>NC_053041.3:517487760-517787760 GCF_002575655.3 Aegilops tauschii subsp. strangulata | reverse complement strand
ATATTTAAGTATGTCAAAAAAATTAGATTCGTAGAGAGTAATATCATACTTTTCAATCAAATAAGCAACTTCATAAGCACCCTTAAAAGCAACAAATTCTTCAATTTGTTCGATATCGTAGTAACTATAAACACCCTTAGCATAAGAAGATAAGATTTCATTTTCATTAAACTAACATAGGTAGGGAAGGTGTTTTTTAGGGTTCTTAGAGCAACAAGTAAAATCACGAATTTCACAAAGATTCCAAGCATAACAGAACAATCTGTTTATTTGATCCCATAAGAGTCTCCCTTTTTCAGACAAATGGTGACGCACAAAATGAGCATGCTCATCTAAAGATTTCCCATCAACTAGGCTAGTTGGGGTTTCAGCACGAGCGCATAAGGATCGAAGATGATCCAAGTAGAACACTTTAAGTGGATCCATATCAATAGATTTTTAGCAAGCAAAGATGCAAGAAAATGGAAGGCACATGGAAACACAAAGAAAGATACATACGGGAAGAAGGCAAATGGAAAAAGGGCGAATAAAATGGCAAGGGTGAAGTGGGGGAGAGTAAAACGAGAGGCAAATGGCAAATAATGTAATGCGAGGGATAAGAGTTTGTGACGGTACTTGGTATGTCTTGACTTGTGCGTAGACTCCCCGGCAACGGCGCCAGAAATCCTTCTTGCTACCTCTTGAGCATGCGTTGGTTTTCCCTTGAAGAGGAAAGGGTGATGCAGCAAAGCAGAGTAAGGATTTCCCTCAGTTTTTGAGAACCAAGGTATCAATCCAGTAGGAGACCATGCGCGAGTCACCTCGTACATACACAAACAAATAAGAACCTCGCAACCAACGCGATAAAGGGGTTGTCAATCCCTTCACGGCCACTTGCAAGAGTGAGATCTGATAGAGATAATAATAATAAGATAAATATTTTTGGTATTTTTATGATATAAACTGAAAGTAAAGATTGCAAAATAAAATAGATTGGAAACTTGTATGATGGAAAATAGACCCGGGGGCCATAGGTTTCACTAGTGGCTTCTCTCAAGATAGCATAAGTATTACGGTGGGTGAACAAATTACTGTCGAGGAATTGATAGAATTGAGCATAGTTATGAGAATATCTAGGTATGATCATGTATATAGGCATCACGTCCGTGACAAGTAGACCGACTCCTGCCTGCATCTACTACTATTACTCCACACATCGACCGCTATCCAGCATGCATCTAGAGTATTAAGCTCATAAGAACAGAGTAACGCTTTAAGCAAGATGACATGATGTAGAGGGATAAACTCATGCAATATGATATAAACCCCATCTTTTTATCCTCGATGGCAACAATACAATACGTGTCGTTTCCCTTTCTGTCACTGGGATCGAGCACCGGAAGATTGAACCCAAAGCTAAGCACTTCTCCTATTGCAAGAAAGATCAATCTAGTAGGACAAACCAAACTGATAATTCGAAGAGACTTGCAAAGATAACCAATCATACATAAAAGAATTCAGAGAAGATTCAAATATTGTTCATAGATAATCTTGATCATAAACCCACAATTCATCGGATCTCGACAAACACACCGCAAAAGAAGATTACATCGAGTAGATCTCCAAGAGAATCGAGGAGAACTTTGTATTGAGATCCAAAGAGAGAGAAGAAGCCATCTAGCTAATAACTATGGACCCGAAGGTCTGAGGTAAACTACTCACACATCATCGGAGGGGCCAGGGAGTTGATGTAGAGGCCCTCCGTGATCAATGCCCCCTCCAGCGGAGCTCCAGAAAAGGCCCCAAGATGGGATCTCTTGGGTACAGAAGGTTGCAGCGGTGGAAATAGGGTTTCGTGGTGCTCCTCGATGTTTTCGAGGTATGTGAACATATATAGGAGGAAGAAGTAGGTCGGTTGAGCCACGAGGGGGAGGGCGCGCCCCCTGCCTCGTGGCCACCTCGTTGGTTGCTTGACGTCCACTCCAAGTCCTCTAGATCACGTTTGTTCCAAAAATCACGCTCCCGAAGGTTTCATTCCATTTGGACTACGTTTGATATTCCCTTTCTGCGAAACACTGAGATAGGAAAAAAAAACAACAGTTTGCACTGGGCCCTGGGTCAATAGGTTAGTCCCAAAAATAATATAAAAGTGTAAAATAAAACCCATTAACATCCAAAATAGATAATATAATAGCATGGAACAATCAAAAATTATAGGTACGTTGGAGACGTACCACAACCACACAAGCAAGCAAAGTATACAACACACAGAAAGCTTGTACAAAGTAAAGGTAAGAAGTAACAACAAGTGGAGCCGGTGAAGATGAGGATTTGTTACCGAAGTTCCTTCCTTTTGAGAGGAACTACATCTCCGTTGGAGCGGTGTGGAGGCACAGTGCTCCCCAAGAATCCACTAGGGTCACCGTATTCTCCTCACGCACTGACACAATGCGAGATGCCGTGATTCCACTAGTCGTGCCCTCGAAGGCGGCAACCGGAACTTTACAAACAAGGTTGGGGCTCTCTCCAAAACCGAATTGGAGGCTCCCAACACCACCATGAAGCTTCACCACAATGGAATATGGCTCCAAGGTGACCTCAACCGTCTAGGGTGCTTAAACACCCAAGAGTAACAAGATCCGCAAGGGATTAGGGGGAATCAAATTTCTCTTGGTGGAAGTGTAGATCTAGGCCTTCTCAAGAAATCCCTAAAGAATCAACAAGTTTCATTGGCTAGGGAGAGAGGTCGGGCAAGAATGAGCTTGTGAGCAACAATGGAGCTTTTGGGAGGAAGAGGTAAGTCAAGAAGATGACTCCCTTATATAGTGGAAAAAAAATCCAACCGTTATGCACCCACAGCCCGTGCACAAGCGGTAGTACCGCTCAGGCAAGCGGTACTTCCGCTGGCATGGAAGTTCTGGGCACATAGTTCAAAACTGAACTAGTCAGGGGCGGTAGTGCCGCCAGAGCAATACTACCGCTCCCACCAGTGGTACTATTGTGTGGTGTTGAACAGTTGTCGGAACCCGCGGTAGTAGAGGAGGGCAGGGTGGTAGTGACGCCTTGGACGGTACTACCGCAACCAACTGCCGCTCTACTTCCGCGCAGGGGAAAGAGCATTCCAGAACACAAATTATAAGCGGTACTTCCAGCAGAAGTAGACAGCGATAGTTCCGCCGGAGCGGTACTACCATGCCGCATAGCGGTACTTCCGCTTAATTTCTGCAAGTCCAGTAAACCAATGGTAGTGGAGTGGTAGTTTGGGGCGAAGTACCGCAGGGGCGATACTACCGCGCTGAACTGCCACTCTACTACCGCCCATTTACAGAACGAAAAATATGGGCAGAAGTAGGAGATGTACTGAACTGCGGTAGTACCACTGGAGCAATACTACCGCTGGTCAAGGTGGTACTTCTGCTTAAGTTGTTCTGAAAAATCCAAGCAAGAAGGAAGGATAAGCTCAGTTGCACGGAAAGGAAATAGGGTGTAGAGGACTGTGTACATGTTGATTCCACCCAAACCTTTCCGAAGCGGACCCCCTCTTAATAGTACGGTGTTCCTACGACTCGAGTCCACCGAAAAAGAAAGGCATGAACAACACCGTCTTTGCGAAAGCTTTGAGGGGTTCCAATCGTCTTGTGCCAAATGATGGTTTATCTGAAATGCTCAATGCACATGATTAGTCCGCAAAGGCATTGTCATCAATCACCAAAACCACTGAGGGAGAAATATGCCCTAACAATCTCCCCCTTTTTGGTGGATTGATGACAACACGAGATTTGCACAAGAATAAGATAAGATAACATGCAATCCCAACATCTGTAAAATATAGACGGGCTCCCCCTAGATGCGTGCACTACTTGAGTATACCTTTGGAATGCAAAGCACACACACTAGGATCAACCCCCCCCCCCCTATATTTTAGAGACCGACAATACTTGCATCAACAATATGAAATGGATAAGCAAGGATGCAAGTAAATAGCATGTGAGGATAAAGATAGAGCACAAGATAAACAATATATCACAAGCTAATGTGGTACTTGACATAAAGATAAAAATAAGGTAGCATATGTCTCACACCATATGATAGATACTAAAGGTTCCACGCACGAACATAAAGCAAACCAAATGAAAGAGTTCACGAGAGAACGAAAGCAAAAACAAAGAAGACACATGATGTCTACTATGCAACTTTATCCTTGTAGATGTTGTTGGGCCTCCAAGTGTAGAGTTTTGTAGGACAGTAGCAAATTTCCCTTGAGCGGATGACCTAAGGTTTATCAATCTGTGGGAGGCGTAGGATGAAGATGGTCTCTCTCAAACAACCCTGCAAACAAATAACAAAGAGTCTCTTGTGTCCGCAACACAACCAATACAATGGTAAATTGTATAGGTGCACTAGTTCGGCGAAGAGATGGTGATACAAGTGCAATATGGATGGTAGATATAGGTTTTTGTACTCTGAAAATATAAAAACAGCAAGGTAACTAGTAACAAAAGTGAGCGAAAATGGTATTGCAATGCTTCGAAACAAGGCCTGGTGTTCATACTTTCACTAGTGCAAGTTCTCTCAACAATGATAACATAATTAGATCATATAACAATCCCTCAACATGCAACAAAGAGTCACTCCAAAGTCACTAATAGTGGAGAGTAAACGAAGAGATTATTGAAGGGTACAAAACCACCTCAAAGTTATTCTTTCTGATCGATCTATTGGGCTATTCCTATAAGTGTCACAAACAGCCCTAGAGTTCGTACTAAAATAACACCTTAAGACACACATCAACCAAAACCCTAATGTCACCTAGATACTCCAATGTCACCACAAGTATCCGCGGGTTTGATTATACGATATGCATCACACAATCTCAGATTCATCTATTCTAACCAACACAAAGAACTTCAAAGAGTGCCCCAAAGTTTCTACCAGAGAGTCAAGACGAAAACGTGTGCCAACCCCTATGCATAAGTTCACAAGGTCACAGAGCCCACAAGTTGATCACCAAAACATACATCAAGTAGATCACATGAATATCCCATTGTCACCACAGAGAAGCACATGCAAGACATACATCAAGTGTTCTCAAATCTTTAAAGATTCAATCCGATAAGATAACTTCAAAGGGAAAACTCAATCCATTCTAAGAAGGTAGACGGGGACAAACATCATAAGATCCAACTATAGTAGCAAAGCTCGCGGTACATCATGATCATGCCAAATCAAGAACGCGCGCGCGAGAGAGAGAGAGAGAGATCAAACACACAGCTACTGGTACATACCCTCAGCCCCGAGGGTGAACTACTCCCTCCACGTCATGGAGAGCGCTAGGATGATGAAGATAGCCACCGGTGATGGTTTCCCCCTCCAGCAGGGTGTAGGAATGGGCTCCTGATTGGTTTTTCGTGGCTACAGAGGCTTGCGGCGGCGGAACTCCCGATCCAGGTTTATTTTTGGGGGTTTCTGTATTATAGGAATTTTTGGCGTCGAGAACAAGTCAGGGGGTCCATGAGTCAAAGACAAGGACGGAGGACGCGCCCGGGGGGTAGGGCGCGCCCTCCAACCTTGTGGTTGGCTTGGGACTCTTCTGGCCCAACTCTTTTGCTTCGGGGGCTTCTTCTGGTACATAAAAAATCACCATAAATTTTCAGGTCAATTGGACTCCATTTGATATTCTTTTTCTGCAAAACTCAAAAACAAGGAGAAAACAAAAACTGGCACTGGGCTCTAGGTTAATAGGTTAGTCCCAAAAATCATATAAAATAGCATATAAATGCATATAAAAGATCCAAGATTGATAATATAATAGCATGGAACAATCAAAAATTAATGATATGTTGGAGACGTATCAACACACTCATGACTCGTCAGTTCCATAAAATCTCTCCCCCTTTTTCATCGAAACACCAAAAAGGCAAAGAGCACTAAACACATCCAGGGTGATGGTGGTGCTCCAGATCATCAAAACTCCTCATGTTCATCTGAGTCCTCGTGCTCCTCCGACTCCTCTGCTGCAGCTGCCTGATGCACCGCCTTTGAGTCTGACCACTTGCAATGCTGCGAGATCCAGATCTCCTCATCCGTGACCCGCTCCTTAGAGCCACTAGTGTTCTCCTAACCTAGGGCCCTCATCATGACCGCATGGCGAGTGCGACCAGCCTTCTCAGCCACATGAGCCCTGTACTGACCCTTGGCCTCCATGCAGAAAAGCCTCTTCATCTTCGACTTGAGCTTAGATGCCCAAGATGGTAGCTTCTCAGGAGAGGGGACAAAATCATAATCTGGCTCAGACTCATCATTAGAATCAGTAGGGGCATTCTCCTCACCGGGGGTATCAGGCACAGCCCCCGGTTCTCCTTCAGGTGCATATTCAGCACCGGATAAGTCACCATGCACTCAGTAGGAAGTGCCTCGCCTGGAAACTCAGCAGCTCACTTCTCCTCAATCAGTTTAAACAGATAAGGGCCATAGATGGGCACATTTCGGTCAGGCACGGCAGAGCGAAGCTCACGCCACATGATGTGTGATATGTCCAAAGTAGATGACTTGCCCTGCTCCTTGATGCACATTAAGAGGAGAAACACCAAATAGGAGTGCACCATATCCAAATTCCTAATGCGAGGGAAGAGATTGTTGCGAAAGATCCAGTGCATGATGTCCAAAAATGGAACGAGCTCTGTGCGAGTCCCCTTGAGAGTCTTCACTGTCCTGGAGTAGCGGATAAGCTTTGACTTGTGCATGGGAGGTGATTCCTTGTGAGGCCGGAGACCAACTGGGTTGTCTTCACCCTCATCAACAATACCCGAACAATCCATGAAGTCCTTCCAATCAACCTTGAATCTCCTTCCACCGGTCATCCATGACATAGATCTCTCCTCGTTTGCATGGAAGTGAACCGTGGCATAGAATTGAGCCACAATCTCTGGATCCTAGCCCTTGTTGTATGTGATGAAGGGAATGAGTCCCCATTGATGACAAAGAGCAAGAGCCTCTCCAAAGTATGCCAGATCCTTCTCCATACGAGAGACATCAATAGACTTGACGGTCACAAACAAGTTCTTCTTGATGTTTAGAATGTCAAGGTAGTTCAACAATTGCTCCTTGGTCCAGAAGGGACGACCAACAAGTGCCTCATCCTGAGCACGACGATACGGGTTGCGAATGCGGAACACCTCAAACTCCTTTGCGGTCATATCATCAGGAGGGGTGTACTTCTCCTTCTCCTTTTGCTTACTGGTTGGTGACTTCACGTGCCGCCTGGGAGGACCACTAGAACTAGAAGGAGTGCCATATGCGGTACGGTAGCGCTTAGATCCACCCGGACGCTCGGGGTTCTTGCGACGAGCATGATGAACAGAGCTACCATCACCTGGAACCCACAAACACAGAGCAAGGGAAAAGCAGGTGTAAAGCCATAGCATAAGCCAAGAGACATAAAATGAGAATAGAAGTAAGTGCAAAAAGTGTGAAAATCCAGATCACAGCGGTAGTACCACCGAAGGGTAAGCGGTAGTACCGCTGGATACGAGCGGTAGTACCGCGGCAAGCAGTAGTACCGACGGCATCCAAGCGGTAGTACCGACCACCCAACGGGATGACTTCCGTGGTGTGGATCCGGTAGTATCGGTGACGTGAAGATGCATAGCCCCCGGTTCTCCTTCAGGTGCATATTCAGCACCGGATAAGTCACCATGCACTCAGTAGGAAGTGCCTCGCCTAGAAACTCAGCAACTCACTTCTCCTCAATCAGTTTAAACAGATAAGGGCCATAGATGGGCACATTTCGGTCAGGCACGGCAGAGCGAAGCTCACGCCACATGATGTGTGAGATGTCCAAAGTAGATGACTTGCCGTGCTCCTTGATACACATTAACAGGAGAAACACCAAATAGGAGTGCACCATATCCAAATTCCTAATGCGAGGGAAGAGAGTGCTGCGAAAGATCCAGTGCATAATGTCCAAAAATGGAACGAGCTCCGTGCGAGTCCCCTTGAGAGTCTTCACTGTCCTGGAGTAGCGGATAAGCTTTGACTTGTGCATGGGAGGTGATTCCTTGTGAGGCCGGAGACCAACTGGGTTGTCTTCACCCTCATCAACAATACCGGAACAATCCATGAAGTCCTTCCAATCAACCTTGAATCTCCTTCCACCGGTCATCCATGACATAGATCTCGCCTCGTTCGCATGGAAGTGAACCGTGGCATAGAATTGGGCCACAATCTCTGGATCATAGCCCTTGTTGTATGTGATGAAGGGAATGAGTCCCCATTCATGACAAAGAGCAAGAGCCTCTCCAAAGTATGCCAGGTCCTTCTCCATACGAGAGACATCAATAGACTTGACGGTCACAAACAAGTTCTTCTTGATGTTTAGAATGTCAAGGTAGTTCAACAATTGCTCCTTGGTCCAGAAGGGACGACCAACAAGTGCCTCATCCTGAGCACGACGATACGGGTTGCGAATGCGGAACACCTCAAACTCCTTTGCGGTCATCTCATCAGGAGGGGTGTACTTCTCCTTCTCCTTTTGCTTACTGGTTGGTGACTTCACGTGCCACCTGGGAGGACCAGTAGAACTAGAAGGAGTGCCATATGCGGTACGGTAGCGCTTAGATCCACCCGGACGCTCGAGGTTCTTGCGACGAGCATGATGAACGGAGCTACCATCACCTGGAACCCACAAACACAGAGCAAGGGAAAAGCAGGTGTGAAGCCATAGCATAAGCCAATAGACGTAAAATGAGAATAGAAGTAAGTGCAAAAAGTGTGAAAATCCAGATCACACCGGTAGTACCACCGAAGGGTAAGCGGTAGTACCGCTGGATACGAGCGGTAGTACCGCGGCAAGCAGTAGTACCCACGGCATCCAAGTGGTAGTACCGACCACCCAACGGGATGACTTCCGTGGTGTGGATCCGGTAGTACCGGTGACGTGAAGATGCATAGCCCCCGGTTCTCCTTCAGGTGCATATTCAGCACCGGATAAGTCACCATCCACTTAGTAGGAAGTGCCTCGCCTAGAAACTCAGCAGCTCACTTCTCCTCAATCAGTTTAAACAGATAAGGGCCATAGATGGGCACATTTCGGTCAGGCACGGCAGAGCGAAGCTCACGCCACATGATGTGTGAGATGTCCAAAGTAGATGACTTGCCCTGCTCCTTGATGCACATTAAGAGGAGAAACACCAAATAGGAGTGCACCATATCCAAATTCCTAATGCGAGGGAAGAGAGTGCTGCGAAAGATCCAGTGCATAATTTCCAAAAATGGAACGAGCTCCGTGCGAGTCCCCTTGAGAGCCTTCACTGTCCTGGAGTAGCGGATAAGCTTTGACTTGTGCATGGGAGGTGATTCCTTGTGAGGCCGGAGACCAACTGGGTTGTCTTCACCCTCATCAACAATACCGGAACAATCCATGAAGTCCTTCCAATCAACCTTGAATCTCCTTCCACTGGTCATCCATGACATAGATCTCTCCTCGTTCGCTGGAAGTGAACCGTGGCATAGAATTGAGCCACAATCTCTGGATCGTAGCCCTTGTTGTATGTGATGAAGGGAATGAGTCCCCATTGATGACAAAGAGCAAGAGCCTCTCCAAAGTATGCCAGGTCCTTCTCCATACGAGAGACATCAATAGACTTGACGGTCACAAACAAGTTCTTCTTGATCTTTAGAATGTCAAGGTAGATCAACAATTGCTCCTTGGTCCAGAAGGGATGACCAACAAGTGCCTCATCCTGAGCACGACGATACGGGTTGCGAATGCGGAACACCTCAAACTCCTTTGCGGTCATCTCATCAGGAGGGGTGTACTTCTCCTTCTCCTTTTGCTTACTGGTTGGTGACTTCACGTGCCGCCTGGGAGAACCACTAGAACTAGAAGGAGTGCCATATGCGGTACTGTAGCGCTTAGATCCACCCGGACGCTCGGGGTTCTTGCGACGAGCATGATGAACAGAGCTACCATCACCTGGCACCCACAAACACAGAGCAAGGGAAAAGCAGGTGTAAAGCCATAGCATAAGCCAAGAGACATAAAATGAGAATATAAGTAAGTATAAAAGTGTGAAAATCCAGATCACAGCGGTAGTACCACCGAAGGGTAAGCGGTACTACCGCTGGATACGAGCGGTAGTACCGCGGCAAGCAGTAGTACCGACGGCATCCAAGCGGTAGTACCGACCACCCAACGGGATGACTTCCGCGGTGTGGATCCGGTAGTACCGGTGACGTGAAGATGCATAGCCCCCGGTTCTCCTTCAGGTGCATATTCAGCACCGGATAAGTCACCATGCACTCAGTAGGAAGTGCCTCGCCTGGAAACTCAGTAGCTCACTTCTCCTCAGTCAGTTTAAACAGATAAGGGCCATAGATGGGCACATTTCGGTCAGGCACGGCAGAGCGAAGCTCACGCCACATGATGTGTGAGATGTCCAAAGTAGTTCACTTGCCCTGCTCCTTGATGCACATTAAGAGGAGAAACACCAAATAGGAGTGCACCATATCCAAATTCCTAATGCGAGGGAAGAGATTGTTGCGAAAGATCCAGTGCATGATGTCCAAAAATGGAACGAGCTCTGTGCGAGTCCCCTTGAGAGTCTTCACTGTCCTGGAGTAGCGGATAAGCTTTGACTTGTGCATGGGAGGTGATTCCTTGTGAGGCCGGAGACCAACTGGGTTGTCTTCACCCTCATCAACAATACCCGAACAATCCATGAAGTCCTTCCAATCAACCTTGAATCTCCTTCCACCGGTCATCCATGACATAGATCTCTCCTCGTTTGCATGGAAGTGAACCGTGGCATAGAATTGAGCCACAATCTCTGGATCCTAGCCCTTGTTGTATGTGATGAAGGGAATGAGTCCCCATTGATGACAAAGAGCAAGAGCCTCTCCAAAGTATGCCAGATCCTTCTCCATACGAGAGACATCAATAGACTTGACGGTCACAAACAAGTTCTTCTTGATGTTTAGAATGTCAAGGTAGTTCAACAATTGCTCCTTGGTCCAGAAGGGACGACCAACAAGTGCCTCATCCTGACCACGACGATACGGGTTGCGAATGCGGAACACCTCAAACTCCTTTGCGGTCATATCATCAGGAGGGGTGTACTTCTCCTTCTCCTTTTGCTTACTGGTTGGTGACTTCACGTGCCGCCTGGGAGGACCACTAGAACTAGAAGGAGTGCCATATGCGGTACGGTAGCGCTTAGATCCACCCGGACGCTCGGGGTTCTTGCGACGAGCATGATGAACAGAGCTACCATCACCTGGAACCCACAAACATAGAGCAAGGGAAAAGCAGGTGTAAAGCCATAGCATAAGCCAAGAGACATAAAATGAGAATAGAAGTAAGTGCAAAAAGTGTGAAAATCCAGATCACAGCGGTAGTACCACCGAAGGGTAAGCGGTAGTACCGCTGGATATGAGCGGTAGTACCGCGGCAAGCAGTAGTACCGACGGCATCCAAGCGGTAGTACCGACCACCCAACGGGATGACTTCCGTGGTGTGGATCCGGCAGTATCGGTGACGTGAAGATGCATAGCCCCCGGTTCTCCTTCAGGTGCATATTCAGCACCGGATAAGTCACCATGCACTCAGTAGGAAGTGCCTCGCCTAGAAACTCAGTAGCTCACTTCTCCTCAATCAGTTTAAACAGATAAGGGCCATAGATGGGCACATTTCGGTCAGGCACGGCAGAGCGAAGCTCACGCCACATGATGTGTGAGATGTCCAAAGTAGATGACTTGCCGTGCTCCTTGATGCACATTAACAGGAGAAACACCAAATAGGAGTGCACCATATCCAAATTCCTAATGCGAGGGAAGAGAGTGTTGCGAAAGAGCCAGTGCATAATGTCCAAAAATGGAACGAGCTCCGTGCGAGTCCCCTTGAGAGTCTTCACTGTCCTGGAGTAGCGGATAAGCTTTGACTTGTGCATGGGAGGTGATTCCTTGTGAGGCCGGAGACCAACTGGGTTGTCTTCACCCTCATCAACAATAGCGGAACAATCCATGAAGTCCTTCCAATCAACCTTGAATCTCCTTCCACCGGTCATCCATGACATAGATCTCTCCTCGTTCGCATGGAAGTGAACCGTGGCATAGAATTGAGCCACAATCTCTGGATCATAGCCCTTGTTGTATGTGATGAAGGGAATGAGTCCCCATTGATGACAAAGAGCAAGAGCCTCTCCAAAGTATGCCAGGTCCTTCTCCATACGAGAGACATCAATAGACTTGACGGTCACAAACAAGTTCTTCTTGATGTTTAGAATGTCAAGGTAGTTCAACAATTGCTCCTTGGTCCAGAAGGGACGACCAACAAGTGCCTCATCCTGAGCACGATGATATGGGTTGCGAATGCGGAACACCTCAAACTCCTTTGCGGTCATCTCATCAGGAGGGGTGTACTTCTCTTTCCTTTTGCTTACTGGTTGGTGACTTCACGTGCCGCCTGGGAGGACCAGTAGAACTAGAAGGAGTGCCATATGCGGTACGGTAGCGCTTAGATCCACCCGGACGCTCGAGGTTCTTGCGACGAGCATGATGAACGGAGCTACCATCACCTGGAACCCACAAACACAGAGCAAGGGAAAAGCAGGTGTAAAGCCATAGCATAAGCCAATAGACGTAAAATGAGAATAGAAGTAAGTGCAAAAAGTGTGAAAATCCAGATCACACCGGTAGTACCACCGAAGGGTAAGCGGTAGTACCGCTGGATACGAGCGGTAGTACCGCGGCAAGCAGTAGTACCGACGGCATCCAAGCGGTAGTACCGACCACCCAACGGGATGACTTCCGTGGTGTGGATCCGGTAGTACCGGTGACGTGAAGATGCATAGCCCCCGGTTCTCCTTCAGGTGCATATTCAGCACCGGATAAGTCACCATCCACTCGGTAGGAAGTGCCTCGCCTAGAAACTCAGCAGCTCACTTCTCCTCAATAAGTTTAAACAGATAAGGGCCATAGATGGGCACATTTCGGTCAGGCACGACAGAGCGAAGCTCACGCCACATGATGTGTGAGATGTCCAAAGTAGATGACTTTCCCTACTCCTTGATGCACATTAAGAGGAGAAACACCAAATAGGAGTGCACCATATCCAAATTCCTAATGCGAGGGAAGAGAGTGCTGCGAAAGATCCAGTGCATAATGTCCAAAAATGGAACGAGCTCCGTGCGAGTCCCCTTGAGAGTCTTCACTATCCTGGAGTAGCGGATAAGCTTTGACTTGTGCATGGGAGGTGATTCCTTGTGAGGCCGGAGACCAACTGGGTTGTCTTCACCCTCATCAACAATAGCGGAACAATCCATGAAGTCCTTCCAATCAACCTTGAATCTCCTTCCACCGGTCATCCATGACATAGATCTCTCCTCGTTCGCTGGAAGTGAACCGTGGCATAGAATTGAGCCACAATCTCTGGATCATAGCCCTTGTTGTATGTGATGAAGGGAATGAGTCCCCATTGATGACAAAGAGCAAGAGCCTCTCCAAAGTATGCCAGGTCCTTCTCCATACGAGAGACATCAATAGACTTGACGGTCACAAACAAGTTCTTCTTGATCTTTAGAATGTCAAGGTAGATCAACAATTGCTCCTTGGTCCAGAAGGGACGACCAACAAGTGCCTCATCCTGAGTACGACGATACGGGTTGCGAATGCGGAACACCTCAAACTCCTTTGCGGTCATCTCATCAGGAGGGGTGTACTTCTCCTTCTCCTTTTGCTTACTGGTTGGTGACTTCACGTGCCGCCTGGGAGAACCACTAGAACTAGAAGGAGTGCCATATGCGGTACTGTAGCGCTTAGATCCACCCGGACGCTCGGGGTTCTTGCGACGAGCATGATGGACAGAGCTACCATCACCTGGCACCCACACACAGAGCAAGGGAAAAGCAGCTGTAAAGCCATAGCATAAGCCAAGAGACATAAAATGAGAATATAAGTAAGTGCAAAAAGTGTGAAAATCCCGATCACAGCGGTAGTACCACCGAAGGGTAAGCGGTAGTACCGCTGGATACGAGCGGTAGTACCGCGGCAAGCAGTAGTACCGACGGCATCCAAGCGGTAGTACCGACCACCCAACGGGATGACTTGCGCGGTGTGGATCCGGTAGTACCGGTGACGTGAAGATGCATAGCCCCCGGTTCTCCTTCAGGTGCATATTCAGCACCGGATAAGTCACCATGCACTTAGTAGGAAGTGCCTCGCCTGGAAACTCAGCAGCTCACTTCTCCTCAATCAGTTTAAACAGATAAGGGCCATAGATGGGCACATTTCGGTCAGGCACGGCAGAGCGAAGCTCACGCCACATGATGTGTGAGATGTCCAAAGTAGATGACTTGCCCTGCTCCTTGATGCACATTAAGAGGAGAAACACCAAATAGGAGTGCACCATATCCAAATTCCTAATGCGAGGGAAGAGAGTGCTGCGAAAGATCCAGTGCATAATTTCCAAAAATGGAACGAGCTCCGTGCGAGTCCCCTTGAGAGTCTTCACTGTCCTGGAGTAGAGAATAAGCTTTGACTTGTGCATGGGAGGTGATTCCTTGTGAGGCCGGAGACCAACTGGGTTGTCTTCACCCTCATCAACAATACCCGAACAATCCATGAAGTCCTTCCAATCAACCTTGAATCTCCTTCCACCGGTCATCCATGACATAGATCTCTCCTCGTTTGCATGGAAGTGAACCGTGGCATAGAATTGAGCCACAATCTCTGGATCATAGCCCTTGTTGTATGTGATGAAGGGAATGAGTCCCCATTGATGACAAGAAGCAAGAGCCTCTCCAAAGTATGCCAGGTCCTTCGCTCAGGTCCTTCTCCATACGAGCGACATCAATAGACTTGACGGTCACAAACAAGTTCTTCTTGATCATTAGAATGTCAAGGTAGAATAAAAATTGCTCCTTGGTCCAGAAGGGACGACCAACAAGTGCCTCATCCTGAGCACGACGATACGGGTTGCGAATGCGGAACACCTCAAACTCCTTTGCGGTCATCTCATCAGGAGGGGTGTACTTCTCCTTCTCCTTTTGCTTACTGGTTGGTGACTTCACGTGCCGCCTGGGAGGACCACTAGAACTAGAAGGAGTGCCATATGCAGTACGGTAGCGCTTAGATCCACCCGGACGCTCGGGGTTCTGGCGACGAGCATGATG
This sequence comes from Aegilops tauschii subsp. strangulata, assembly GCF_002575655.3. Lineage (NCBI taxonomy): Eukaryota > Viridiplantae > Streptophyta > Magnoliopsida > Poales > Poaceae > Aegilops > Aegilops tauschii. The sequence goes on along the minus strand of NC_053041.3, from coordinate 517,772,614 downwards.
AACAGAGCTACCATCACCTGGAACCCACAAACACAGAGCAAGGGAAAAGCAGGTGTAAAGCCATAGCATAAGCCAAGAGACATAAAATGAGAATATAAGTAAGTGCAAAAAGTGTGAAAATCCAGATCACAGCGGTAGTACCACCGAAGGGTAAGCGGTAGTACCGCTGGATACGAGCGGTAGTACCGCGGCAAGCAGTAGTACCGACGGCATCCAAGCGGTAGTACCGACCACCCAACGGGATGACTTCCGCGGTGTGGATCCGGTAGTACCGGTGACGTGAAGATGCATAGCCCCCGGTTCTCCTTCAGGTGCATATTCAGCACCGGATAAGTCACCATGCACTCAGTAGGAAGTGCCTCGCCTGGAAACTCAGCAACTCACTTCTCCTCAATCAGTTTAAACAGATAAGGGCCATTGATGGGCACATTTCGGTCAGGCACGGCAGAGCGAAGCTCACGCCACATGATGTGTGAGATGTCCAAAGTAGATGACTTGCTGTGCTCCTTGATGCACATTAAGAGGAGAAACACCAAATAGGAGTGCACCATATCCAAATTCCTAATGTGAGGGAAGAGAGTGCTTCGAAAGATCCAGTGCATAATGTCCAAAAATGGAACGAGCTCCGTGCGAGTCCCCTTGAGAGTCTTCACTATCCTGGAGTAGCGGATAAGCTTTGACTTGTGCATGGGAGGTGATTCCTTGTGAGGCCGGAGACCAACTGGGTTGTCTTCACCCTCATCAACAATACCCGAACAATCCATGAAGTCCTTCCAATCAACCTTGAATCTCCTTCCACCGGTCATCCATGACATAGATCTCTCCTCGTTCGCATGGAAGTGAACCGTGGCATAGAATTGAGCCACAATCTCTGGATCATAGCCCTTGTTGTATGTGATGAAGGGAATGAGTCCCCAATGATGACAAAGAGCAAGAGCCTCTCCAAAGTATGCCAGGTCCTTCTCCATACGAGAGACATCAATAGACTTGACGGTCACAAACAAGTTCTTCTTGATCTTTAGAATGTCAAGGTAGATCAACAATTGCTCCTTGGTCCAAAAGGGACGACCAACAAGTGCCTCATCCTGAGCACGACGATACGGGTTGCGAATGCGGAACACCTCAAACTCCTTTGCGGTCATCTCATCAGGAGGGGTGTACTTCTCCTTCTCCTTTTGCTTACTGGTTGGTGACTTCACGTGCCGCCTGGGAGAACCACTAGAACTAGAAGGAGTGCCATATGCGGTACTGTAGCGCGTAGATCCACCCGGACGCTCGGGGTTCTTGCGACGAGCATGATGAACAGAGCTACCATCACCTGGCACCCACAAACACAGAGCAAAGGAAAAGCAGGTGTAAAGCCATAGGATAAGCCAAGAGACATAAAATGAGAATAGAAGTAAGTGCAAAAAGTGTGAAAATCCAGATCACAGCGGTAGTACGGCTGGATACGAGCGGTAGTACCGCGGCAAGCAGTAGTACCGACGGCATCCAAGCGGTAGTACCGACCACCCAACGGGATGACTTCCGCGGTGTGGATCCGGTAGTACCGGTGACATGAAGATGCATAGCCCCCGGTTCTCCTTCAGGTGCATATTCAGCACCGGATAAGTCACCATGCACTCAGTAGGAAGTGCCTCGCCTAGAAACTCAGCAGCTCACTTCTCCTCAATCAGTTTAAACAGATAAGGGCCATAGATGGGCACATTTCGGTCAGGCACGGCAGAGCGAAGCTCACGCCACATGATGTGTGAGATGTCCAAAGTAGATGACTTGCCCTGCTCCTTGATGAACATTAAGAGGAGAAACACCAAATAGGAGTGCACCATATCCAAATTCCTAATGCGAGGGAAGAGAGTGCTTCGAAAGATCCAGTGCATAATGTCCAAAAATGGAACGAGCTCCGTGCGAGTCCCCTTCAGAGTCTTCACTATCCTGGAGTAGCGGATAAGCTTTGACTTGTGCATGGGAGGTGATTCCTTGTGAGGCCGGAGACCAACTGGGTTGTCTTCACCCTCATCAACAATACCCGAACAATCCATGAAGTCCTTCCAATCAACCTTGAATCTTCTTCCACCGGTCATCCATGACATAGATCTCTCCTCGTTTGCATGGAAGTGAACCGTGGCATAGAATTGAGCCACAATCTCTGGATCATAGCCCTTGTTGTATGTGATGAAGGGAATGAGTCCCCAGTGATGACAAAGAGCAAGAGCCTCTCCAAAGTATGCCAGGTCCTTCTCCATACGAGAGACATCAATAGACTTGACGGTCACAAACAAGTTCTTCTTGATCATTAGAATGTCAAGGTAGAATAACAATTGCTCCTTGGTCCAGAAGGGACGACCAACACGTGCCTCATCCTGAGCACGACGATACGGGTTGCGAATGCGGAACACCTCAAACTCCTTTGCGGTCATCTCATCAGGAGGGGTGTACTTCTCCTTCTCCTTTTGCTTACTGGTTGGTGACTTCACGTGCCGCCTGGGAGGACCACTAGAACTAGAAGGAGTGCCATATGCAGTACGGTAACGCTTAGATCCACCCGGACGCTCGGGGTTCTTGCGACGAGCATGATGAACAGAGCTACCATCACCTGGAACCCACAAACACAGAGCAAGGGAAAAGCAGGTGTAAAGCCATAGCATAAGCCAAGAGACATAAAATGAGAATAGAAGTAAGTGCAAAAAGTGTGAAAATCCAGATCACACCGGTAGTACCACCGAAGGGTAAGCGGTAGTACCGCGGCAAGCAGTAGTACCGACGGCATCCAAGCGGTAGTATCGACCACCCAACGGGATGACTTCCGCGGTGTGGATCCGGTAGTACCGGTGACGTGAAGATGCATAGCCCCCGGTTCTCCTTCAGGTGCATATTCAGCACCGGATAAGTCACCATGCACTCAGTAGGAACTGCCTCGCCTGGAAACTCAGCAGCTCACTTCTCCTCAATCAGTTTAAACAGATAAGGGCCATAGATGGGCACATTTCGGTCAGGCACGGCAGAGCGAAGCTCACGCCACATGATGTGTGAGATGTCCAAAGTAGATGACTTGCCCTGCTCCTTGATGAACATTAAGAGGAGAAACACCAAATAGGAGTGCACCATATCCAAATTCCTAATGCGAGGGAAGAGAGTGCTGCGAAAGATCCAGTGCATAATGTCCAAAAATGAAATGAGCTCCGTGCGAGTCCCCTTGAGAGTCTTCACTGTCCTGGAGTAGCGGATAAGCTTTGACTTGTGCATGGGAGGTGATTCCTTGTGAGGCCGGAGACCAACTGGGTTGTCTTCACCCTCATCAACAATACCCAAACAATCCATGAAGTCCTTCCAATCAACCTTGAATCTCCTTCCACCGGGCATCCATGACATAGATCTCTCCTCGTTTGCATGGAAGTGAACCGTGGCATAGAATTGAGCCACAATCTCTGGATCATAGCCCTTGTTGTATGTGATGAATGGAATGAGTCCCCATTGATGACAAAGAGCAAGAGCCTCTCCAAAGTATGCCAGGTCCTTCTGCATACGAGAGACATCAATAGACTTGACGGTCACAAACAAGTTCTTCTTGATCTTTAGAATGTCAAGGTAGATAAACAATTGCTCCTTGGTCCAGAACGGACGACCAACAAGTGCCTCATCCTGAGCACGACGATACGGGTTGCGAATGCGGAACACCTCAAACTCCTTTGCGGTCATCTCATCAGGAGGGGTGTACTTCTCCTTCTCCTTTTGCTTGCTGGTTGGTGACTTCACGTGCCGCCTGGCAGAACCAATAGAACTAGAAGGAGTGCCATATGCGGTACTGTAGCGCTTAGATCCACCCGGACGCTCGGGGTTCTTGCGACAAGCATGATGAACCGAGCTACCATCACCTGGCACCCACAAACACAGAGCAAGGGAAAAGCAGGTGTAAAGCCATAGCATAAGCCAAGAGACATAAAATGAGAATAGAAGTAAGTGCGAAAAGTGTGAAAATCCAGATCACAGCGGTAGTACCACCAAAGGGTAAGCGGTAGTACCGCTGGATACGAGCGGTAGTACCGCGGCAAGCAGTAGTACCGACGGCATCCAAGCGGTTGAACCGACCACCCAACGGGATGACTTCCGCTGTGTGGATCCGGTAGTACCAGTGACGTGAAGATGCATAGCCCCCGGTTCTCCTTCAGGTGCATATTCAGCACCGGATAAGTCACCATGCACTCAGTAGGAAGTGCCTCGCCTGGAAACTCAGCAGCTCACTTCTCCTCAATCAGTTTAAACAGATAAGGGCCATAGATGGGCACATTTTGGTCAGGCACGGCAGAGCGAAGCTCACGCCACATGATGTGTGAGATGTCCAAAGTAGGTGACTTGCCGTGCTCCTTGATGCACATTAAGAGGAGAAACACCAAATACGTGTGCACCATATCCAAATTCCTAATGCGAGGGAAGAGAGTGCTGCGAAAGATCCAGTGCATAATTTCCAAAAATGGAACGAGCTCCGTGCGAGTCCCCTTGAGAGTCTGCACTGTCCTGGAGTAGCGAATAAGCTTTGACTTGTGCATGGGAGGTGATTCCTTGTGAGGCCGGAGACCAACTGGGTTGTCTTCACCCTCATCAACAATACCCGAACAATCCATGAAGTCCTTCCAATCAACCTTGAATCTCCTTCCACCGGACATCCATGACATAGATCTCTCCTCGTTTGCATGGAAGTGAACCGTGGCATAGATTTGAGCCACAATCTCTGGATCATAGCCCTTGTTGTATGTGATGAAGGGAATGAGTCCCCATTGATGACAAAGAGCAAGAGCCTCTCCAAAGTATGCCAGGTACTTCTCCATACGAGAGACATCAATAGACGTGACGGTCACAAACTAGTTCTTCTTGATCTTTAGAATGTCAAGGTAGACAAACAATTGCTCCTTGGTCTAGAAGGGACGACCAACAAGTGCCTCATCCTGAGCACGACGATACGAGTTGCGAATGCGGAACACCTCAAACTCCTTTGCGGTCATCTCATCAGGAGGGATGTACTTCTCCTTCTCCTTTTGCTTACTGGTTGGTGACATCACGTGCCGCCTGGGAGGACCACTAGAACTAGAAGGAGTGCCATATGCGGTACGGTAGCGCTTAGATCCACCCGGACGCTCGAGGTTCTTGCGATGAGCATGATGAACAGAGCTACCATCACCTGGAACCCACAAACACAGAGCAAGGGAAAAGCAGGTGTAAAGCCATAGCATAAGCCAATAGACATAAAATGAGAATAGAATTAAGTGCAAAAAGTGTGAAAATCCAGATCACACCGGTAGTACCACCGAAGGGTAAGCGGTAGTACCGCTGGATACGAGCGGTAGTACCGCGGCAAGCAGTAGTACCAACGCCATCCAAGCGGTAGTACCAACCACCCAACGGGATGACTTCCGCGGTGTGGATCCGGTAGTACCGGTGACGTGAAGATGCATAGCCCCCGGTTCTCCTTCAGGTGCATATTCAGCACCGGATAAGTCACCATGCACTCAGTAGGAAGTGCCTCGCCTGGAAACTCAGCAGCTCACTTCTCCTCAATCAGTTTAAACAGATAAGGGCCATAGATGGGCACATTTCGGTCAGGCACGGCAGAGCGAAGCTCACGCCACATGATGTGTGAGATGTCCAAAGTAGATGACTTGCCCTGCTCCTTGATGAACATTAAGAGGAGAAACACCAAATAGGAGTGCACCATATCCAAATTTCTAATGCGAGGGAAGAGAGTGCTGCGAAAGATCCAGTGCATAATGTCCAAAAATGAAATGAGCTCCGTGCGAGTCCCCTTGAGAGTCTTCACTGTCCTGGAGCAGCGGATAAGCTTTGACTTGTGCATGGGAGGTGATTCCTTGTGAGGCCGGAGACCAACTGGGTTGTCTTCACCGTCATCAACAATACCCGAACAATCCATGAAGTCCTTCCAATCAACCTTGAATCTCCTTCCACCGGTCATCCATGACATAGATTTCTCCTCGTTTGCATGGAAGTGAACCGTGGCATAGAATTGAGCCACAATCTCTGGATCATAGCCCTTGTTGTATGTGATGAAGGGAATGAGTCCCCATTGATGACAAAGAGCAAGAGCCTCTCCAAAGTATGCCAGGTCCTTCTCCACACGAGAGAGATCAATAGACTTGACGGTCACAAACAAGTTCTTCTTGATCTTTAGAATGTCAAGGTAGATCAACAATTGCTCCTTGGTCCAGAATGGACGACCAACAAGTGCCTCATCCTGAGCACGAGGATACGGGTTGCGAATGCGGAACACCTCAAACTCCTTTGCGGTCATCTCATCAGGAGGGGTGTACTTCTCCTTCTCCTTTTTCTTGCTGGTTGGTGACTTCACGTGCCGCCTGGGAGATACACTAGAACTTGAAGGAGTGCCATATGCGGTACTGTAGCGCTTAGATCCACCCGGACGCTCGGGGTTCTTGCGACGAGCATGATGAACAGAGCTACCATCACCTGGCACCCACAAACACAGAGCAAGGGAAAAGCAGGTGTAAAGCCATAGCATAAGCCAAGAGACATAAAATGAGAATAGAAGTAAGTGCAAAAAGTGTGAAAATCCAGATCACAGCGGTAGTACCACCGAAGGGTAAGCGGTAGTACCGCTGGATACGAGCGGTAGTACCGCGGCAAGCAGTAGTACCGACGGCATCCAAGCGGTAGTACCGACCACCCAACGGGATGACTTCCGCGGTGTTGATCCGGTAGTACCAGTGACGTGAAGATGCATAGCCCCCGGTTCTCCTTCAGGTGCATATTCAGCACCGGATAAGTCACCATGCACTCAGTAGGAAGTGCCTCGCCTGGAAACTCAGCAGCTCACTTCTCCTCAATCAGTTTAAACAGATAAGGGCCATAGATGGGCACATTTCGGTCAGGCACGGCAGAGCGAAGCTCACGCCACATGATGTGTGAGATGTCCAAAGTAGATGACTTGCCGTGCTCCTTGATGCACATTAAGAGGAGAAACACCAAATACGTGTGCACCATATCCAAATTCCTAATGCGAGGGAAGAGAGTGCTGCGAAAGATCCAGTGCATAATTTCCAAAAATGGAACGAGCTCCGTGCGAGTCCCCTTGAGAGTCTTCACTGTCCTGGAGTAGCGAATAAGCTTTGACTTGTGCATGGGAGGTGATTCCTTGTGAGGCCGGAGACCAACTGGGTTGTCTTCACCCTCATCAACAATACCCGAACAATCCATGAAGTCCTTCCAATCAACCTTGAATCTCCTTCCACCGGACATCCATGACATAGATCTCTCCTCGTTTGCATGGAAGTGAACCGTGGCATAGATTTGAGCCACAATCTCTGGATCATAGCCCTTGTTGTATGTGATGAAGGGAATGAGTCCCCATTGATGACAAAGAGCAAGAGCCTCTCCAAAGTATGCCAGGTACTTCTCCATACGAGAGACATCAATAGACGTGACGGTCACAAACTAGTTCTTCTTGATCTTTAGAATGTCAAGGTAGACAAACAATTGCTCCTTGGTCTAGAAGGGACGACCAACAAGTGCCTCATCCTGAGCACGACGATACGAGTTGCGAATGCGGAACACCTCAAACTCCTTTGCGGTCATCTCATCAGGAGGGATGTACTTCTCCTTCTCCTTTTGCTTACTGGTTGGTGACATCACGTGCCGCCTGGGAGGACCACTAGAACTAGAAGGAGTGCCATATGCGGTAGCGCTTAGATCCACCCGGACGCTCGAGGTTCTTGCGATGAGCATGATGAACAGAGCTACCATCACCTGGAACCCACAAACACAGAGCAAGGGAAAAGCAGGTGTAAAGCCATAGCATAAGCCAATAGACATAAAATGAGAATAGAATTAAGTGCAAAAAGTGTGAAAATCCAGATCACACCGGTAGTACCACCGAAGGGTAAGCGGTAGTACCGCTGGATACGAGCGGTAGTACCGCGGCAAGCAGTAGTACCAACGCCATCCAAGCGGTAGTACCAACCACCCAACGGGATGACTTCCGCGGTGTGGATCCGGTAGTACCGGTGACGTGAAGATGCATAGCCCCCGGTTCTCCTTCAGGTGCATATTCAGCACCGGATAAGTCACCATGCACTCAGTAGGAAGTGCCTCGCCTGGAAACTCAGCAGCTCACTTCTCCTCAATCAGTTTAAACAGATAAGGGCCATAGATGGGCACATTTCGGTCAGGCACGGCAGAGCGAAGCTCACGCCACATGATGTGTGAGATGTCCAAAGTAGATGACTTGCCCTGCTCCTTGATGAACATTAAGAGGAGAAACACCAAATAGGAGTGCACCATATCCAAATTCCTAATGCGAGGGAAGAGAGTGCTGCGAAAGATCCAGTGCATAATGTCCAAAAATGAAATGAGCTCCGTGCGAGTCCCCTTGAGAGTCTTCACTGTCCTGGAGCAGCGGATAAGCTTTGACTTGTGCATGGGAGGTGATTCCTTGTGAGGCCGGAGACCAACTGGGTTGTCTTCACCGTCATCAACAATACCCGAACAATCCATGAAGTCCTTCCAATCAACCTTGAATCTCCTTCCACCGGTCATCCATGACATAGATTTCTCCTCGTTTGCATGGAAGTGAACCGTGGCATAGAATTGAGCCACAATCTCTGGATCATAGCCCTTGTTGTATGTGATGAAGGGAATGAGTCCCCATTGATGACAAAGAGCAAGAGCCTCTCCAAAGTATGCCAGGTCCTTCTCCATACGAGAGACATCAATAGACTTGACGGTCACAAACAAGTTCTTCTTGATCTTTAGAATGTCAAGGTAGATCAACAATTGCTCCTTGGTCCAGAATGGACGACCAACAAGTGCCTCATCCTGAGCACGAGGATACGGGTTGCGAATGCGGAACACCTCAAACTCCTTTGCGGTCATCTCATCAGGAGGGGTGTACTTCTCCTTCTCCTTTTGCTTGCTGGTTGGTGACTTCACGTGCCGCCTGGGAGGACCACTAGAACTAGAAGGAGTGCCATATGCAGTACGGTAGCGCTTAGATCCACCCGGACCCTCGGGGTTCTTGCGACGAGCATGATGAACAGAGCTACCATCAACTGGCACCCACAAACACAGAGCAAGGGAAAAGCAGGTGTAAAGCCATAGCATAAGCCAAGAGACATAAAATGAGAATAGAAGTAAGTGCAAAAAGTGTGAAAATCCAGATCACCGCGGTAGTACCACCGAAGGGTAAGCGGTAGTACCGCTGGATACGAGCGGTAGTACCGCGGCAAGCAGTAGTACCGACGGCATCCAAGCGGTAGTACCGACCACCCAACGGGATGACTTCCGCGGTGTGGATCCGGTAGTACCGGTGACGTGAAGATGCATAGCCCCCGGTTCTCCTTCAGGTGCATATTCAGCACCGGATAAGTCACCATGCACTCAGTAGGAAGTGCCTCGCCTGGAAACTCAGCAGCTCACTTCTCCTCAATCAGTTTAAACAGATAAGGGCCATAGATGGGCACATTTCGGTCAGGCACGGCAGAGCGAAGCTCACGCCACATGATGTGTGAGATGTCCAAAGTAGATGACTTGCCGTGCTCCTTGATGCACATTAAGAGGAGAAACACCAAATACGTGTGCACCATATCCAAATTCCTAATGCGAGGGAAGAGAGTGCTGCGAAAGATCCAGTGCATAATTTCCAAAAATGGAACGAGCTCCGTGCGAGTCCCCTTGAGAGTCTTCACTGTCCTGGAGTAGCGAATAAGCTTTGACTTGTGCATGGGAGGTGATTCTTTGTGAGGCCGGAGACCAACTGGGTTGTCTTCACCCTCATCAACAATACCCGAACAATCCATGAAGTCCTTCCAATCAACCTTGAATCTCCTTCCACCGGACATCCATGACATAGATCTCTCCTCGTTTGCATGGAAGTGAACCGTGGCATAGATTTGAGCCACAATCTCTGGATCATAGCCCTTGTTGTATGTGATGAAGGGAATGAGTCCCCATTGATGACAAAGAGCAAGAGCCTCTCCAAAGTATGCCAGGTACTTCTCCATACGAGAGACATCAATAGACGTGACGGTCACAAACTAGTTCTTCTTGATCTTTAGAATGTCAAGGTAGACAAACAATTGCTCCTTGGTCTAGAAGGGACGACCAACAAGTGCCTCATCCTGAGCACGACGATACGAGTTGCGAATGCGGAACACCTCAAACTCCTTTGCGGTCATCTCATCAGGAGGGATGTACTTCTCCTTCTCCTTTTGCTTACTGGTTGGTGACATCACGTGCCGCCTGGGAGGACCACTAGAACTAGAAGGAGTGCCATATGCGGTAGCGCTTAGATCCACCCGGACGCTCGAGGTTCTTGCGATGAGCATGATGAACAGAGCTACCATCACCTGGAACCCACAAACACAGAGCAAGGGAAAAGCAGGTGTAAAGCCATAGCATAAGCCAATAGACATAAAATGAGAATAGAATTAAGTGCAAAAAGTGTGAAAATCCAGATCACACCGGTAGTACCACCGAAGGGTAAGCGGTAGTACCGCTGGATACGAGCGGTAGTACCGCGGCAAGCAGTAGTACCAACGCCATCCAAGCGGTAGTACCAACCACCCAACGGGATGACTTCCGCGGTGTGGATCCGGTAGTACCGGTGACGTGAAGATGCATAGCCCCCGGTTCTCCTTCAGGTGCATATTCAGCACCGGATAAGTCACCATGCACTCAGTAGGAAGTGCCTCGCCTGGAAACTCAGCAGCTCACTTCTCCTCAATCAGTTTAAACAGATAAGGGCCATAGATGGGCACATTTCGGTCAGGCACGGCAGAGCGAAGCTCACGCCACATGATGTGTGAGATGTCCAAAGTAGATGACTTGCCCTGCTCCTTGATGAACATTAAGAGGAGAAACACCAAATAGGAGTGCACCATATCCAAATTCCTAATGCGAGGGAAGAGAGTGCTGCGAAAGATCCAGTGCATAATGTCCAAAAATGAAATGAGCTCCGTGCGAGTCCCCTTGAGAGTCTTCACTGTCCTGGAGCAGCGGATAAGCTTTGACTTGTGCATGGGAGGTGATTCCTTGTGAGGCCGGAGACCAACTGGGTTGTCTTCACCGTCATCAACAATACCCGAACAATCCATGAAGTCCTTCCAATCAACCTTGAATCTCCTTCCACCGGTCATCCATGACATAGATTTCTCCTCGTTTGCATGGAAGTGAACCGTGGCATAGAATTGAGCCACAATCTCTGGATCATAGCCCTTGTTGTATGTGATGAAGGGAATGAGTCCCCATTGATGACAAAGAGCAAGAGCCTCTCCAAAGTATGCCAGGTCCTTCTCCATACGAGAGACATCAATAGACTTGACGGTCACAAACAAGTTCTTCTTGATCTTTAGAATGTCAAGGTAGATCAACAATTGCTCCTTGGTCCAGAATGGACGACCAACAAGTGCCTCATCCTGAGCACGAGGATACGGGTTGCGAATGCGGAACACCTCAAACTCCTTTGCGGTCATCTCATCAGGAGGGGTGTACTTCTCCTTCTCCTTTTGCTTGCTGGTTGGTGACTTCACGTGCCGCCTGGGAGGACCACTAGAACTAGAAGGAGTGCCATATGCAGTACGGTAGCGCTTAGATCCACCCGGACGCTCGGGGTTCTTGCGACGAGCATGATGAACAGAGCTACCATCAACTGGCACCCACAAACACAGAGCAAGGGAAAAGCAGGTGTAAAGCCATAGCATAAGCCAAGAGACATAAAATGAGAATAGAAGTAAGTGCAAAAAGTGTGAAAATCCAGATCACCGCGGTAGTACCACCGAAGGGTAAGCGGTAGTACCGCTGGATACGAGCGGTAGTACCGCGGCAAGCAGTAGTACCGACGGCATCCAAGCGGTAGTACCGACCACCCAACGGGATGACTTCCGCGGTGTGGATCCGGTAGTACCGGTGACGTGAAGATGCATAGCCCCCGGTTCTCCTTCAGGTGCATATTCAGCACCGGATAAGTCACCATGCACTCAGTAGGAAGTGCCTCGCCTGGAAACTCAGCAGCTCACTTCTCCTCAATCAGTTTAAACAGATAAGGGCCATAGATGGGCACATTTCGGTCAGGCACGGCAGAGCGAAGCTCACGCCACATGATGTGTGAGATGTCCAAAGTAGATGACTTGCCGTGCTCCTTGATGCACATTAAGAGGAGAAACACCAAATACGTGTGCACCATATCCAAATTCCTAATGCGAGGGAAGAGAGTGCTGCGAAAGATCCAGTGCATAATTTCCAAAAATGGAACGAGCTCCGTGCGAGTCCCCTTGAGAGTCTTCACTGTCCTGGAGTAGCGAATAAGCTTTGACTTGTGCATGGGAGGTAATTCTTTGTGAGGCCGGAGACCAACTGGGTTGTCTTCACCCTCATCAACAATACCCGAACAATCCATGAAGTCCTTCCAATCAACCTTGAATCTCCTTCCACCGGACATCCATGACATAGATCTCTCCTCGTTTGCATGGAAGTGAACCGTGGCATAGATTTGAGCCACAATCTCTGGATCATAGCCCTTGTTGTATGTGATGAAGGGAATGAGTCCCCATTGATGACAAAGAGCAAGAGCCTCTCCAAAGTATGCCAGGTCCTTCTCCATACGAGAGACATCAATAGACGTGACGGTCACAAACAAGTTCTTCTTGATCTTTAGAATGTCAAGGTAGACCAACAATTGCTCCTTGGTCTAGAAGGGACGACCAACAAGTGCCTCATCCTGAGCACGACGATACGGGTTGCGAATGCGGAACACCTCAAACTCCTTTGCGGTCATCTCATCAGGAGGGATGTACTTCTCCTTCTCCTTTTGCTTACTGGTTGGTGACATCACGTGCCGCCTGGGAGGACCACTAGAACTAGAAGGAGTGCCATATCCAGTACGGTAGCGCTTAGATCCACCCGGACGCTCGAGGTTCTTGCGATGAGCATGATGAACAGAGCTACCATCACCTGGAACCCACAAACACAGAGCAAGGGAAAAGCAGGTGTAAAGCCATAGCATAAGCCAATAGACATAAAATGAGAATAGAATTAAGTGCAAAAAGTGTGAAAATCCAGATCACACCGGTAGTACCACCGAAGGGTAAGCGGTAGTACCGCTGGATACGAGCGGTAGTACCGCGGCAAGCAGTAGTACCAACGCCATCCAAGCGGTAGTACCAACCACCCAACGGGATGACTTCCGCGGTGTGGATCCGGTAGTACCGGTGACGTGAAGATGCATAGCCCCCGGTTCACCTTCAGGTGCATATTCAGCACCGGATAAGTCACCATGCACTCAGTAGGAAGTGCCTCGCCTGGAAACTCAACAGCTCACTTCTCCTCAATCAGTTTAAACAGATAAGGGCCATAGATGGGCACATTTCGGTCAGGCACGGCAGAGCAAAGCTCATGCCACATGATGTGTGAGATGTCCAAAGTAGATGACTTGCCCTGCTCCTTGATGCACATTAAGAGGAGAAACACCAAATAGGAGTGCACCATATCCAAATTCCTAATGCGAGGGAAGAGAGTGCTGCGAAAGATCCAGTGCATAATGTCCAAAAATGGAACGAGCTCCGTGCGAGTCCCCTTGAGAGTCTTCACTATCCTGGAGTAGCGGATAAGCTTTGACTTGTGCATGGGAGGTGATTCCTTGTGAGGCTGGAGACCAACTGGGTTGTCTTCACCCTCATCAACAATACCCGAACAATCCATGAAGTCCTTCCAATCAACCTTGAATCTCCTTCCACCGGTCATCCATGACATAGATCTCTCCTCGTTTGCATGGAAGTGAACCGTGGCATAGAATTGAGCCACAATCTCTGGATCATAGCCCTTGTTGTATGTGATGAAGGGAATGAGTCCCCATTGATGACAAAGAGCAAGAGCCTCTCCAAAGTATGCCAGGTCCTTCTCCATACGAGAGACATCAATAGACTTGACGGTCACAAACAAGTTCTTCTTGATCATTAGAATGTCAAGGTAGAATAACAATTGCTCCTTGGTCCAGAAGGGACGACCAACAAGTGCCTCATCCTGAGCACGACGATACGGGTTGCGAATGCGGAACACCTCAAACTCCTTTGCGGTCATCTCATCAGGAGGGGTGTACTTCTCCTTCTCCTTTTGCTTACTGGTTGGTGACTTCACGTGCCGCCTGGGAGGACCACTAGAACTAGAAGGAGTGCCATATGCAGTACGGTAGCGCTTAGATCCACCCGGACACTCGGGGTTCTTGCGATGAGCATGATGAACAGAGCTACCATCACCTGGAACCCACAAACACAGAGCAAGGGAAAAGCAGGTGTAAAGCCATAGCATAAGCCAATAGACATAAAATGAGAATAGAAGTAAGTGCAAAAAGTGTGAAAATCCAGATCCGAGTGGTAGTACCACCGAAGGGTAAGCGGTAGTACCGCTGGATACGAGCGGTAGTACCGCGGCAAGCAGTAGTACCGACGGCATCCAAGCAGTAGTACCGACCACCCAACGGGATGACTTCCGCGGTGTGGATCCGGTAGTACCGGTGACGTGAAGATGCATAGCCCCCGGTTCTCCTTCAGGTGCATATTCAGCACCGGACAAGTCACCATGCACTCAGCAGGAAGTGCCTCGCCTGGAAACTCAGCAGCTCACTTCTCCTCAATCAGTTTAAACAGATAAGGGCCATAGATGGGCACATTTCGGTCAGGCACGGAAGAGCGAAGCTCACGCCACATGATGTGTGAGATGTCCAAAGTAGATGACTTGCCCTGCTCCTTGATGCACATTAAGAGGAGAAACACCAAATAGGAGGGCACCATATCCAAATTCCTAATGCGAGGGAAGAGAGTGCTGCGAAAGATCTAGTGCATAATGTCCAAAAATGGAACGAGCTCCGTGCGAGTGCCCTTAAGAGTCTTCACTGTCCTGGAGTAGCGGATAAGCTTTGACTTGTGCATGGGAGGTGATTCCTTGTGAGCCGGAGACCAAGTGGGTTGTCTTCACCCTCATCAACAATACCCAAACAATCCATGAAGTCCTTCCAATCAACCTTGAATCTCCTTCCACCGGTCATCCATGACATAGATCTCTCCTCGTTTGCATGGAAGTGAACCGTGGCATAGAATTAAGCCACAATCTCTGGATCATAGCCCTTGTTGTATGTGATGAAGGGAATGAGTCCCCATTGATGACAAGGAGCAAGAGCCTCTCCAAAGTATGCCAGGTCCTTCTCCATACGAGCGACATCAATAGACTTGATGGTCACAAACAAGTTCTTCTTGATCTTTAGAATGTCAAGGTAGATCAACAATTGCTCCTTGCTCCAGAACGGACGACCAACAAGTGCCTCATCCTGAGCACGACGATACGGGTGGCGAATGCGGAATACCTCAAACTCCTTTGCGGTCATCTCATCAGGAGGGGTTTACTTCTCCTTTTGCTTACTTGTTGGTGACTTCACGTGCCGCCTGGGAGGACCACTAGAACTAGAAGGAGTGCCATATGCGGTACGGTAGCGCTTAGATCCACCCGGACGCTCGGGGTTCTTGCGACGAGCATGATGAACAGAGTTACCATCACCTGGAACCCACAAACACAGAGCAAGGGAAAAGCAGGTGTAAAGCCATAGCATAAGCCAAGAGACATAAAATGAGAATAGAAGTAAGTGCAAAAAGTGTGAAAATCCAGATCACAGCGGTAGTACCACCGAAGGGTAAGCGGTAGTACCGCTGGATACGAGCGGTAGTAACACGGCAAGCAGTAGTATCGACGGCATCCAAGCGGTAGTACCGACCACCCAACGGGATGACTTCCGCGGTGTGGATCTGGTAGTACCGGTGGCGTGAAGATGCATAGCCCCCGGTTCTCCTTCAGGTGCATATTCAGCACCGGATAAGTCACCATGCACTCAGTAGGAAGTGCCTCGCCTGGAAACTCAGCAGCTCACTTCTCCTCAATCCGTTTAAACAGATAAGGGCCATAGATGGGCACATTTCGGTCAGGCACGGCAGAGCGAAGCTCACGCCACATGATGTGTGAGATGTCCAAAGTAGATGACTTGCCCTGCTCCTTGATGAACATTAAGAGGAGAAACACCAAATAGGAGTGCACCATATCCAAATTCCTAATGCGAGGGAAGAGAGTGCTGCGAAAGATCCAATGCATAATGTCCAAAAATGGAACGAGCTCCGTGCGAGTCCCCTTGAGAGTCTTCACTGTCCTGGAGTAGCGGATAAGCTTTGACTTGTGCATGGGAGGTGATTCCTTGTGAGGCCGGAGACCAACTGGGTTGTCTTCACCCTCATCAATAATACCCGAACAATCCATGAAGTCCTTCCAATCAACCTTGAATCTCCTTCCACCGGTCATCCATGACATAGATCTCTCCTCGTTTGCATGGAAGTGAACCGTGGCATAGAATTGAGCCACAATCTCTGGATCATAGCCCTTGTTGTATGTGATGAAGGGAATGAGTCCCCATTGATGACAAAGAGCAAGAGCCTCTCCAAAGTATGCCAGGTCCTTCTCCATACGAGAGACATCAATAGACTTGATGGTCACAAACAAGTTCTTCTTGATCATTAGAATGTCAAGGTAGATCAACAATTGCTCCTTGGTCCAGAAGGGACGACCAACAAGTGCCTCATCCTGAGCACGACGATACGGGTTGCGAATGCGGAACACCTCAAACTCCTTTGCGGTCATCTCATCAGGAGGGGTGTACTTCTCCTTCTCCTTTTGCTTACTGGTTGGTGACTTCACGTGCCGCCTGGGAGAACCACTAGAACTAGAAGGAGTGCCATATGCGGTACGGTAGCGCTTAGATCCACCCGGACGCTCGGGGTTCTTGCGACGAGCATGATGAACAGAACTACCATCACCTGGAACCCACAAACACAGAGCAAGGGAAAAGCAGGTGTAAAGCCATAGCATAAGCCAAGAGACATAAAATGAGAATAGAAGTAAGTGCAAAAAGTGTGAAAATCCAGATCACAGCGGTAGTACCACCGAAGGGTAAGCGGTAGTACCGCTGGATACGAGCGGTAGTACCGTGGCAAGCAGTAGTACCGACGGCATCCAAGCGGTAGTACCGACCACCCAACGGGATGACTTCCGCGGTGTGGATCCGGTAGTACCGGTGTCGTGAAGATGCATAGCCCCCGGTTCTCCTTCAAGTGCATATTCAGCACCGGATAAGTCACCATGCACTCAGTAGGAAGTGCCTCGCCTGGAAACTCAGCAGCTCACTTCTCCTCAATCGGTTTAAACAGATAAGGGCCATAGATGGGCACATTTCGGTCAGGCACGGCAGAGCGAAGCTCACGCCACATGATGTGTGAGATGTCCAAAGTAGATGACTTGCCCTGCTCCTTGATGAACATTAAGAGGAGAAACACCAAATAGGAGTGCACCATATCCAAATTCCTAATGCGAGGGAAGAGAGTGCTGCGAAAGATCCAATGCATAATGTCCAAAAATGGAACGAGCTCCGTGCGAGTCCCCTTGAGAGTCTTCACTGTCCTAGAGTAGCGGATAAGCTTTGACTTGTGCATGGGAGGTGATTCCTTGTGAGGCCGGAGACCAACTGGGTTGTCTTCACCCTCATCAACAATACCTGAACAATCCATGAAGTCCTTCCAATCAACCTTGAATCTCCTTCCACCGGTCATCCATGACATAGATCTCTCCTCGTTTGCATGGAAGTGAACCGTGGCATAGAATTGAGCCACAATCTCTGGATCATAGCCCTTGTTGTATGTGATGAAGGGAATGAGTCCCCATTGATGACAAAGAGCAAGAACCTCTCCAAAGTATGCTAGGTCCTTCTCCATACGAGAGACATCAATAGACCTGATGGTCACAAACAAGTTCTTCTTGATCTTTAGAATGTCAAGGTAGATCAATAATTGCTCCTTGGTCTAGAAGGGACGACCAACAAGTGCCTCATCCTGAGCACGACGATACGGGTTGCGAATGCGGAACACCTCAAACTCCTTTGCGGTCATGTCATCAGGACGGGTGTACTTCTCCTTCTCCTTTTGCTTACTGGTTGGTGACTTCACGTGCCGCCTGGGAGGACCACTAGAACTAGAAGGAGTGCCATATGCGGTACGGTAGCGCTTAGATCCACTCGGACGCTCGGGGTTCTTGCGACGAGCATGATGAACAGAGCTACCATCACCTGGAACCCACAAACACAGAGCAAGGGAAAAGCAGGTGTAAAGCCATAGCATAAGCCAAGAGATATAAAATGAGAATAGAAGTAAGTGCAAAAAGTGTGAAAATCCAGACCACAGCGGTAGTACCACCGAAGGGTAAGCGGTAGTACCGCTGGATACGAGCGGTAGTAACACGGCAAGCAGTAGTATCGACGGCATCCAAGCGGTAGTACCGACCACCCAACGGGATGACTTCCGCGGTGTGGATCCGGTAGTACCGGTGACGTGAAGATGCATAGCCCCTGGTTCTCCTTCAGGTGCATATTCAGCACCGGATAAGTCACCATGCACTCAGTAGGAAGTGCCTCGCCTGGAAACTCAGCAGCTCACTTCTCCTCAATCAGTTTAAACAGATAAGGGCCATAGATTGGCACATTTCGGTCAGGCACGGCAGAGCGAAGCTCACGCCACATGATGTGTGAGATGTCCAAAGTAGATGACTTGCCGTGCTCCTTGATGCACATTAAGAGGAGAAACACCAAATAGGAGTGCACCATATCCAAATTCATAATGCGAGGGAAGAGAGTGCTGCGAAAGATCCAATGCATAATGTCCAAAAATGGAACGAGCTCCGTGCGAGTCCCCTTGAGAGTCTTCGCTGTCCTGGAGTAGCGGATAAGCTTTGACTTGTGCATGGGAGGTGATTCCTTGTGAGGCCGGAGACCAACTGGGTTGTCTTCACCCTCATCTACAATACCTGAACAATCCGTGAAGTCCTTCCAATCAACCTTGAATCTCCTTCCACAGGTCATCCATGACATAGATCTCTCCTCGGTTGCATGGAAGTGAACCGTGGCATAGAATTGAGCCACAATCTCTGGATCATAGCCCTTGTTGTATGTGATGAAGGGAATGAGTCCCCATTGATGACAAAGAGCAAGAGCCTCTCCAAAGTATGCCAGGTCCTTCTCCATACGAGAGACATCAATAGACTTGATGGTCACAAACAAGTTCTTCTTGATCTTTAGAATGTCAAGGTAGATCAACAATTGCTCCTTGGTCCAGAAGGGACGACCAACAAGTGCCTCATCCTGAGCACGACGATACGGGTTGCGAATGCGGAACACCTCAAACTCCTTTGCGGTCATCTCATCACGAGGGGTGTACTTCTCCTTCTCCTTTTGCTTACTGGTTGGTGACTTCACGTGCCGCCTGGGAGGACCACTAGAACTAGAAGGAGTGCCATATGCGGTACGGTAGCGCTTAGATCCACCCGGACGCTCGGGGTTCTTGCGACGAGCATGATGAACAGAGCTACCATCACCTGGAACCCACAAACACGGAGCAAGGGAAAAGCAGGTGTAAAGCCATAGCATAAGCCAAGAGACATAAAATGAGAATTGAAGTAAGTGCAAAAAGTGTGAAAATCCAGATCACAGCGGTAGTACCGCTGGATACGAGCGGTAGTACCGCGGCAAGCAGTAGTACCGACGGCATCCAAGCGGTAGTACCGCTGGATACGAGCGGTAGTACCGCGGCAAGCAGTAGTACCGACGGCATCCAAGCGGTAGTACCGACCACCCAACGGGATGACTTCCGCGGTGTGGATCCGGTAGTACCGGTGACGTGAAGATGCATAGCCCCCGGTTCTCCTTCAGGTGCATATTCAGCACCGGATAAGTCACCATGCACTCAGTAGGAAGTGCCTCGCCTGGAAACTCAGCAGCTCACTTCTCCTCAATCAGTTTAAACAGATAAGGGCCATAGATGGGCACATTTCGGTCAGGCACGGCAGAGCAAAGCTCACGCCACATGATGTGTGAGATGTCCAAAGTAGATGACTTGCCCTGCTCCTTGATGCACATTAAGAGGAGAAACACCAAATAGGAGTGCACCATATCCAAATTCCTAATGCGAGGGAAGAGAGTGCTGCGAAAGATCCAGTGCATAATGTCCAAAAATGGAACGAGCTCCGTGCGAGTCCCCTTGAGAGTCTTCACTGTCCTGGAGTAGCGGATAAGCTTTGACTTGTGCATGGGAGGTGATTCCTTGAGAGGCCGGAGACCAACTGGGTTGTCTTCACCCTCATCAACAATACCTGAACAATCCGTGAAGTCCTTTCAATCAACCTTGAATCTCCTTCCACCGGTCATCCATGACATAGATCTCTCCTCGTTTGCATGGAAGTGAACCGTGGCATAGAATTGAGCCACAATCTCTGGATCATAGCCCTTGTTGTATGTGATGAAGGGAATGAGTCCCCATTGATGACAAAGAGCAAGAGCCTCTCCAAAGTATGCCAGGTCCTTCTCCATACGAGAGACATCAATAGGTTGACGGTCACAAACAAGTTCTTCTTGATCTTTAGAATGTCAAGGTAGATCAACAATTGCTCCTTGGTCCAGAACGGACGACCAACAAGTGCCTCATCCTGAGCATGACGATACGGGTTGCGAATGCGGAACACCTCAAACTCCTTTGCGGTCATCTCATCAGGAGGGGTGTACTTCTCCTTCTCCTTTTGCTTACTGGTTGGTGACTTCACGTGCCGCCTGGGAGGACCACTAGAACTAGAAGGAGTGCCATATGCGGTACAGTAGCGCTTAGATCCACCCGGACGCTCAGGGTTCTTGCGACGAGCATGATGAACAGAGCTACCATCACCTGGAACCCACAAACACGGAGCAAGGGAAAAGCAGGTGTAAAGCCATAGCATAAGCCAAGAGACATAAAATGAGAATAGAAGTAAGTGCAAAAAGTGTGAAAATCCAGATCACAGCGGTAGTACCACCGAAGGGTAAGCGGTAGTACCGCTGGATACGAGCGGTACTACCGCGGCAAGCAGTAGTACCGACGGCATCCAAGCGGTAGTACTGACCACCCAACGGGATGACTTCCGCGGTGTGGATCCGGTAGTACCGGTGACGTGAAGATGCATAGCCCCGGGTTCTCCTTCAGGTGCATATTCGGCACCGGATAAGTCACCATCCACTCAATAGGAAGTGCGTCGCCTGGAAACTCAGCAGCTCACTTCTCCTCAATCAGTTTAAACAGATAAGGGCCATAGATGGGCACATTTCGGTCAGGCACGATAGAGCGAAGCTCACGCCACATGATGTGTGAGATGTCCAAAGTAGATGACTTGCCCTGCTCCTTGATGCACATTAAGAGGAGAAACACCAAATAGGAGTGCACCATATCCAAATTCCTAATGCGAGGGAAGAGAGTGCTGCGAAAGATCCAGTGCATAATGTCCAAAAATGGAACGAGCTCCGTGCGAGTCCCCTTGAGAGTCTTCACTGTCCTGGAGTAGCGGATAAGCTTTGACTTGTGCATGGGAGGTGATTCCTTGTGAGGCCGGAGACCAACTGGGTTGTCTTCACCCTCATCAACAATACCCGAACAATCCATGAAGTCCATCCAATCAACCTTGAATCTCCTTCCACCGGTCATCCATGACATAGATCTCTCCTCGTTTGCATGGAAGTGAACCGTGGCATAGAATTGAGCCACAATCTCTGGATCATAGCCCTTGTTGTATGTGATGAAGGGAATGAGTCCCCATTGATGACAAAGAGCAAGAGCCTCTCCAAAGTATGCCAGGTCCTTCTCCACACGAGAGAGATCAATAGACTTGACGGTCACAAACAAGTTCTTCTTGATCTTTAGAATGTCAAGGTAGATCAACAATTGCTCCTTGGTGCAGAAGGGTCTACTTCTCCTTTTGCTTGCTGGTTGGTGACTTCACGTGCCGCCTGGGAGGACCACTAGAACTAGAAGGAGTGCCATATGCGGTACGGTAGCGCTTAGATCCACCCGGACGCTCGGGGTTCTTGCGACGAGCATGATGAACAGAGCTAGCATCACCTGGAACCCACAAACACAGAGCAAGGGAAAAGCAGGTGTAAAGCCATAGCATAAGCCAAGAGACATAAAATGAGAATAGAAGTAAGTGCAAAAAGTGTGAAAATCCAGATCACAGCGGTAGTACCACCGAAGGGTAAGCGGTAGTACCGCTGGATTCGAGCGGTAGTACTGCGGCAAGCAGTATAGCCGAGAAGGATGCTGACGTTATTGGTATTTCACCACGTCAGAATATTGCACATACCTGGACAGTCGGGGTTCATTATCAAGGGCGTTGCTCAGCCTGGTATATGTTGTAAAGACCGAATACCTTAGGGAGTATTCGGCGTCGCGAGTTTGGCCTTATATGCATCAGATCCGAATCATGTCTTTGGTTGAATGTTGGGTTTGCCCGGCTCCCGTGTTTTGCTACCTTACGTTCCGCTCTATCGGCTAAGGTGGCACCGGGAGAACTACTGCGATTGTGCCCTGGTTCAACCGGACGAGCACCTCATTAGAGAAAGCCGAAAACTGACTGTCATGATAAAGCTTGAGACTGGTCAACCACTCGAAGACTCATCGGAATCTTCGGGATTCCTCCGCATTAACGAAGGACCGGTTTTCCCGATCATGTACGTATGCGCACCGTATTCGGATAGCCGCGGAAATACCAGGGGCTATATAGTAGCCCCACTATCAAACTCCTATGGTTAAGTGAAAGTGTTAAAGCAATATAGTCCGATCGCCTCGTTCGCCGTGCTACCACCTCCTTAATGGACCAAGACGTTGGATCAAGTGTGAAGACGCGCTTTTGTGAACACCCCCGCATTATATGGGTGGGGGCTGAAGCGGACGACTGCAAACTTTTAGGATATATATTTATACATAAACGACCGCACAGGAGGCATAATAATACTTTCAGCCAAAAGTATAAACACAACCTTTATAATTCAAATAACATTGTTCTTACAATGGGGATACATGTCACTAGAACATGATACTCTTTGAGCACTGAGCCTCTATCAAACGAGCGCCTTCGAGAACTTCTTCAAAGTAGTGCTCGGCCGATAATCGGCCTACGGCCGAACTCTGGATTACAATAGCGGTGGCCTCCATCTCTGCCCAGTATGTCTTGACACGGGCAAAAGCCATCCGTGCACCCTCTATGCACGCCGACCTCTTCATAGCGTCGATATGCGGCACAGCACCAAGGAATCGTTGCACTAAGCCAAAATAACTATTTGGCCTTGGTCCTTCCGGCCAAAGATGATCCACAACGGACCTCATGGCAAGCCCGGACAACCTATGGAGCTAGGCCCACTAGGTCATTCGCTCATTTAATAGCAACGGCCGCACCGGAACATTGAACTACGACCAGAACAGCTTTTCCACTCCGTGATCTTTTTGATCTTTGAAAAACTCGGTCGCATCAGCAGCACTCGCTGCCAAATCCGCGTATGCGTCTGCAGAACTCCATAATTGATCAAGAGGGGCATACTTAGGATCTCCGAACTTAGTCCGCAACAAAAAGGGCTTCCCGGCCGCGATATCTCCGGCTTGACGTAGCTCCTCCTGCGCCGCTCTGATTTTCGAGCGGGCCTCCTTGGCTGCTACCATGGCTTTCTCCAGGTCCGCCGTCTTCGTTTGGATTTCCTTTTCAAGAAGCTCATAACGGTCGGCGGAATCTTTCAACGCAATAGCCATCTTGGCTATTCGCTCTTTGCTCTCGCAATGTGCAACCTGTTCGGCTCTTAACTCTTCGACCGCCTTTAGGGCGGCCGCATCACTCCTCCTGGCTTGTTCCTTGGCTCATGCAAGTTCTGCCCGAAGGGTCTCCACGGCGACAGCTCCATCCGCAGTCACAGCATATTATAGATACTAGCATTATGCTCCTCTTAACATATGTTGACCATCGGAGAATTCATACCATGTGCCTCGTCAAGCCGCTCGTTTACAAGAACGATGTCGGCATCTGCCGCATCAAGTTGCCGCTTCAGCTCGGCAAACTCACCAGTCCGGCTAGCCACCGGACCTTCAGCCACTTGCACATGAAGGCGACATGATTATTACCTGGGACTATGATCCTCTGTTTGCCGCCGTTTTCGACAGCAACCAGAGTCTCAGGGGCTACTATCTGCATAGGGCACACCTAGCGTGTGCGGTACCGTCAAAAACATATACTACTTTGCGTACCTCAAAGCCTCTCAGTATGCTCATAAAAGCTTCATGCAACCCGCTTTCAGCGGATGAAATACTCTCAACCACCGTACCCATTAGCGTATGATGCGCTTCTGAGATAGCCGCTTGCTCCAGAAGATTCATCAGTACGTCGGGTCGCGCACCAGACAGTCCCGGCCTCTTTCTGTTGCTCTCCTTAGGAGCCGAATACTCCAGATCTGGCCTTGGCGGATCAGGACAAATCCTCCGTGACGACACCTCAGGGTCGCCCGCCTCATGAGGCGGGGAGGCATGGGGAGGTGTTTCGCTCTCCATCATCTCCGGAAGAAGATCCCCCGAAGTCGAACTCTGTCGAGAAGGGCTACGATCCGAACTACAAGACATATGCTTCGGTTATTGTCCTCAAAAATAAAGCAGGATATTTTTACTATGGAGTACTTTTGTTTACTTATAGCTCGGTGGAGGGCTGATCCCCTTGCAAGCACTGTGCGGTAAGGATACCCTCCGGGGCAGGACCCTCTGGCGAAGATTTCTTCCCTCGTTTGGAAACCGCGAGGAGTCTGAAGAAGCAGAAGCAAAGGCTCAAGGCCGCGCAGAATACGCTCAACAGTAGATGGAACAAAGTGCTCGACACTGAAGAAAAGTATGGTGGTAGTTGCCATACAAAGAGCTATCCAAAGCGCAAGCTGTTGCCTGAGTTCGATGATGAGGCCGTAGAGCCTACACAGCCGAAGAATAAAAAGGCCGATCAGCCGGATCAACCACCTCGTGGCCGCGA
Source organism: Aegilops tauschii subsp. strangulata (assembly GCF_002575655.3). Taxonomy (NCBI): domain Eukaryota; kingdom Viridiplantae; phylum Streptophyta; class Magnoliopsida; order Poales; family Poaceae; genus Aegilops; species Aegilops tauschii. The sequence continues at coordinate 517,747,669 of NC_053041.3, read as the reverse complement.
TAGGGTGGCTAACGAGGCCGCACATAAGTCAACACACGATTTACGTGAGGACTTGCGCCAAAAATCCGGTATGACCAGGTCCATCTATGGATCTAGGAAGCACGCTCCGGCACAAAATCAAAACCGAACACTACAACCGTCCGAACGCCACGATACATCCAAATACAGGGGTGCCGCACACCCCCTATGGTTCACCGATGAGGTAATGGATCATGAATTTCCAGAGGGATTCAAGCCCGTGAACATAGAGGCGTACGACGGAACGACGCAATAAAAGCAAGCGTCGAAATAACGAAGACAGCCCAGCCAACACGGCGGTAAACGCCGGTTTCAGGGGCTCTCGACCCGGTCAGCGGAAGAAGCCTCTCAAAGGCAATAGAGATGGACCGTCTAGCCTCAACTAGATTCTAGACCAATTATGTTAGATTCATGGCACCTCCGAAAAACCTGCGAATCACACCGACAGAGAATGCTGGGTCTTCAAACAGGTCGGCAAGCTAAACGCCGAACACAAGGGGAGGGAGACACCAAGTGAATACGAGGATGAGCCTCGTCAGCAAAGCAAGGGGGGACAGAAAAAATTCCCACCAGAGGTCAAAACAGTGAACATGATTCACGTAACAGAAAGAAAGAGCAAACATGCACTCCAAGACACATGCGCCGTAGAGCCCGTCACCCCCAAATTCAACCCTTGGTCGGCCCGCCCAATCACCTTTGATCGCAGGGATCACCTGACAAGTATCCGGCATGGAGGATGAGCTGCCTTGGTGCTAGACCCAATTATCGACGGATACCATCTCACCCAAGTCCTCATGGACGGCGGCAGTAGTCTTAATCTGATATATCAGGACACAGTCCGCAAAATGGGGATAGACCCGACAAGAATCTGCCAAAGTACTACTACCTTTAAAGGGGTAATACCAGGCCCAAAGGCCCGCTGTACGGGCTCTCTAGTACTGGAGGTTGTATTCGGTTCTCCCGACAACTTCCGAAGTGAAAAGTCAACCTTCGACATCGCTCCATTCCGAAGCGGCTATCAAGCACTACTCGGAAGAACAGCTTTCGCTCGTTTTAATGCAGGACCGCATTACGCTTCTCTTAACCTTAAGATGCCCGGTCCCCGTGGCATCATTATAGTTAGCGGAAATATTGAGCGTTCCTTATGCGCGAAAGAATGTGTGGCGGCTTTAACAGCCGAACACTAAACGGCCCCTCCAACCAGAATAAATGATCGGTCGTCAAGACCGCGGACACGGCTAGACGAGTCCGGCACATTACTAGATGTAACAACTTTGATAAACCTGAGATTGGTTTGATGGTTATACCCCCATAGGCGGTACCAGGGGCTTCCCGCATGTAAAAAGGACTAGTTCGGCTCGACTTTACTTATCTTGAATTTTAATGGTTTACTGAGAATAACCAATTTTTCGCACGACAACTTTCACCTAAGTTCTTCTCTTTTACAGATGACAATCGTGCTACACCCTTCCAGGATACGGCACAACAGAGACACAGGCGCAGACGTGCAGCAGGGACCCGCTCAAAGGTTTCTTTTTAGATTAAGACCATGTGTAAACCTTTTTTACTATCTTTTGTTGCTTCACATCCCCCGGATACTCAGTATAGCCGAGAAGGATGCTGACGTTATTGGCATTTCGCCACGTCAGAATATTGCACGTACCTGGACACTCGGGGTTCATTATCAAGGGTGTTGCTCAGCCCGGTATATGTTATAAAGACCGAATACCTTAGGGAGTATTCGGCGTTGCGAGTTTGGCCTTATATGCATCAGCTCCGAATCATGTCTTTGGTCAAATGTTGGGTTTGCCCGGCTCTCGTGTTTTGCTACCTTACGTTCCGCTCTATCGGCTAAGGTGGCACCGAGAGAACTACTGCGATTGTGCCCTGGTTCAACCGGACGAGCACCTCAGTAGAGAAAGCCGAAAACTGACTGTCATGATAAAGCTTGAGACTGGTCAACCACTCGAAGACTCGTCGGAATCTTCGGGATTCCTCCGCATTAACGAAGGACCGGTTTTCCCGGTCATGTACGTACGCGCACCGTATTCGGATAGCCGCGGAAATACCAGGGGCTATATAGTAGCCCCACTGTCAAACTCCTATGGTTAAGGGAAAGTGTTAAAGCAATATAGTCCGATCGCCTCGTTCGCCGCGCTACCAACTCCTATGGTGAAGGATGGAATGACCGAGTTCGACGCGCTTTTGTGAACACCCCCGCATTATATGGGTGGGGGCTGAAGCCGACGACTGCAAACTTACAGGATATATATATACATAAACGACCGCACAGGAGGCATAATAATACTTTCAGGCAAAAGTATAAACACAGCCTTTATAATTCAAATAACATTGTTCTTACAATGGGGATACATGTCACTAGAACATGATACTCTTTGAGCACTGGGCCTCTATCAAACGAGCGTCTTCGAGAACTTCTTCAAAGTAGTGCTCGGCCGATAATCGGCCTACGGCCGAACTCTGGGTTGCAATAGCGGTGGTCTCCGTCTCTGCCCAGTATGTCTTGACACGGGCAAAAGCCATCCATGCACCCTCTATGCACGTCGACCTCTTCATAGCGTCGATATGCGGCACAGCACCAAGGAATCGTTGCACTAAGCCAAAATAACTATTTGGCCTTGGTCCTTCCAGCCAAAGATGATCCACAACGGACCACATGGCAAGCCTGGACAACCTATGGAGCTCGGCCCACTCGGTCATTCGCTCATTTAACAGCAGCGGCCGCACTGGAACATTGAACTGCGACCAGAACAGCTTTTCTACTCCGTGATCTTTTTGATCTTTGAAAAACTCGTTCGCATCAGCAGCACTTGCTGCCAAATCCGCGTATGCATCTGCAGAACTCCATAATTGATCAAGAGGGGCATACTTAGGATCTCCGAACTTAGTCCGCAACAAAAAGGGCTTCCCGGCCGCGATATCTCCGGCTTGACATAGCTCCTCCTGCGCCGCTCTGATTTTTGAGCGGGCCTCCTTGGCTGCTACCATGGCTTTCTCCAGGTCCGTCGTCTTCGTTTGGCTTTCCTTTTCTAGAAGCTCATAACGGTCGGTGGCATCTTTCAACGCAATAGCCATCTTGGCTATTCGCTCTTTGCTCTCGCAATGTGCAACCTGTTCGGCTCTTAACTCTTCGACCGCCTTTAGGGCGGCCGCATCACTCCTCCTGGCTTGTTCCTTGGCTCGGGCAAGTTCCGCCCGAAGGGTCTCCACGGTGACAGCTCCATCCGCAGTCACAACATATTATAGATACTAGCATTATGCTCCTCTTAACATATGTTGACCATCGGAGAATTCATACCCTGTGCCTCGTCAAGCCGCTCGTTTACAAGAACGATGTCGGCATCTGCCGCATCAAGTTGCCGCTTCAGCTCAGCAAACTCACTAGTCCGGCTAGCCACCGGACCTTCAGCCACCTGCACATGAAGGCGACATGATTATTACCTAGGACTATGATCCTCTGTTTGCCGCCGTTTTCGACAGCAACCAGAGTCTCAGGGGCTACTATCTGCATAGGGCACACCTAGCATGTGCGGTACCGTCAAAAACATATACTACTTTGCGTACCTCAAAGCCTCTCAGTATGCTCATAAAAGCTTCATGCAACCCGCTTTCGGCGGATGAAATCCTCTCAACCACCGTACCCATTAGCGTACGATGCGCTTCTGAGATAGCCGCTTGCTCCAGAAGATTCATCAGTACATCGGGTCGCGCACCAGACAGTCCCGGCCTCTTTCTGTTGCTCTCCTTAGGAGCCGAATACTCCGGACTTCGGGTGGCCGAAAGGTTACCCTCTGGCCTTGGCGGATCAGGAGAAATCCTCCGTGACGACACCTCAGGGTCGCCCGCCTCATGAGGAGGGGAGGCATGGGGAGGTGTTTCGCTCTCGATCATCTCCGGAAGAAGATCCCCTGAAGTCGAACTCTGTCGAGAAGGGCTACGATCTGAACTACAAGACATATGCTTCGGTTATTGTCCTCGGAAATAAAGCAGGATATTTTTACTATGGAGTACTTTTGTTTACTTATAGCTCGGTGGAGGGCTGATCCCCTTGCGGGCACTGTGCGGTAAGGATACCCTCCGGGGCAGGACCCTCTGGCGAAGATTTCTTCCCTCGTTTGGAAACCATTGTTTCCAAGTCTTCAGAGGCAGTCCTCTTCCTTCCCTGGGGAGAGGGAATTTCATATTCTTCTCCCCGGTTATCCTCCTTCGCGGAGGCGCTAATTCCCCCGGTTTGGATGAATAATGAGTGAGGCCCGCTTTTAGCCTCTTTATTCCCCCCTTTATCTTCCCCTGAGGGCGCTTGATAAGGCGCAAGCTCAAGCATTCTGGCCAGTACTGGATCTGTTGAGCCTTCGGGAAGGGGGGCCGAACACCTGATCATCTTCTCCTTTTTTACCCAGTCCTGGTCAAAGAGCGACTTATCAAAATGATGTTGTGATACATAAAGAGACAACATGTTCGGCCGAAGGACTACTTACTTGGGTATCTAGACGATTGCAGCTCAGACCCGCATCCTCGGTGGTGTCCGGACACTTTATTTGTGATTCGAAGAACAATCTGTACATCTCTTCGAGCGTCATGCCGAGAAAGTGCTGAATAGCTCGCAGTCCTTCCGGTTGAACTCCCACATACGGAGAGGTCGACGTTTGCAAGGCGGGACTCGACGAACTAGCATGACTTGCATTACCGTGACCAGGCTGACATCTCTCTCGAGGAGATCTCGGATGCGACTCTGCAATATCGGCACATCATTTACTGGCCCCCAGTCCAGCCCCTTGTTGATCCATGACGTCAGTTGTGGCGGGGGGCCCGAGCGAAAGGCAGGGGCGGCCACCCACTTAGTACCGCGGGGAGCTGTGATATAAAACCACTCCCGTTGCCATAAGCTGGATACCTCCGGGAAGGAAACCTTTGGCCATGGAACATCGGCGCCTTTGCTTATTACGGCTCCTCCGCATTCTCCGTGTTGCCCATTAATCGTCTTCGGTCCACATTAAAGGTCTTGAGCCACAAGCCGAAGTGCGGGGTGACATGGAGGAAGGCCTCACACAGGACGATGAACGACGAGATGTGAAGGATGGAATCCGGGGCCAGGTCATGGAAATCCAGCCCGTAATAGAACATGAGACCCCTAACAAAGGGATCTAGACTAAGGCCTAGCCCTCGGAGGAAGTGAGAGACGAATACGACGCTCTCGCCGGGTTCGGGAGTGGGAATGACCTGCCCTCGAGCAGGTAGCCTGTGCGAGATTTCGGCGGTCAAATACATGGCTTCTCTTAGCTTCTTGATGTCCTCCTCTGTGACAGAGGAGGGCATCCACCGACCTTGGAGGTTGGATCCGGACATGGTTGAAGGTCCGAAGCGCCTAGCATGAGCCTTGGGTGTTGGAACTCGAGGTGGGGAAAGGGTTCGATTGAATACGAGAAGAAAAGGACAGGCCTTGACCTCTTTATAAAGAGGGTGCATATCAAGCGTCCTCCGCGTGGCCGTTTGGAACTTGCCTAAAATCGAGGAGTCATGCCAACGACCACGATTGGGTTACCCACACCCGTATTGATGAGAATCCCGTAATAAGGGGGACACGATCTCTGCTTCGACAAGACGTGCCAATAAAATCGCCTCACAAAACGTGCAGTGGCAGGCTGATTGAGAAAAATGGTTCAAATAATGACCAGGCCGTGGTGTGATGTCACGTTATGAAAAGTTGTCAGCAGATTAGATTTGTGGAAATATTATTCTCTCTACGGTGGTATGTGGAACTTGTTTTGCAGAGCCGGACACTATCCTTGTGTTCAAAAATCTTCTATGGAGTATTCGGAGGAAGAACCCGCCTTGCAATGCCGAAGACAAATCTGCGCGCCGGACTCATCATCATTGAAGCCTAGTTCAGGGGCTACTGAGGGAGTCCTGGATTAGGGGGTCCTCGGACGGTCGGACTATATACTTTAGCCGGACTGTTGGACTATGAAGATACAAGATTGAAGACTTCGTCCCGTGTCCGGATGGGACTCTCCTTGGCGTGGAAGGCAAGCTTGGCAATACAGATATGTAGATCTCCTCCCTTGTAACCGACTCTGTGTAACCCTAGCCCCCTCCGGTGTCTATATAAACCGGAGGGTTTAGTCCGTAGGACAACAACAAGCATACCATAGGCTAGCTTCTAGGGTTTAGCCTCTACGATCTCGTGGTAGATCAACTCTTGTAATACTCATATCATCAAGATCAATCAAGCAGGAAGTAGGGTATTACCTCCATCGAGAGGGCCCGAACCTGGGTAAACATCGTGTCCCCCGCCTCTTGTTACCATCCGCCTTAGGCGCACAGTTCGGGACCCCCTACCCGAGATCCGCTGGTTTTGACACCGACAGTACCACCAAAGGGTAAGCGGTAGTACCGCTGGATACGAGTGGTAGTACCGCGGCAAGCAGTAGTACCGTCTGCATCCAAGCGGTAGTACCGACCACCCAACGGGATGACTTCCGCGGTGTGGATCCGGTAGTACCGGTGACGTGAAGATGCAAACTTTTGGCAAAAACTATTATACACCTATCTAGCAGTCATCCCTCATCCTACTCATGCCTAAGTTTAGCCAAAAATCTACAGATACCACATGCATTGCCCTAGAACCAAGATTCAAAAATTAGAACCATAGGAGAGGAAAAGGTGGGGATCGACCCCACTGGCCGGAAACGAAGAAGACGACATGGATTAAGAGGGCCGGAGCCGGCCTCTGGAGCAGTTTTGAGTCTCCTGAGAGAGAGAACACAAAGAGGAAATGAACAGGTATGGGGGAGTTAGAACTCCCCGTGCTTATCACTTAAACCCCTTGCGGGTCCTCGAAGCGGTAGTACCGCTGGGGTCAGCGGTAGTACGCCTGAGCGGTAGCACCGCCTGAGTGGTAGTACCGTGCCCTACAGTGGTAGTACCGCCTCAGTACCGTGCCCTTTTGCAATCATGGTTCGGACCATGTTCTCCTTTATATACCATTTCTCGTAAAAGTTTAAGCACTTGTCTTCTGCAGAGCAATACCCCAGTCCAACCTCTACTTTGGTTTGTCGTCGAGTATTACCCCCTGGTATCTCGAGATTATCACGGAACTGCATAACTTCTTATGAGTTCTCCATCAAGTGCTACATTCTCATTGATTCCAAATTTTCACGGGCTTCGAGTTATTAAACACTCAAGGACATCGATAACTGAAACGAGTCCGCATCGCGATTAAACAACTCTTAGTAATCTTCTTTGCTTACGAGTTTGTACTCGATCACGACATCCCTAGCCTGATCGGCTATATCATTACCATGCTAAATTTTAACTGTGCTATTTGGTCCTTCTTCCCGAAGCACAATTTTTGATGATGAACTAACCTTACGTCGATCCTCCTCGTCATATCATTTCGCCTTAAACAACAAGCTTGGTTTCGAGTTTGTGTCGTACCCTTGGTTCCAATAACCTTTCGCTTCATCATTCCTTTGACTTGATGTCGTCGCCGATCGATTACATCTTCATTAACTCTTGCAACAAATGTATCGTGAATATCATCAACATTCTGAGCTCTTTCAAGAGATCTATCGAATTTTGATGAGAAATACCATCCTTTGCCATCGATGGTTTGGGTTATCATCGACAACATTATTGCATTCCCCCCAACACAAAAACTTGTTCTTGTTTTGTGTTGTACCTTGAGTTCCTTGCTATCCAACTTATGTTATATTCTACCGTGGAGTATTACCATCTTTGATGTCAAGAATGTCGTGAGCATTTCTCCACCTCTTAGAAATTCTCGGTATGATGATACTTCTCACCATCACCATTCTTCCTTGGTCCCCGTGTTGTTTTTAACTAGGATACCAATATGCTAACGATGTTGTTTGAGTTATGTACTTCTAGCAACCCTATTGCTTTGAAGTTAACGATCGACAGTTTGTTCTTAGACTGTTGGTTATTGAATCGTCACTCTAACATTGATCTTGCTGCCTAAGGTCATATTCCGGGCACACCTTTCGACTAACGATTGATGGTGTATGTTTTCCTAGAGCATACAACATTATATCATTTGAATTGACAAGTGTTATCTCCTTGTTCACATAATTGTGGAAATCCATCTTTTGGAAATCTTGATAAATTGTCCTCAGCCCATCAGCCACCTCCTTGTCCTCTCCTTGGGTTAATGATGAACTCTTGTTAACAGAAATCACTTCATAGTTCATTTCCTGAGAATCTTATAGTGTCATCCCGTCAATTTGTCTGGCACCTTGTCTGGCACAAAGATTTTAACCTTGGGCCCATGACCAAAACTTGACTTTGAAGCACAAGTACCATCAACAATGGTTAATGTGTGTGTGCGGGGGCGTTGCCCAGCAGCGAGATCACTGGTGGTGGCCGGTGGGAATGGGGAGATGAGGGAGGGGGGAAAAGAGAATGGAGGAGGACGAAGAAGAGAGTGTCTACGTGGCAGTTTTTTTACCTATGTGGAGTTTTCTTCTTTCTGCCAACTCAGCCCGACTAATGGGTCTGGACAATTAGTGACGTCATCAAAATGCTTAGCATCTACCGTCAGTGTGCTTTGCCACTGGCAAATCTCCAGTTCGGTGCAAGTGTAACGTTTTGTAAAGTGGTGATTTTCTGAGAGTTGTGACACGAAAGTGGTGCTTCTGCATTGTACTCATAACAAGAAAGGAGACCAACACGCTGTGGCAAAAAAACATAAGTCTGTACTATATATGTTTGCCTTGTCTCTAAAAAGCAATGCAAAAGTCGTTTGAAACGTGTAAGCATACATTGCGTGTTTGGACTTTGGACTAGGGGAAAATGTACACACAGTTGTAGATAGATAGATCAAAACACACCAATTTATATACGAGGTAATAACACTAGTGGTGCCTAAACTTGCCATCGATGTTCACTTTGGTGCCTGAACTTGAAAAATACACCGAACTGGTTCTATAACTTGGCAATATGGTTCAAATACGATTCAAATCACGTGTAGATATGTATGTATTACTGACTAGACATGGCATCGTGGCGCGGGGCCCACTTGCAGTGTCGGGGAAAGACTGACATGAAGAGTGTGCGTCTCAATGACCATCGGGTCCCACCTGTCAGTGCACAACTGAAATAAATAAAAAAAGTTGTAAAGCTGAGTTTCAAACCGGTGACCTGTGCACCACACAGGACATGCGCCAACCAATTGCCCATGTACGTTTGCTGTCTTTCACGCACTGCAACATTTTATATAGGTTTTATATATCCGGCATAATCATGGAGTTAGATGGGCTCCAGTTAGTGCACCCATTTTCCAAATGTAAGTTGTTTTTCTTATTGTAGAAATTACAAAATATTCAGATAGTATATGAAGTGATTATTCTTTTAGGAAATGTATTACTAGTTGTAAAAAGTGTTCAGGTGTTTTAATAAAGTATATGTATTTTTCAAAAAGATATATTTTCGAATAAAAATAAATTTTAAAATATGTGTGATAAATAAACAAGGGCCTAGTGTTCCCCCAGGATTTTATACATTCTTAAATATAAATTAACAATTTTCAAACTATACATACATTTGTCTACTTAAAAATATTTTAATTACTTGAATTTTTATTATTCCGTAATTATTTTATAAAATCACATTAACATTTTTTTAAATAAAAATTTTATGCATATTATTTCTAGCTTTATTTTTATTACTAATACAATAATTCGCATAAATTTTAGAATTACTAAAAACAAAAAAGAAACTCACATCTCGAAGGGTCACGTACAAGAGGAAAAAGAACTAATAGTTTAAAAAAAGGACCACGTGATATGTTTTTAAACATGAAGATTTTGAAAATGAGATTAACATTTCAAAAATGTATAACTTTTAGAAATTGCGAAATTGTTTTATTATATTTTGTGAATCCTTACAAATATTATATTTTGTATTATTTTAATTTTTGAATATTTTCAATTTCATTAGCATTTTTCAAGGGGTCAACCATATATTTAATATTGTTAATATAGTTTGAATTTTTTTTCTCTAAAAACGAAAAATAACTAGCATGTGAAAAATTGGGCGCACTGATTGCAGTCTAATTAGCTAGATACAGGTTAGTGATACGTAATAGTCAATTGCTGAAGTGGTTTGCGCAGGCCCTTCGTAGCGCACAGGTCTTTTGTTCAAATCCCAGCCGAGTTCCTTTTTTTTTATTTCGGTTCTGCACTGATAGGTGGGACCCGATGGTCATTTAGACGCGCTCTTTCCATGTTAGCCTGTCTCGGCACTGCAAGTGGGCCCCGTGCCACGGTGTCATGTCTAGTCAACAAACATACGTATCTGGACGTGATTTGAACCGTATTTGAACTATACCGCCAAGTTATAGAACCGGTTCGGTGTATTTTTTAAGTTTAAGCACCAAAGTGAACATCGATAACAAGTTTAGGCACCGCTGGTGTTATTACCTCTTTATATACGTTTAGTAATATGCTCTTACAATTTTCGGTAAACAACTAGTACAACAAACTATTATCTATCCCTCGCAAAAAAAAGGAACTATGATCTATCTTTTCCCTTCAAAAATAATAATAATATGATCTATCCCAAAAAAACCAACTATGATCTACAATGAACTGGGATAAAAGAGCCACATCGCATCGAAACCGAAATCTTTATTTGGGGGGCTTGTAGTCTTGGATCTCAGGTTGAATACTTCACCGTTGTCAATAAAATAAATAGCATCTTCTTCAATCTCGTCACCCGCAACAATAGACTTGCTAGAGTGTTTGCTAAGAAAGAGCGCATGGCCATGTAGACCAGTCGACACGGGCACCCACGTTCTTGCACCGATGTCCGCTTCAAAAACCTCCACCTTACGAGTGAAACCTTCAAGGTAGCTAGTACATTCCATCTCGCGTCTCACCATAAGCAGCTTCCCATGCGATTGTACCAGGTACCAGGCGGTCAGGATATCAACATGAGGTCTCTCGTGGTCGCGTGCCAAGTGCATAGCGTCATTAATTATGTAGTCGCAGGGTGATCTATTACCCGGTGCATCTTTTTCTTTCTCCAGAGTGACAATCGGGCCTGTGATGACGCGCTTAATGCTGGTCACCGTGGGTATGCCCTTGGTATCAAAGGCGACGCCCAAGGAGATGAGGTTCTCAGCCTGTGTGATGGCATAGAGTGTGTCTCCGAGAAACGCGACGTCGATGATGCGAGTGAAGGGTTGATGTCGTGGCTTGGGTAACCACACACCCTTGCCTGGGTTTAGCAAGATGATGGGATGATTGCGGTTGTCGGTCCTTATGACGACGAGACCATGGAGGCCAGAGTGCGTGAGCACCTTGTGGATCCCAAAGGTTTCGGGAACATTGCCGATGACAGCGTCAAGCTCCGGGAGCTCCAGCATTGTCCTTGAGAAAGGATTAGTGAGCACGTATGTATGCTTGTTGTGAGCATCGATGACATCGATGGTGAGAAAACAGTCGGTGGAGCCAACGAAGCGCTGGTTTTCTGGGAGGGGAAACATTCTGTGGGGGGCGCTGTCAAAGGGGAGCAACAGGGATCCTGTTGGGAGCAGGACCCTGGGTAGCTTGCGCGGAGACGGGACAGAGCGCCAGGAACGGCAGACTGCTTGGAAGCGAACGTGGTGAATCGGGTTGGGGAGGGCGGCGATGATGATGCGTAGAAGCTCTCCGGGGAGATCCGACCATGACGCCATGGATGAATCAAGCCGTTGGTGCCTACTCTGGAACAAAAGTGCAGCTAGCGGAGCATCAGATTTTTTGCACCCATGGATCACAAATTAAAGCGTACAACCATGAAACATCGGACATATACAGACTATGGATGGAGTAACTTAATTGCACCAGGAAGGAAGGAGAAGCTTACCAGCTGAAGGAAAGTTATCGGGGGGAGATCCGAGCATTGATCTACGTACGCTGCTCGATTCAGCTGCTATATATATGATATGATGATCCTACCTACGGATACGTATACCAGTACGAGTTTTTTTGCAACAGGAAAGAGAGATTTATAAGTAGCGCTAGGCCCCGTCCGATGCTAGACCTACAAGGAAACATGCATGTTCTAGCCAACCCGGAGACTAGTTTTCCGTTCCGTGTACGTCCGTGTTAGCTACTTGTATTTTAAATAAATATACCTACGTAGGATCTATCTAGTCTAGTACCAACTGCTGTATCCATCGATCAGCATAGATCGATGGTGATGATGGTGTCCGTTTCGGCGTGGTCGGATCTCCCGCGAGAGCTTCCACGTATCATCATCGCCGGCCTCCCTGAGACCCTGACCCGATTCACCACGCTCGATTTCGAGCAGTCTGCCGTTAGTGGCACTCGGTGCCCTACGGCCCTACCCCATCAAGCTAAGCTACCCATCGTCGTGCATCCGACTGGCTTCTTGTTGCGTCCCTTTGAGAATATCTTCCCCCTCCCGGAAAACGAGCGTGCCATTGGTTCCACCGACGGCTTTCTTGCCCGTCGCCTCACCGATGTTGATCGGAACCGGCATACCTACACGCTGCTTAATCCTTTCTCAAGGACGTTAGTGGAGCTCCCGGAGCTCGACACGGTCATTGGCAGTGTTTCCGAATCATTTAGGATCCACAAGGTGCTCATGCACTCGGGCCTCGATGGTCTCGTCGCTATAAGGATCAACAACCGCAAAATATAGAAACATTGGGCAGTTCCAGATTGGGAATGAAGTCTGCGATGAGAGAAGGCGAGGCGGCGACGAGGCCGCCAAAGGCGGCCGGACTACCGCCGCCGCTTCATCAATCCTCGCCCAACGGACGTGCTGGGACACATCAGATCCTTCCGTTCTCTCCTAGTACCCTGGCGGCGGTGCCGTCAGGAGGAAAGGAGGGGTCGACGGGATCGGGTGGTGACCGCGGCGACCTGCCGTGCGGTGAGATCGGACGGGAGGAGGCACGATGGGTGCAATGGCGGGCGTTCTTCTCCGACGGGACAGATCTTGTCATTTGGATCGAAGGACGTCTTCGTTTTACTCCGCGTTCGCGATGGATGGTTCTCCTTGATCTGGAGAACGATGTCCTCGCTGGCGATTTTCTCCCGGACGGCGACATGATTGAGGTTGGTTTTAAATTCAAACTTGATTTTTATGACGTGGTTGTTGGTGAATGTGTGCAGGTGGATGTGCAACCGAAGGCATCGGAGATGATCGATTTGACCGAGCCGATGGTTCATGCACGACCGGGAGGGCGGTTTTGGGCGCTTCTGGAGAGCGACGATGAGGAGCAGGTCGAGGGTCATGTCCCCATGAAGAATGACGGATTGCCCCTGGCCTCGCAGAGCGCTGGTTCATCGCCGGAGCTCAAGATCAAGACCGATCGGCGTCGTTCTTCAGTTCAAACTTCCAAACCGGCCATGAAGCCGTGGAGCGGACCGATTCCTAAGGTAATGAGAGAACCGGTAACGTTGTCATATTTCTTGCCGGAAAACTGGACTCTTGTCACGCGGAAGAAGCAGAAGAAACGGCGGCCGTCGGCGGCGCAGGCGCCGGAGCCGGCGATTGACCGATCGTGCGTGATCCGGGCGGAGCGGATCTCACGTTTGAAATTGCTGCTAGGATCTGACGGACTGGAAATAGTGGGCCGCTGTGCGGGTGCGCCTGCGACTGGGCCGTCGGGTCAGGGAGAATTGGATGCGCGCGGGCCGGGATTAGCGGGGCTAGTGGCCCAGGCAAAACCGGTTGGCGGCGAGCGGGCTGTGGAGGCTAGCGTGCATGAGATTGCATCGGATCGAGTGCCATCGCATGCACGATCGTGTTTTCCCTGCCGAAACGTAGTTGTCGCTAGGGTTCGCCGCCGCGGACGATTGGTTTTCCACCTGCTGTGCGTGGACGTGCGAGGCGGGTGTCGGGCCACTGTGGAGCGCTTGCGACGTTGGCCGGCGAGGACGTGATGCCGCCCAAGGCTCCGCCACCGGCGAAGGCTCCACCACTTGCGAAGGCGGCGTCGGGGGCTGCTACTGCGGCTGTGGCGGTCTCGGGTGCGGCCGCTACGGCGCCAGTGCGGGCTGCGGTGCCTCCTGCCAGGGCCGCGGCGCCGCCGCCGTCAGGAGCTGCGCCCCCTCAGCCACAGCGCCCTTGGCCTCGACAGATGGCCGGCGGGCGGGGTGGAGCTGCCCATGGCGCTGTTGGCCGCGGCTCGGGCGCGTTCGCGGGTGACAGTCACAATCCCCCCCGTGGTCAGTGGGGGGACGATGGCTACAACGCTTACGGGCAAGGCCTTCATCGCGGTTCGTCGTCCACCGGTGGTGGGCGTGGCTATGGTTGGACGGATCAAGGTGCTGCCGGTCGAGGGTTTCACGGAGCACCCGGAAATTTTGTTGAGGGTGCGGTTGGCCCCAATAACCGATTCCGGGGCCGCTACCGCGGTGGGCGGGGTGGTCACCGGCGCCCTCCTCCTCCGCGTAATCTTCCCGTTGCCACGGGTTCGGTCACGGCCCTTGAGGAGATGCCCACCGATGGTGCTGGTCTAACTCAGGTGGCGGTGGAGACGGTTCGGGCCCTCGCTGATGTGACGGTGCCGGAGACCATTCAGCCTGCTGATGCTGCATCCGACAAAGGTACGGAGAAGTCCGGGGGTGACAAGCCGTCCAAGTGGGCGACTAAGAAGAAAAAGTTGACCTGTTTCCGGTGTGGTGAGACGGGACACTTTATGGTTGATTGCTCTGCTGAGTTATGTGATATTTGTCGGAAACCGAAGCATGTGGCGGCTGAATGTTCGCTTCTTTTAGGGCCCAAACCGACGGTTAACATTTATGGGCTCTGTTGCTCTGAGTTGATGTTCTTTGAGTCACCAAGTGTGGCTCCGGTGGCTCCTGTCATTGAAACTTCCTTCCCAGGTGTGGTTAAGGTGGTTCATGGACCTCTCACTGAAGCTCAGATTATTCAGCTGTTGCAGGAGTTGGCACCGGGGAATTTTCACTGGTCTCTGTTGAAGTTATCAGATCAGACTTACAAAGTGGACTTCCCTTCTAAGGAGGATCAGATGAGAATTCTCAAGTTTGGCATGAGTAGAGTTACTGGTACAAGTTTTGTGTTACAGTTTGATGAGTGGAAAAAGAAGGAGCCTCAGGGTACGCCGCTGACTCAGATTTGGGTTCTTTTTTCGGGGGCGCCATCTGAACCCCTGGATAACTTCTTGGTCACTTGGAGCCTGGGATCCCTGCTCGGCAAGACGGAGCAGGTGGATATGCCCTTCACGCGTGCTCATGGTGTGCCGCGCTTGCTGGTTAGTGTGGCTAATATTGAGTTCTTGCCGGATGTGGTAAGATGGACTCACGAGGGCGTTGCTTATATGTTGGACGTCGAGTATGAGGACCCTGATCTGTTTCAGGAATTTGAGGAGATACATCATATGGACACTTCTGAGGGGGGAGGTGCTCCTGGTTACCAGGATGGTAGTGCACAAAATGATGGTGACAAGGCTTCAGGGCCTGCGGATTCGTCCAAGGCAGGAGAGTCTGCTCAGGGGAAATCACCGAGTTCTGTTCCGTCTAACATGGTGCAGCTTGGATCCTTAGGAGCTTTCTCAGCGCCTCCTCGTCTTTGGAGTGATCGCGTGGATATGGCTGATCCGTCGGAACAATTGCCGCTGGCGATTGCGGGGTCTGACTCTTTGTTGGTCTTGGACGGACTGGGAGGAACCAGGGGGCAGGAGGTTCACGTTACTCCACCTTCACCTAGGCTGGAGGTGACGGTTGCGCTGCCAGGTTCGGCGGGAGTGGGCGGGCGGGAGGTCCGGCCCTCATCTGCTACTTCTTCACCTGCCTCAGGGGGCCCAAGGCTTGCTCGGTGGCTATGGGCTCCCTGGAGGTTCTGGCGGGTTTGGGTGGGCCATGCGGGCAGGAGGCCTGTGCACCACCTTCTCCCTCCCTGGCGATACGCTCCCCGTCGTCTACTGCGGCGCCATCACCGGCCAGTGGAGGCGGCCAGGGGTCTCCCGCTGTTTCACTTGCGGCTTCGCCCACCTCAGGTGCTTCCACAGGTGCTGGTGCGGCGCCAGTGGTTGGTGGGGTTCTGATGGCGTTTCCGGGATCTGGACACCGGCCAAGACCGCGAGAGGCCTCGAGGATGCTTGGTGATCTTTCGGCTGATCCAGTTCAGTTGAGTTCTGTTGGGGGTCGGGCAGGCGGTCCTACCCCCAATAGGGCCACGAGGAGGAGGTCATAGCTTTTGGCGGGATCCCAGATCCTGTTTCTGAGGGGCGGCGTATAAGCAGCCGTCTCCAGGAGCAACCGGATGTGGACGACATGCAGCTACGGTGCGCTTTGCGAGCGGCCAAGCTTCGTGACATTGAGGTCACTACTGGTATGTCTGTCAATTTGTCTAATTCGATTTTGCATTTTCCAATGATGAGATAGTTCATAATGCAAATCAATTAGGGGTCTCCCTAGGTAGTAATGATACTGAGATCAATAAATCCGTCAATGATATTCTCGATCTCGAAGCGGAGCGCGCTTTGGAGATGATTCGTAACATAGCTGCGGTTGAACCCATCACTATAGGAATCAGCTATTTTGCCGTCTGCCACGGCGGACGGCAAAGGCATGAACGGCGGACGGCAAAGGCCTTTGCCTTCAGCCGCGGACGGCAAAAGGCTCCGGCAAAGTAGGCTACGGTAAATAGGTCCTTTGCCGTCTGCTTTTTATGGCGGACGGCAAAGAGTCCTTTGCCTACAGCGGCGGACGGCAAAGAGGAGGGACGGCAAAAATACTGGACGTCCGCCAGTGTTAGTCCGTTAGGCGGCTAATGGCGGCCTTTGCCGTCCGCCAGCGGACGGCAAATTTGAGCGCCTCTTTGCCGTCCGCCAGTTGACGTCAGCAATGCGTCAGCGCCCGCTGTTTTTTGCCGTCTGCCACGGCGGACGGCAAAGGCAAAGTCTTTGCCATCAGCTTAGCTTTGCCGTCCGCCACGGTAGGCAAATTTGCCAAATGGCCCATCTCTCAGGAAGCACAGGTGGGCGCCACGTGCCCCCTTTGCCGTCTGCCACCGATGGCAAAGGTGTCTTTGCCGTCCGCGGCGGATGGCAAAGGTGTCTTTGCCGTCCGCGGCGGACGGCAAAGAGCCTGCACTGCCTCTTTTTATTCTGTTTTTCTTATATCCAACAATTATCACAGGAAATATATCACAGCAAATATCACAGGAGCCAGCACATATATATCCAACATAATAAATATCCAGCACATATATATCCATACATACATAGTAGGTTGCACATAGTTCCATCGATCCATACATATTACAATATGCAAAGTTTCATCATAGCAATCTAGTTTCATCATAGCAAGCGAGCAGAATACAAGAAGTGCATCAAAGGAAAAAACAAGCAATCCATCATAGAAAGCTGGCTTCCGTGAAGTGAACAAAACCTGCAAAATGACAAATAAGAAAGTTAGAAAAAGAAGACTAGAAGAAGAATTAGACTAGAAGAAAAAGAATAGAAGAAGAAGAAGAAGACTAGAAGAAGAAGTATGTGCCATTTATTAGCTAACTTTGGTGAACTGGATCATTTATGAGCTAAATTAATTGAAATGGATCGTTTATGAGCTAACTTAGGTGAAATGGATCGTTTATTAGCTAACCTAGGTGAAATGGTTCGTTTATGAGCTATCTTAGGTGAAATGGATCGTTTATGAGCTAAGTTAGGTGAAATGGATCGTTTATGAGCTAACCTAGGTGAAATGGATCGTTTATGAGCTAACCTAGGTGAAATGGGTCGTTTATGAGCTAACCTAGGTGAAATAGGTCGTTTATGAGCTAACCTAGGTGAAATGGGTCGTTTATGAGCTAACCTAGGTGAAATGGGTCGTTTATGAGTTAACCTAGGTGAAATGGGTCGTTTATGAGTTAACCTAGGTGAAATGGGTCGTTTATGAGCTAATTATGCAATTTTTGACATAAGTTAGCTAAGTACATATCGTTTTAGAGCTAACTTAGGTAAAATGGATGGTTTATGAGGTCAGTAAGCTTATTAAGTCATTTTGGAGGAAAAGAAGCTAACTCTAGGTCATTATGGTAAGCATATTGGAGGAAATAAAGCTAAGTCTAGGTCTTTATGCATTTGTTAAGCAAAACACTAGAAAAACTTACCGTGATCAGGGAGGTGTAGGAGCGGGGTGGCTAGTGCCGCTACCTGGAGAAGGATCGTGCGATGCGTTTCTGGAGTTAAGCTGCACCAAAGATCATTTCCAATGTCTCGTTAGCATTATGACACTCAAATGTTAAGACTAGCAAGTAATGTCCATTCAAATTAAACTCACCGTGCTCCCAGGAGCAATCACTGGCATCGGCGGAGCGGGCTGACCGGACTTCTCGCACACAGACTGCACATTTGGTTTTCACAACAGAGTCATACTAGTTAGTAATGAGACTCAAATGTTAAGACTAGCAAGTAATCTGCAGAAGAAACTTACCACAAGGAGCTCGTACATGGCCCTTGCCTGCATGTCATTCCGTGCCCTCTCCTCCTCCATCATCTTTCTCGTCCTCTCCTCCATCTCCCGCTGCCTCTCCGCCGCCTCCGCCAGAAGTTTCTCCGTTCTATCTCTCTCAGTCTGTATAGCAGCCTGCAACACCACTCACATGACCATTTGTAATCATTGATGGAAGCGCACACAATGTAATGGAGAAAGATAACTGAGTACGTATCACTAACCTTGATGGCGAGTTGCACTGGCCGTTCACGAGGCCTTATCTCAGGAGCGGAGCTCGACTGGCGCGCCTTGATCTCTGGGAGAGTGCTAGGACAACGGATAAGTCCATCTCCAATGGCTATGGAGCCATGGGACCTCCCGCCACCAGATATCATCACCAGCTCTGGATCAATGGGACCCTGGCTCGGGTTAAAGTCCTCCCCTTTCCTCGCCTTCCCCTCATCTCTATATCTCACGAGCTTGTTGTGGGAGGAGATGTTGGTGAAGTTGTTTGCATCATCGAGGTCAGACTGAGAGAAAGCCTTGACTTTCTTGAAAGAGGCAGTGTGGGCCATGGCATACAGGTTGTACACCTCTGGCACCTTATCCGCCTTATTGTAGCGTGCCTGAAAGAGAGAAACAATGAAAATTAGTAATTAAAGGGCTCAAGCTAGCATGATGAATGAATTGCATGAATCATGAAGCAAACCACATACCCAGTTGCGCCCGAACTGATATAAGTTGGAGCTGCCTTGATGGTGTGGCACACCTTCCATTTGGGCACGTTTGTCCTTGGCCTCGTTGTGGAGGGCTAGCCATTCTTTTGAGCACCACTCATCGACCAACACCTCCCAACAATCCATCCGATCCGCACACCATCTCAGAGGCGCCTAAGTTAGCAAATAGAAACTTGAGCGCTACGGCTAAGAATTACTAAATGAAGGAACTTAAGTAGAAAGCCTTAAGAATTACCTTCATGTACTGCTCCTTACCCAGGAACTTATCGCGGCACGCCGGCTTGGTCTTCTTGATACCACGCAAGGCGTAGTAGTCTCGAACAGCCTGCACCCGAGCCTCGTGCCATAAGTTCTGGAGTAGGCGCTTGCAGACGTTCTGGATAACATGTGCCGCGTCCTCCTCGTATCCCTCCTCACACCTGTAGAATGTCTGCAATCAAATGAGACAATATTGATTAGTACAATTGATAACTAGCTAGTTGAACATTTTTAAATGTGTAAAGGAGAAATTACCCAGAACGTCCTGATCACCATGTCTGCCCTCGTGTCGCACACGACACCGTCGATAATGACATCCGGCGGGGCCGGGGCAGCCACGTAGTGCTCCCAGCTCAACCCAAGCTCTGGAAGCCGACCCTCACCAGGCAACGTGACAAACCCCGGGAAGTTTTGCCGGCAAAGAACTCCAAGGACGGAGTTGGGCCGGCGGACACTATGATGGTGGTCCCAACCCCTGCAGCATGACAAGGCCAACGCATTAGTTATTTGAAGAAACGTGAATGCAGAAGGTACAAAAATATTAAATGCACTTACGTACCTCTCCCCATCAGGGAAAATCAACCACCTCTGCTCGCGGGTCGCCGGCACGGACGGGAGCCGTGTAGCACCACGCTGGTAGACGGTGCCACCCTCCTCCTCAAGATCAGTCGGCTCCCCGCCATCATCAGCATGGCCACTCGGCTCCTCGGGCTGATCCGGCCAGGTACCCCATCCGGACGTGTGCTCCTCGGGGTCTCGTGGGCCGAACTCTCGTGGGCCGAAGGCCAGTCGACCCGAGGCTCGTGGGCCCAAGACCCGTGGACCGGAGGCTCGTGGACCGGAGTCCGTGTAGCCTCCTCCTCGGACGAGTCCACCCTAGCAGTCACGTGCTCGGGTGAGACAGCTGGGGGTGGCGGCGAGGAAGGCGCCGTAGTAGTCACCCTACCTCCTCTCCCGCGACCACGTGCCCCACCTCCTCTCTTCCTACCTCGTCCCCTGCTGGGCACCGCGGTCGACGAAGAAGGGCCCGGCGGTGTGGACATACTGTCCAGCAACGCTCGGCGGAGAGGTGCGTCTGGAATCGAAGACCTCAGACCACGCGGCGACGAAGAAGGGGCCTTGGCGCGCTCCCGACCAGCGCCCACCATCTTTCAACACCTGCCATGACAAACAGTAAACGAAATTAGTACAACATAAAAAAAAGACCGACATGAATAATAATATGTGTATCACTTAAGTGTATCATCATCAAGTACAACATTAAAAAATTTAATACCTGACACTACTAATAATCTCGATCAGTATCATCAATAAATGCATAATCATCATCATCACTATAATCAATGACGGGCTCATAGGGTTCAGTGGCATCAACATGTGGAAGGCCACCTTGACGTAATCGATCAAGCAATGACAGGTCATCCGCAGCAGTAACCTCTTCTTGTTCCGGCTCTTCTTGTTCCTCCTCTGGGGTGATGTCGGATTCACTGTCGCTGTCTACTTCAATGTTTTGGGGTGAAGTATAGCGGTTCTTGAAACGCTTTTTGGAAAGACGTGTCTCTTGGAAGAATTCTCCTTCATATGTGTCTGGGTTAATGTGAGGTTCATAATCCTCTTCCTTTGGGGGAGATAGTCTAGCACGTGGCGGCACTTCATAAACGACATCCCAACCTTTCAGATTTGGATTAGTTTGGCAGGCCCACGGTAGATAGAATACTTGGGTCGCCTGTTGAGCCATAATATAGACATCAGGAACATCTAAATGGGTGCTTTGGTTTATTTCAACTAGCCCTATATGTTCATGAGTCCTTCTAGTCTCCTTCGGCTGAAACCAATAACATTTGAAGACTACGACATTTGGTGGGTTTTCACCATAGAATAGAAGTTCATAAATTGCTTCAACTCTCCCATAATACTCGGTACCTCCTTCGCCGATAGCAGATACACAACAATTTGTAGACTTTCGGTCGGCCATAGATAGCTCTTTGCCATAGGTACGAAAGCGATACCCGTTGATGTCGTATTTGTCAAATGAACGGACCTTATAGTCAAAACCATTAGCGACTTGTCTCAATTCGGCGTCCATAGACTCTGAATTAGCCTACAAGTTTAATATGAAAGGATTGTTGCATTACACACAAATTAGCGAATGAAACCGGGATAGCCGCCTACAAATTAGCCTACAAGTCTAATAGAAATTACCGTTTGTTTGAACCAAGAGATGAAACCGGGATAGCCGCCTCCTTGCTTTGCGAGAAGCTCATACTCTTCGACAGAATCCTTTTGGATCACCGCTCCATACGAGAATAAGGCGACGTATCGACTGTATGAACTATGCAGGAATAAGAGCAGTTCAAAGGAAATAGAAGTTGCGAAACTATGTGTACCGAGAACTTACTCGATGTACGGCCGCACTTCTATCAGGTTGTTGAAGATATACAACGAAATGGTCCGCCATTGTTCGTTATCCAAAGATACTGGATTTGAAACACTGGCTAGTGCGAGATTCCCTTTGAATAGGCTGAGGTTGGATCCACCCTTTTTAGGGTCGTCAGCATTGTACCGAGGCTTCGGATTGACGATTTTTGGCTTCGTAGTGTGCTGTCACGAAGTTTGCCGCCTCCTCAGTGATGAATTCCTCAGCCATCGATGCTTCAATTCTACGTTTATTTTTACATTTTTGTCGAAGCGTCTTCTGCATCCTCTCAGTTGGGTAGCACCAATGATTTTGCACGGGCCCCCCCAATCTTGCCTCGGTCGGGAGATGCAAAATCAAATGTTGCATTGGATTAAAGAAGCCCGGTGGAAAGATCTTCTCTAACTTGCAGATCAACTCCGGCGCCAACTCTTCCATTTCTTCTAGCACGCCAAGCGATAGTTCTTTCGCACAAAGAACACGGAAGAAATAGCTGAGTTCTGCCAGTACTAGCCATTCATCCTCAGGGATGAAGCCACGCAACATCACCGGCATTACCCGCTCAATCCATATGTGCCAATCATGACTCTTGAGACCAAATATCTTCAATTTATCAAGACTGGCTCCCCTCTGTAGATTCGCTGCATACCCATCGGGGAACATCAACTGCATTTTCACCCACAAGATAATTTCCCTCATAGCTGGCCTTCCAAGATTGAACCATGCCTTTGGCTTCGTCCAGTTCTGCTTTCCTTTCGGTTCTTTCATGTTTTGTAACGGCCTATCACATAGCGCCTCCAGATCGACTCCAGCCTTAGTATTATCCTTTGACTTCCCATCTATGCCGAACAATGTACCAAAAAGTGCCTCGGCGATATTCTTCTCAGTGTGCATCACGTCGATGTTGTGTGGGCAAAGGAGGTCTTTGAAGTAAGGCAGATCCCATAAGCATGTTTTGTGAGTCCAGGCGTGCTTAGAATTATACCCCTTGAAGTACCCTGGACGCTCTGGATCTGGCTCGAGAGCGTTTAACTGATCCAGGGTCTGTTGGCCTGTCAATGCAGGTGGTGCAGAGTTTTTGACAACTCTACCTCTAATGAAGTTCTTCTTGTCTTTCCTGAACTTATGGCGAGGATTCAGGAACTGTCTATGCATGTCGAAGCAAGAAAACTTGCGACCGGCCTGAAGCCAACGAAACTCAAGAGCTCCCTTGCATGTGGGGCACGGGAACCTTCCATGCACACACCAGCCAACGAATAGCGCATACGCCGGCAAGTCATGCGTCGAGTACATGTACCAGACACGCATTATGAAGTTCCGTTTGCTATAGGCATCGTATGTCTTGAACCCATTATCCCAGGCTTCTTGCAATTCGTCCTTAAGCGGTTGCATGTACACATTCATATTTTTCCCCAGATAGTTGGGCCCTGGAATTATCAACGTCAGGAAAATGTTCTTTCTTTGCATAATCTGTCCGGGGGGGAGATTGAGTGGAAAGACAAATACGGGCCAACAACTGTATTGGGCTGCCGTCATACCAAACACACTGAACCCATCCGTGCTGATGCCGACTCGAGGATGCCTCGGATCTGCCGCTTTGTCACCATGTAATTCATCAAACTTTTTCCACGCAACACCATCCGATGTGTGTACAATCATCAGATTCCCATCTGCATCTAGTTCGGTTCTTTTGCCCGTTTTGTGCCATGTCATCTGTCTGGCCGTCTCTTCGACCATGAAAAGACGTTGAAGTCTTGGTACGATTGGCATATATCGAAGAACACTAACGGGGACTTTGGTCTGTGTCTTCTCACCCATACCGTTGTCTACCACAACATACCTGGAAGACTTGCAAATGGGACAATAGTTCAAGTCCGCATAGTCAAGCCTAAACAAGAAACATCCTTTCTCACAGGCATGTATCTTATCATAGGGCATCTTCAGTGCACGGAGGATTTTGTCCGACTGGTACAGGTTTGCAGGCATTACATGGCCTTTGGGTAGAAAGCGTCCAAATACTGTCATCATTGCATCGTAGCATTCTCTGCCCAAGTTGAACTGAGCCTTCAGAGCCATTACTTGTGAGATGGCATCCAACTGACAAAGCTCAGTGTGCTCATGGAGCGGACGTTTTGAAGACTCCAACATTTCATTGAAGGCCTTTGCAGATTCCTCCATCTCCTCGTCCGAATCCCGAGCATCATCAAAGTCTTGCACCATGTTTTCCATCCCGGTACCATGCTCGTCGGTGCGACGACGATCCACCTCAGCTCGGTCACGTTGGGCAGACTCACCATTTCAGCCTCTGTCCTCTTTTCCCAATTGCCACACCGTAAACAGGGGCACCAGGTTTTCCTCTGGCCATTTGCAAATGCGGCTCGCACAAACCCCTTGGTTTTTGTGAACCATTCAGTGCTCCATTTGTTCTGACCAGTGTGACCGGTGTACATCCACGCACGATCACTCATCTTGACTTTCAGAGCTACTAGACACACAACAAATATATATATATATATAATTCACCATGTATGTATTCATCAGTTGATCTACTTTGTCAATTTTATTACGTCCATGCAACCTACACTCTAATAGGTAATGATAGGTCCTAATCCCACCCGAGTATGTTTAGATTGGGTTCATTTTCCCATGCTATGCTCCGGATCCTACGCAAAATTTCGGCAGCACCTCCCCGCTGTTCTCCTGATACACGTCTCTGCAATAAACAGAGAGGATGTGTACCCGGAGAACAACAGGGGAGGCACTGACAAAATTTATGCGTCGGATCCGGAGCAAAGCATATGGGAAAACGAACCCAATCTAAACATACTCGGGCTGTCCATGGATAGCGTTGGACAATTCGAAAGAATCAAGGTTATAAATATGCAAATGCATGCATATTTATAACTATGACGCTTTCGAACGGGAGACACATATTGGATACGCATACTGATGATTCAAGACACATATATAGCTAGCTATCAAGTTTCATCGGAATAGATCAAATAATTAATGGGGGAGGAGGACATGTCATTTGTGCTCACCCACGAACGAAGGGGCAGAGCTCGTCAAACGCACGGCGAGGTCGTCGAACACCAAACCTCGCAGCGATGAAACAACTGCACATTTAAAACTACCCGATCAACACAATTATATATGATGTTTTTCATAACAAAATCGAAAGATATATGACCTAACTAATAATTCACAAATATATATGACCCCGTCGGCTTCTGAAAGGCCAAAGAACACCTTTTCGGGAGGTGTCGGGGGTCGGGGTGTCGTGTCGGTCTCGGGGTGCCGTGTCGGGGTCGGGGTCTCGGGGTCGGGGTGTCGGGTCGGGGTGCCGGGTCGGGGTCGGGATGCCGTGTCGGTGTCGGGGTCGGGGTGTCGGGTCAGGCTCGGGGTCGGGGTGTCGAGGTCGGGGTCGGGGTCGGGGTGTCGGGGGTGTCGTGTCGGTGTCGGGGTGCCGTGTCGGGGTCGGGGTGCTGTTTCGGGGTCGGGGTGTCGTGTCGGGGTCAGGGGGTTAGGGGGTCGGGTGTCGGGGTGGAGACGGGGTCGGGTGTCGGGGTGTGGTGTCGGGGTTGGGGGGTCAGGGGGTCTTCTCATTCTTCTACTACTTCTACTTCTTCTCATTCTTCTACTTCTTCTCATCCCCCATCTTCTTCTTCTTCTTCTTCTTTCTCCTCCTCCTCCTCCTCCTCCTCCTCTTCTTCTTCTTCTTCTTCTTCTTCCCCCTTCTACTTAACCTAAACCTAAACTAAAAACCTAAACTAATTAAAACTAAACTATTTAAACTAATTAAACCTAAACTAATTAAACTAAATAACCTAAACTAAAAAAACTTAAACTAAAAAATCTTATCTAAACAGAAAAGAAAAACAAAAAAAAAGAAAAGAAATGGCAGGGGCTCACCGTGGGGGGCGGTGACGGGTCGGGGAGGGGCGGCGACGGGGCGGCAGCGAGGCGGCGCAGCGATGGGGAGGGGAGGGGCAGCGATGGGCGGCGCTCCTCAGGGGGCCGGGGCCGGGGCGGCGGGGGGCCTGGGCGGGGCGGTGGAGGAGGCGGCCTGGGGCGGCGGGGGCCGGGCCCGGGGCGGCGGTGGGGCGCGGGGCGGCGGGGGGCCGGGCCTGGGGCGGCGGTGGGGCGCGGGGCGGCGGGGGGCCGGGGCGGCGGGAGGGCGGGGCGGGGGGGGCGACGGGGCGATGGGGCGGCGGGGAGCCGGGGCGGTGGGGCGACGGGGCGACGGGGGCGACGGGGCGGCGGCGGTGGGGTGGGAGGAGAAGGGCGAGGAGGAAGTGAGTAACGGGCGGGGGGGGTACGGGCCGTTAGTAAAGTGCCCTCTTTGCCGTCCGCCTTTTTGCCTCTTTGTCGTCTGCTAGCGGACGGCAAAGAGGTGGGCCGTTAAGATTTTCCCAAACGAGCGGGGGGTGGGGGCCACCTCACTCTTTGCCGTCTGCCAGCGGACGGCAAAGATTCTTTGCCGTCTGCTGGCAGATGGCAAAGAGCTTCTTTGCCGTCTGCCGTTTCTTTGCCGTCTGCTTTTGGGTAGCTGATGGCAAAGAGCTTCTTTGCCGTCAGCTAGCAGACGGCAAAGAGCTGGCAGATGGCAAATTAGCTGATTCCAGTAGTGCATGAATGATCACGACATAGAGGCATTGGGAGTTAGGGCTCTTGATAGCCTATGTGCGGATCTGGCCCCTGAGGTACAGGAGGATGAGGGACTCGATTCCCCCTTGGCTTCAGCGAGGAATCCCCAGAGCCCGGTTTTGAGGACCGGCAGGTGGAGCCGTATAAGCCTAAGCGGAAGTGGAAACGGAAGGTTTATCCAGTTTCGGCTGTGCGTAGAAGTGCTAGGATCCGTACCTCTAAAAAAATTCATGATGAAATATGAGAGGAATTTTTTGGAATAGCAGAGGTCTTAAAGACTTGGCTAAAAGAAGGTTTCTAGCGGAAGCGTCTATTGACTACCACTTGGATTTTATTGCCCTATCCGAGACTGGAAGGGACAACTTTACGCCCCAATTCCTTAGTACTTTATCCGGAGGTATTGATTTTGACTGGCACTGTTTACCTCCAAGAGGAAGGTCCGGCGGGATCCTACTCGGAGTTAGGTGTGACTCGTTGGAAGTGCGGAGTGTGGTCATGGGGGATTTTGCGGTAAAATTTCGGGTTAGATCAAAGGTCGATGGGTTCAATTGGGCTTTAGTGGCGGTTTATGGGGCCGCGCAGCCAGAACTTAAACCAGATTTTCTGGCTGACCTAGTTCGTATTTGTGGTAGCGAGCAACTCCCAATCCTAGTTGGGGGGGGATTTTAACATTATTCGAAGGAGGGAGGAGAAGAAGAATGATAATTTTGACGGCAGGTGGTCGTTCATGTTCAATACCATAATCGAAAGCTTGGATCTAAGAGAGATAGAGCTATCTGGTAGGAAATTCACTTGGGCTAATTCGCTACCTAACCCGACTTTTGAGAAGCTGGACCGTGTTCTCGCTAGTGTCGAATGGGAACAAAAGTTCCCGCTCGTAACAGTCCAGGCATTACCGCGCGGAATTTCGGATCACACACCGTTGCTAGTTGATTCTGGCCATCCATCTCACGTGGGGGATAAGAATATCTTTTCTTCTGAGCTCTCGTGGTTTGATAGAGAAGGGTTCTTTGAGATGGTTGCTAGAGAATGGGAGAAAGATTCAGGAGGAAGGTCTTCTATCGAGAGATGGCAGAATAAGATTAGGCATCTGCGAAGTTTCCTGCGGGGATGGGCTAAACATACGCATGGGATTTATAAGGCTGAGAAGGAAAGACTCCTTTTACTTATTCAGTCCCTAGACTTAAAAGCCGAATCCACTATTTTAGATACCAGTGAGCTAGAAGCTAAGGTAGAGGCGGAATTAAGGCTGAAAGATCTCCTTCGGGAGGAGGAATTGAAGTGGGCATTGCGAGCTAAGGTTCACAAGATCATCCAAGGGGATGACAACACTCAGTTCTTCCATATGATTGCCAATGGCAAGCACCGCAAGAAGAGGATATTTCAGCTTGAGCAGGAAGAGGGGACGATTGTAGGTCAAGAGAATCTGAAAGTATATATTACGAATTTCTATAAGCAGCTGTTTGGGCCGCCGGAAGATAACTATGTGTCCTTAGCTAGATGAGACCAGAATTGAGGATGTACCTCAACTTGCGTCGGACGAGAATGGAGTCTTGACTGCCCCTTTTACAGAGAAAGAGGTGTTTGAAGCTATTTCACAAATGAAGAACAATAAGGCTCCCGGGCCGGATGGCTTCCCGGCGGAGTTTTATAAAAAAATGTTGGCATATCATCAAAGGAGACTTACTCCCGATGTTCCATGATCTTTTCTCTGGAGAGCTTCAGTTGTTTCAACTTAATTTTGGAACGATTACTTTACTCCTCAAGAAGACAGAGGTTGTTCGTATTGAGCAGTTCAGGCCCATCTGTCTTCTTAATGTAAGTTTCAAAAATTTCACCAAGGTCGGGACTAATAGACTTACGCAAATTGCGCACTCTGTTGTGCAGCCGTCCCAAACCGCTTTCATGCCAGACAGAAACATCCTGGAAGGGGTTGTCGTTCTGCATGAAACACTCCATGAAATCCACTCAAAAAAACTAGATGGAGTTGTTTTCAAAGTGGACTTTGAGAAGGCATATGACAAGGTCAAATGGCCATTCCTTCAGCAGGCGTTGCGAATGAAAGGTTTTGATCAGGCCTGGAGACACCAGGTAGATTCCTTCACGCAAAAAGGGAGTATTGAAATTAAAGTGAATGATGACATAGGTCACTATTTCCAAACACACAAAGGACTGAGGCAAGGGGATCCGATGTCTCCTGTCCTTTTCAACATAGTGGCTGATATGTTGGCAATTCTTATAGGAAGGGCCAAGGATGCAGGTCAGGTAGGAGGCCTCGTCCCGCACTTAGTAGACGGAGGTGTATCCATTCTACAGTATGCCGATGATACTATCATTTTCATGGAGCACGACTTGGCAAAAGCTCGCAACATGAAGCTCGTGTTATGCTTGTTCGAACAATTGTCCGGGTTAAAGATTAACTTCCACAAGAGCGAGTTGTTCTGTTTCGGAAGAGCTAATGATGAACAAGATGCGTACATGCAATTGTTCGGGTGTGAATTGGGGGCTTTACCTTTCACGTATTTAGGTATACCAATTCACCATCGTAAGCTCACCAACAAAGAATGGAAGTGCATTGAGGATCGTTTTGAGAAGAAATTGAGCTACTGGAAAGGCAAGTTGATGTCATACGGAGGACGATTAATTCTGATTAATTCGGTACTCACGAGTATGCCCATGTTTCTTCTCTCGTTCTTCGAGGTTCCGGTGGGAGTCCGAAAGAGGCTAGATTTCTATCGATCACGATTTTTTTGGCAGAGTGATGAAGTTAAGCGAAAATACAGACTTGCTAAATGGGACATCATTGTAGGCCGAAAGACCAAGGGGGTCTTGGAATTGAGAATCTGGAAGTGAAGAACAGATGTCTCCTTAGCAAGTGGCTATTTAAGCTTTCTGTCGAGTCGGAGGCCACTTGGGCTCAGATCTTGCGGAACAAGTACCTTCACTCCAGAACCTTGTCCCAGGTGACAGTAAGCCTGACTGATTCGCCTTTTTGGAAAGGATTGATGAGAGTTAAATCACTCTTTTTCAACAGGACAAGATTCTTAGTTGGAAACGGTACTGCTACGAGGTTTTGGGAGGATACATGGCTAGGGGAGACGCCCCTCGCACTCCAATATCCTTCCTTGTATAACATTGTTCAGCGTAGAGATGTCAACGTTGCAACAGTGATGCAGTCCATTCCGCTTAATATCCAGTTTAGGAGGACGCTAGTGGGGACCCGTTGGGAAGCTTGGCTCCATCTTATTAGAAGATTGATGGATGTTCAGCTATCTCAACGGCCCGATCAGTTGTGCTGGAAATTATCTAAGAATGGCGAATTTTCGGTTAAATCCATGTATTTGGATGTTATCAACTCTAGTGTGATTCCTAGATCGAAACATGTTTGGAAAGTCAAAGTTCCTTTAAAAATCAATTGTTTATGTGGTTTGTGCATAAACAAGTTATTTTAACGAAGGATAATTTAGCAAAACGTAATTGGACAGGATCTACCAGATGTAGTTTCTGCGACCAACACGAATCCATCAAACATCTCTTTCTGGATTGTCCCTTAGCAAAAACCTTGTGGCGGTCGGTCCACATAGCTTTTAACATTACACCACCGAATTCCATCAATACGTTATTTGGGACATGGCTTGATGGGATTAATTTTGATACTGCGAGACACATTCGTGTGGGAGTGTGTGCTTTATTATGGGCAATCTGGAATTGCAGAAATGATTTGGTTTTTAACAGAATAACAAATATTCATTTTTTGCAGGTTATATTCAGGGCCACTGCGTTGATCCGTATGTGGTCACTACTCACTCCGACGGAGGCTAGGGAGCGTTTGGTTACTGTGTCTACCCGATGGGAGATGGTAGCTCGGGGTATTTTTAACCGGTTTGGATGGCGGCCATGTAATAGGATAGGCATGTAGTGCTCTCCTCTTTCTATGCCAGCCGGTTGTGGTTTTCATTTTTCACTGTCCAGCTCTGGTGGAGCCTTTTTACCTTTTTTGTTCGAGACTTGGAGACCTATGTTGGATTTTTTGCTTATTAATAATATTAGCCGTATGCATCATTCAGATGTATAGGCTGAGGCATACCCTCTTTTCAAAAAAAAACAACCGCAATCATCCCATCATCTTGCTAAAGCCAGGCAAGGGCGTGTGGCTACCCAAGCCACGACATCAACCCTTCACCCGTATCATCGACGCCGCGTTTCTCGGAGACACACTCTATGCCATCACACAGGCTGAGAATCTCATCTCCTTCGGCGTCGCCTTTGATAGCAAGGGCATACCCACGGTTACCAGCATTAAGCGCGTCATCACAGGCCCGATCGGTCGGCAATCTTGAGAAAGACAAGGATGCATTGAGAAAGAGAACATGCGACTACATAATCAACGATAGTATGCACTTTGCAGACGATGTTGAGAGACCCCATATTGTTGTGGTGACCATCTGGTACCTGGTCGAATCGCAAGGGAGGCTGCTTATGGTGAGGCGCGAGATGCAACGTCCCTGTGGCCAGGAGGGTTTCACTCGCAAGGTGGAGGTTTTTGAGGTGGACATGAGTGCAAGCACGTGGGTGCCTGTATCGAGTGGGCTACATGGCCGTGCACTGTTTTTGAGTAAATGCTCTAGCAAGTCTTGTTTTGCAGGTGGCGAGATTGAAGAGGATGCTATTTATTTTATCGACAATAGTGAGGTGTTCAACATGAGATCCAAGACTATAAGCCCGGCAGACAAATCTTTCGGCTTTTCCGCTATGTGGGTCTTTTTAACCGGTTCGTTTTAGATCTTAGTTAGTCTATTGTACTGGTTGTCTATATCGATAATCCTAATATAAGAGCAGGTGGAGCATTAGGCCTTGTACAATGCAAGGCGTTTAGTGAGGTACTTAAAGAAATAAATCAGTGATTTTTGAAGCACCGGTGCTTATTTGTAGAGAGCAGACGCTTAATTAGGCGTTTGTCCTGTACAAATAGACATCGATGCTTCAGGAAAAAAACCCGGTTTACTTTTCTAAATACCTCCCTAAACACCTAACATTGTACATGATTTTAGAAGTGAACGGACGACCACCAACTCAAAACTTTAGTAGTAGAAAACATATTTTCGTCTCTTTTCCCTATGAACGATCGACTGCACTGGTGTATTGTTTACCCACATGATCCTAGTGTATTGTTCTTTCAAATCTCTTATTGAATTTCGTATTGGGCTGGTCTACACAGAAACGGAAAACGACAAACGCTTCATGCCGTGGCATCACTGCTAGCTGATACCGCAAATGGTTTCTTCAACAAAGGCAGAGGTTGGGCGGCAATGGCGAGAAGACTTGGGGTAGGGAAATATATAGTGCACCGGTGCTTGTGGTGCTACCGGTGCACTGGACCTCCGTAGCACACTTTAAAAAGTTTCAAAAAAAAAGTAAAAACCATTGAGCACATTCACACAACATCAATGTTTATTGTTGCAAAATTTCAAATCAAAATTTGAAACATTGCTCGAGATACATAAATGACAAATTTAACACTGAATAGTGGTTGGGCTTTAGAATTGGCCCATTATCACATTGATGTCAAATTTGCCTTTTGTATCTCAGGCAATGTTTTTTATTTTGATTTCACATTTTATGACAACAAATATTAATGCTTTGTGAATGTGCTTGTCCGCACACGAACACGTCACCGTGTACCCTCGACGTCGGGGGTGATGCACCGCAACTCACGTCAAAGAGGCCCATCCGGAAGCGCGGTACGCAAGCAATCCGGCGGGTGCTTTTGAGGACACGAAACCCCACACTTCCGGGAGGGACCCCGTCTAGACGCACGGCGACTATGGGCTGCCCTAGGTCGACCTGATAGCTCCTAGGGCCTCGTGGATCGCTGCCCTCCAAGAAGAAGAACGGGCGAAGAACGAGAAGAAAGATACAAGTGAGAAGGTAAAAGGTAAAGATAAAAAGTGGTAGATTGATTTGTTGGATTGTGTGTTGTTATTTAATCGGCCGTCACCTCTTACATATATATGAGGCGGCTGGACTTTCCGTACAAGAAAAGGACTCAGATCACGTCCAAAACATCAAAGGTTAACCTAACTTGAACTAGGGGGCCGGAACTTCCGATCGGCCCGAAACTTCCGGGCTAAAATTATATCAAGTAGCCCTCTTGCACCACTCCTGCAGGTCACATATGGCTTCGGATAGGTCCTAAAAGAAAAGTTGTAGATCTTGCAATGGAGATAAACTCTTCAATTGATTGCTTTATCATCCGAGATCATCTTGAGGTGGAATTCTGGTCCGCAAATCCGCAAATAATGTTGAAATTCCCGTTTTCGGTGTGCACCGCGTGTAAATTTAGCCCGGAACCTCCCCGGCAGTTTTGCCCGGGACTTCCGGGGCAAACTCCTGCAACACACCATTTTGGCTCTACTTTTTGCATACGAATTCCAATTGACACATTTTTTATATCCAAATCGACCGCTTCGACGATACGAAGACAATCTGTGTAAAAACTTTTCTCATATGAGACCGTCTTGGTGGCTTAATTGGCCGAACAATAATCTGAATACAAAATCTTAGTACTTTGGGAATAGTTTCGGCCCTTGTGATGAGATCGGATGGAGATGGCCCGAACTTCAAAGATGCTCACGTCGACAATACGGAACTTTTTCGTGTAGATCACTTCTCCATTTAAGGACATCTTAATTAAGTTCTTGACGGTGCCAAAATCTGGTGTCAACACATGCCCCCCTGTTTTTCGGCAAAACTTGTGTGCTGAAAAATAACTTGCACGAAATTTGTTCTTACCACGATGTCAAGACTCCATCGGCCATTTTGTGCGTGCTTAGAATGATAAGTATATATCGGCCATTTTATTTCTTAGGGCGATAATCGTGTATCGGCCATTTAGATTAGCAACAAAAGTAAAGCTAATCGAACGTATGATGATTTGGTAATACCCTTTCATGATGTAAGAAATTATATTGCATCCATGAATTAAAATAAACCAGTTGAGGAATCTATCCCTAATAATAAAGCATGAATTAAAATTGAAGGACATCTTAATTAAGTTCTTGACGGTGCCAAAATCTGGTGTCAACACATGCCCCCTGTTTTTCGGCAAAACTTGTGTGCTGAAAAATAACTTGCACGAAATTTGTTCTTACCACGATGTCAAGACTCCATCGGCCATTTTGTGCGTGCTTAGGATGATAAGTATATATCGGCCATTTTATTTCTTAGGGCGATAATCGTGTATCGGCCATTTAGATTAGCAACAAAAGTAAAGCTAATCGAACGTATGATGATTTGGTAATACCCTTTCATGATGTAAGAAATTATATTGTATTCATGAATTAAAATAACCCAGTTGAGGAATCTATCCCTAATCTTTCCCATATATATATATATATATATATATATATATATATATATATACACACACACACGCTTTGTCGGGTTGACTTTGTCGGGTTCACCGTCACAATACGCTTCTTCCCGTGAATTTACGCTTTCAGTTTTTTTTTCAACACGTACATATTTTTTCCAAAATCCAAGGTGGTACTAATCATCCGTCCACGTTCGTTTCGTCCGTTGGTGAGTATAAAAAGTTCGTCCGAGCCAGGCCAAGCCCGTGCGCTATGGCCCAATAAATCAGGCCCATCTATCCTGTTTGAAGCAAAAAATGCATGCTTGTTAGAGGATTCGAACAACAAACCTAATGCGTAACAAACAACAGCGAAGCCAACCGAGCTACCTATGTTATTTGTAGAAACCAATGGCCGACTCAGTTTTTAAATAGTCCCACCTCGCGCCCTTACATCAAATCTGCCCAATTTATATACAGCTTTAATTTTCTTGGGTATCAGGAAGTCATCTACTCCCTCCGTTCCTAAATATAAGTCTTTGTAGAGATTCCCCTAGATGGACTACATACGGAGCAAAATGAATGAATCTAAACTTATAATGCATCTATATACATCCGTATGTGGTTCATAGTGGAATCTCTAAAAAGACTTATATTTAGGAACGGAGGGAGTAGAGAACATGGTGAGGTGTGGGTCCCATCTTTCCTAAAAAAGAGAAAGACGGGAAAGTTGGAAGCTCTCCTGTAATAAGAAAGGAAAGGAGGGATGCGGTCCAAAAAAAAGGAAAGGAGGGATTTCGGGGATTGAAATCAAAAAATAGGAAACTGGGAAGTTGTCCCGTCCCGTAATAAGAAGGAAAGGAATTACAGAGAGAAAATAAAGAAGGAAAGGAGGGATTCCGGGAAGAGAAAATAAAGGGAAGGAGAAAAACAGCAACGTGATCAGCTCTCGATCTCCCATCTCCGTGGCCCTTATGGGAAGGGAAGACGGAATAGAGAGAGATTTTTAGTACTCCCTCTGTAAATAAATACAAAAAATGACCTCACAATAGTGTGATATTCAAAGAATTTTAGTACATTCCACATAAAACTATTTGTGTGCATTTTAGTAATTTGCATCGAAAGAATTTCTTCCATGCTTGAGTTCGCCCCCTTAATTTTTTTCGGTCCTCCATCACTGGCTATAGTCCCATGAATGTGTAGTTTTACCCCGACCATAACTCGAGAGAAAATTATGCTACGATTGTTTTTTCTGTGTGGAATGTTTTTTTTTTGAACACTGTACAGACGCAAGCGCTCATATACACGCGCATACACTCACCCCTATGAACGCACACACGCACACCCTACCCCTATGAGCACCTCTGAAAGACTGAGCTGGCATATCATAATTCAGAAATAAATACGAGCACCAGGATTTGAACCCTGATGGGCTGGGGATACCACAGTCCATCTAATCATCCAACCACAAGTTAGGATTGTTTAAAACCTGCAAAAAAATACTATGTCTAAATCATAATTAAAAATTGTTTATTTATTGTTGTTCATGTACAATATTTTTTTAGAAGTATAATGAAAACTGAGTACCGGTTAAAAATAGGTGATTGATTGTTGTTTTAAAAAAAGGCGACTGTATGCATCTACACGAACCAAACGATGGTATGGCATCGGGCATACACAATGACATGATTGCTATTTTGAAACAAAGGATTTGTCAAACGCACACCTTGAAACGAGATTGTACGCTCGCATGCAATGGTTATAAGGGTCAACGACTCCATTTAATAATATATACAGTCAATTTTTTTTCCTGTTGCATACGGGTTCTTCAAGTTTGACAAAAGTTTCCTTCGTACTTGAATCAAACCTTCTCTATATTTTCATGTCATAGGAGCCGTAGTTTTCAGATCATCTACAAACCTCACACAAGTAAACACTAAATTGCGAGAAGCAAGAAAACCTAACAACTTTTGCAAGTTTGACAAAGTTTTCCCGCAAAAAAATAATAAGAATCTAGATAATTGGGTTTTTACTTTTAGTGAAACAAATTTTCTTTCACAATGTTACAAAAGATGAGAGTAATCTTATTTCTGACGTTTGTTGGAAATGAATACAAAAGGTGGCAAATAGTGGCACGCAGTGCAGGTTTGTTGTTTCTTTCACCCATCACCAAAGCAATAAGATACGGACTCGGAGTCCCCGCTATGTGCGATATAAACTCCGCACTTTTCTCTGTTATATTAGCCAGGAATGGAGAATCTTTTTACAACGCTCCTAATATCATTGGACACGAATAGTGATATGCTACAGTCCATAAACCTAGCCAACATTGGCTCATGGACATTCGTGTTACCACCGTAGTGAATCAAAGACAGTACTAAATGGAATTTACTATTTACGGTATAATGCGATATTTTTTAGGCATCATTAAGCAATTCCAACAAAGACGTGAAGAGATACTCCCAACCAGATAGATATTTTTGTGATTTAAATTCCACATTCCTTCAGTGTAATTCTGAAATTTATTCACATTTTTGTTTTGCAATACGGGGTCTTGAGCCGTTGGGTTAGAGTGTGGGTTTTTTCACCCGTTGCAACGCACGGGCATTTGTGCTATAATAATAATAATAATAATAATAATAATAATAATAAAGCACGGATTGACTTTGTCGGGTTCACCGTCACAATACGCTTCTTCCCGTGAATTTACGCTTTCAGTTTTTTTTTCAACACGTCCATATTTTTTTCAAAATCCAAGGTGGTACTAATCATCCGTCCACGTTCGTTTCGTCCGTTGGTGAGTATAAAAAGTTCGTCCGAGCCAGGCCAAGCCCGTGCGCTATGGCCCAATAAATCAGGCCCATCTATCCTGTTTGAAGCAAAAAATGCATGCTTGTTAGAGGATTCGAACAACAAACCTAATGCGTAACAAAGAACAGCGAAGCCAACCGAGCTACCTATGTTATTTGTAGAAACCAATGGCCAACTCAGTTTTTAAATAGTCCCACCTCGCGCCCTTACATCAAATCTGCCCAATTTATATACAGCTTTAATTTTCTTGGGTATCAGGAAGTCTTCTAGAGAACATGGTGAGGTGTGGGTCCCATCTTTCCTAAAAAGAGAAAGACGGGAAAGTTGGAAGCTCTCCTGTAATAAGAAAGGAAAGGAGGGATGCGGTCCAAAAAAAAGGAAAGGAGGGATTTCGGGGATTGAAATCAAAAAATAGGAAACTGGGAAGTTGTCCCGTCCCGTAATAAGAAGGAAAGGAATTACGGAGAGAAAATAAAGAAGGAAAGGAGGGATTCCGGGAAGAGAAAATAAAGGAAAGGAGAAAAACAGCAACGTGATCAGCTCTCGATCTCCCATCTCCGTGGCCCTTATGGGAAGGGAAAACAGAATAGAGAGAGATTTTTAGTACTCCCTCTGTAAATAAATATAAAAAATGACCTCACAATAGTGTGATATTCAAAGAATTTTAGTACATTCCACATAAAACTATTTGTGTGCATTTTAGTAATTTGCATCGAAAGAATTTCTTTCATGCTTGAGTTCGCCCCCTTAATTTTTTTCGGTCCTCCATCACTGGCTATAGTCCCATGAATGTGTAGTTTTACCCCGACCATAACTCGAGAGAAAATTATGCTACGATTGTTTTTTCTGTGTGGAATGTTTTTTTTTGAACACTGTACAGACGCAAGCGCTCATATACACGCGCATACACTCACCCCTATGAACGCACACACCCACACCCTACCCCTATGAGCACCTCTGAAAGACTGAGCTGGCATATCATAATTCAGAAATAAATACGAGCACCAGGATTTGAACCCTGATGGGCTGGGGATACCACAGTCCATCTAATCATCCAACCACAAGTTAGGATTGTTTAAAACCTGCAAAAAAATACTATGTCTAAATCATAATTAAAAATTGTTTATTTATTGTTGTTCATGTACAATATTTTTTTAGAAGTATAATGAAAACAGAGTACCGTTAAAAATAGGTGATTGATTGTTGTTTAAAAAAAAAGTGACTGTATGCATCTACACGAACCAAACGATGGTATGGCATCGGGCATACACAATGACATGATTGCTATTTTGAAACAAAGGATTTGTCAAACGCACACCTTGAAACGAGATTGTACGCTCGCATGCAATGGTTATAAGGGTCAACGACTCCATTTAATAATATATACAGTCAATTTTTTTTTCCTGTTGCATACGGGTTCTTCAAGTTTGACAAAAGTTTCCTTCGTACTTGAATCAAACCTTCTCTATATTTTCATGTCATAGGAGCCGTAGTTTTCAGATCATCTACAAACCTCACACAAGTAAACACTAAATTGCGAGAAGCAAGAAAACCTAACAACTTTTGCAAGTTTGACAAAGTTTTCCCGCAAAAAAATAATAAGAATCTAGATAATTGGGTTTTTACTTTTAGTGAAACAAATTTTCTTTCACAATGTTACAAAAGATGAGAGTAATCTTATTTCTGACGTTTGTTGGAAATGAATACAAAAGGTGGCAAATAGTGGCACGCAGTGCAGGTTTGTTGTTTCTTTCACCCATCACCAAAGCAATAAGATACGGACTCGGAGTCCCCGCTATGTGCGATATAAACTCCGCACTTTTCTCTGTTATATTAGCCAGGAATGGAGAATCTTTTTACAACGCTCCTAATATCATTGGACACGAATAGTGATATGCTACAGTCCATAAACCTAGCCAACATTGGCTCATGGACATTCGTGTTACCACCGTAGTGAATCAAAGACAGTACTAAATGGAATTTACTATTTACGGTATAATGCGATATTTTTTAGGCATCATTAAGCAATTCCAACAAAGACGTGAAGAGATACTCCCAACCAGATAGATATTTTTGTGATTTAAATTCCACATTCCTTCAGTGTAATTCATAAATTTATTCACAATTTTCTTTTTGCAATACGGGGTCTTGAGCCGTTGGGTTAGAGTGTGGGTTTTTCACCCGTTGCAACGCACGGGCATTTGTGCTATAATAATAATAATAATAATAATAATAATAATAATAATAATAATAATAATAATAATAATAATAATAATAATAATAATAATAATAAAGCACGGATTGACTTTGTCGGGTTCACCGTCACAATACGCTTCTTCCCGTGAATTTACGCTTTCAGTTTTTTTTTCAACACGTCCATATTTTTTCCAAAATCCAAGGTGGTACTAATCATCCGTCCACGTTCGTTTCGTCC
This sequence comes from Aegilops tauschii subsp. strangulata, assembly GCF_002575655.3. Taxonomy (NCBI): domain Eukaryota; kingdom Viridiplantae; phylum Streptophyta; class Magnoliopsida; order Poales; family Poaceae; genus Aegilops; species Aegilops tauschii. Next base: position 517,708,539 of record NC_053041.3, on the reverse strand, counting down.
GTTGGTGAGTATAAAAAGTTCGTCCGAGCCAGGCCAAGCCCGTGCGCTATGGCCCAATAAATCAGGCCCATCTATCCTGTTTGAAGCAAAAAATGCATGCTTGTTAGAGGATTCGAACAACAAACCTAATGCGTAACAAACAACAGCGAAGCCAACCGAGCTACCTATGTTATTTGTAGAAACCAATGGCCGACTCAGTTTTTAAATAGTCCCACCTCGCGCCCTTACATCAAATCTGCCCAATTTATATACAGCTTTAATTTTCTTGGGTATCAGGAAGTCATCTAGAGAACATGGTGAGGTGTGGGTCCCATCTTTCCTAAAAAAGAGAAAGACGGGAAAGTTGGAAGCTCTCCTGTAATAAGAAAGGAAAGGAGGGATGCGGTCCAAAAAAAAGGAAAGGAGGGATTTCGGGGATTGAAATCAAAAAATAGGAAACTGGGAAGTTGTCCCGTCCCGTAATAAGAAGGAAAGGAATTACGGAGAGAAAATAAAGAAGGAAAGGAGGGACTCCGGGAAGAGAAAATAAAGGAAAGGAGAAAAACAGCAACGTGATCAGCTCTCGATCTCCCATCTCCGTGGCCCTTATGGGAAGGGAAAACAGAATAGAGAGAGATTTTTAGTACTCCCTCTGTAAATAAATATAAAAAATGACCTCACAATAGTGTGATATTCAAAGAATTTTAGTACATTCCACATAAAACTATTTGTGTGCATTTTAGTAATTTGCATCGAAAGAATTTCTTTCATGCTTGAGTTCGCCCCCTTAATTTTTTTCGGTCCTCCATCACTGGCTATAGTCCCATGAATGTGTAGTTTTACCCCGACCATAACTCGAGAGAAAATTATGTTACGATTGTTTTTTCTGTGTGGAATGTTTTTTTAACACTGTACAGACGCAAGCGCTCATATACACGCGCATACACTCACCCCTATGAACGCACACACGCACACCCTACCCCTATAAGCACCTCTGAAAGACTGAGCTGGCATATCATAATTCAGAAATAAATGCGAGCACCAGGATTTGAACCCTGATGGGCTGGGGATACCACAGTCCATCTAATCATCCAACCACAAGTTAGGATTGTTTAAAACCTGCAAAAAAATACTATGTCTAAATCATAATTAAAAATTGTTTATTTATTGTTGTTCATGTACAATATTTTTTTAGAAGTATAATGAAAACAGAGTACCGGTTAAAAATAGGTGATTGATTGTTGTTTTAAAAAAAAGCGACTGTATGCATCTACACGAACCAAACGATGGTATGGCATCGGGCATACACAATGACATGATTGCTATTTTGAAACAAAGGATTTGTCAAACGCACACCTTGAAACGAGATTGTACGCTCGCATGCAATGGTTATAAGGGTCAACGACTCCATTTAATAATATATACAGTCAATTTTTTTTCCTGTTGCATACGGGTTCTTCAAGTTTGACAAAAGTTTCCTTCGTACTTGAATCAAACCTTCTCTATATTTTCATGTCATAGGAGCCGTAGTTTTCAGATCATCTACAAACCTCACACAAGTAAACACTAAATTGCGAGAAGCAAGAAAACCTAACAACTTTTGCAAGTTTGACAAAGTTTTCCCGCAAAAAAATAATAAGAATCTAGATAATTGGGTTTTTACTTTTAGTGAAACAAATTTTCTTTCACAATGTTACAAAAGATGAGAGTAATCTTATTTCTGACGTTTGTTGGAAATGAATACAAAAGGTGGCAAATAGTGGCACGCAGTGCAGGTTTGTTGTTTCTTTCACCCATCACCAAAGCAATAAGATACGGACTCGGAGTCCCCGCTATGTGCGATATAAACTCCGCACTTTTCTCTGTTATATTAGCCAGGAATGGAGAATCTTTTTACAACGCTCCTAATATCATTGGACATGAATAGTGATATGCTACAGTCCATAAACCTAGCCAACATTGGCTCATGGACATTCGTGTTACCACCGTAGTGAATCAAAGACAGTACTAAATGGAATTTACTATTTACGGTATAATGCGATATTTTTTAGGCATCATTAAGCAATTCCAACAAAGACGTGAAGAGATACTCCCAACCAGATAGATATTTTTGTGATTTAAATTCCACATTCCTTCAGTGTAATTCATAAATTTATTCACAATTTTCTTTTTGCAATACGGGGTCTTGAGCCGTTGGGTTAGAGTGTGGGTTTGTTCACCCGTTGCAACGCACGGGCATTTGTGCTATAATAATAATAATAATAATAATAATAATAATAATAATAATAATAATAATAATAATAATAATAAAGCACGGATTGACTTTGTCGGGTTCACCGTCACAATACGCTTCTTCCCGTGAATTTACGCTTTCAGTTTTTTTTTCAACACGTCCATATTTTTTCCAAAATCCAAGGTGGTACTAATCATCCGTCCACGTTCGTTTCGTCCGTTGGTGAGTATAAAAAGTTCGTCCGAGCCAGGCCAAGCCCGTGCGCTATGGCCCAATAAATCAGGCCCATCTATCCTGTTTGAAGCAAAAAATGCATGCTTGTTAGAGGATTCGAACAACAAACCTAATGCGTAACAAACAACAGCGAAGCCAACCGAGCTACCTATGTTATTTGTAGAAACCAATGGCCGACTCAGTTTTTAAATAGTCCCACCTCGCGCCCTTACATCAAATCTGCCCAATTTATATACAGCTTTAATTTTCTTGGGTATCAGGAAGTCATCTAGAGAACATGGTGAGGTGTGGGTCCCATCTTTCCTAAAAAAGAGAAAGACGGGAAAGTTGGAAGCTCTCCTGTAATAAGAAAGGAAAGGAGGGATGCGGTCCAAAAAAAAGGAAAGGAGGGATTTCGGGGATTGAAATCAAAAAATAGGAAACTGGGAAGTTGTCCCGTCCCGTAATAAGAAGGAAAGGAATTACGGAGAGAAAATAAAGAAGGAAAGGAGGGACTCCGGGAAGAGAAAATAAAGGAAAGGAGAAAAACAGCAACGTGATCAGCTCTCGATCTCCCATCTCCGTGGCCCTTATGGGAAGGGAAAACAGAATAGAGAGAGATTTTTAGTACTCCCTCTGTAAATAAATATAAAAAATGACCTCACAATAGTGTGATATTCAAAGAATTTTAGTACATTCCACATAAAACTATTTGTGTGCATTTTAGTAATTTGCATCGAAAGAATTTCTTTCATGCTTGAGTTCGCCCCCTTAATTTTTTTCGGTCCTCCATCACTGGCTATAGTCCCATGAATGTGTAGTTTTACCCCGACCATAACTCGAGAGAAAATTATGTTACGATTGTTTTTTCTGTGTGGAATGTTTTTTTAACACTGTACAGACGCAAGCGCTCATATACACGCGCATACACTCACCCCTATGAACGCACACACGCACACCCTACCCCTATAAGCACCTCTGAAAGACTGAGCTGGCATATCATAATTCAGAAATAAATGCGAGCACCAGGATTTGAACCCTGATGGGCTGGGGATACCACAGTCCATCTAATCATCCAACCACAAGTTAGGATTGTTTAAAACCTGCAAAAAAATACTATGTCTAAATCATAATTAAAAATTGTTTATTTATTGTTGTTCATGTACAATATTTTTTTAGAAGTATAATGAAAACAGAGTACCGGTTAAAAATAGGTGATTGATTGTTGTTTTAAAAAAAAGCGACTGTATGCATCTACACGAACCAAACGATGGTATGGCATCGGGCATACACAATGACATGATTGCTATTTTGAAACAAAGGATTTGTCAAACGCACACCTTGAAACGAGATTGTACGCTCGCATGCAATGGTTATAAGGGTCAACGACTCCATTTAATAATATATACAGTCAATTTTTTTTCCTGTTGCATACGGGTTCTTCAAGTTTGACAAAAGTTTCCTTCGTACTTGAATCAAACCTTCTCTATATTTTCATGTCATAGGAGCCGTAGTTTTCAGATCATCTACAAACCTCACACAAGTAAACACTAAATTGCGAGAAGCAAGAAAACCTAACAACTTTTGCAAGTTTGACAAAGTTTTCCCGCAAAAAAATAATAAGAATCTAGATAATTGGGTTTTTACTTTTAGTGAAACAAATTTTCTTTCACAATGTTACAAAAGATGAGAGTAATCTTATTTCTGACGTTTGTTGGAAATGAATACAAAAGGTGGCAAATAGTGGCACGCAGTGCAGGTTTGTTGTTTCTTTCACCCATCACCAAAGCAATAAGATACGGACTCGGAGTCCCCGCTATGTGCGATATAAACTCCGCACTTTTCTCTGTTATATTAGCCAGGAATGGAGAATCTTTTTACAACGCTCCTAATATCATTGGACATGAATAGTGATATGCTACAGTCCATAAACCTAGCCAACATTGGCTCATGGACATTCGTGTTACCACCGTAGTGAATCAAAGACAGTACTAAATGGAATTTACTATTTACGGTATAATGCGATATTTTTTAGGCATCATTAAGCAATTCCAACAAAGACGTGAAGAGATACTCCCAACCAGATAGATATTTTTGTGATTTAAATTCCACATTCCTTCAGTGTAATTCATAAATTTATTCACAATTTTCTTTTTGCAATACGGGGTCTTGAGCCGTTGGGTTAGAGTGTGGGTTTGTTCACCCGTTGCAACGCACGGGCATTTGTGCTATAATAATAATAATAATAATAATAATAATAATAATAATAATAATAATAATAATAATAAAGCACGGATTGACTTTGTCGGGTTCACCGTCACAATACGCTTCTTCCCGTGAATTTACGCTTTCAGTTTTTTTTTCAACACGTCCATATTTTTTCCAAAATCCAAGGTGGTACTAATCATCCGTCCACGTTCGTTTCGTCCGTTGGTGAGTATAAAAAGTTCGTCCGAGCCAGGCCAAGCCCGTGCGCTATGGCCCAATAAATCAGGCCCATCTATCCTGTTTGAAGCAAAAAATGCATGCTTGTTAGAGGATTCGAACAACAAACCTAATGCGTAACAAACAACAGCGAAGCCAACCGAGCTACCTATGTTATTTGTAGAAACCAATGGCCGACTCAGTTTTTAAATAGTCCCACCTCGCGCCCTTACATCAAATCTGCCCAATTTATATACAGCTTTAATTTTCTTGGGTATCAGGAAGTCATCTAGAGAACATGGTGAGGTGTGGGTCCCATCTTTCCTAAAAAAGAGAAAGACGGGAAAGTTGGAAGCTCTCCTGTAATAAGAAAGGAAAGGAGGGATGCGGTCCAAAAAAAAGGAAAGGAGGGATTTCGGGGATTGAAATCAAAAAATAGGAAACTGGGAAGTTGTCCCGTCCCGTAATAAGAAGGAAAGGAATTACGGAGAGAAAATAAAGAAGGAAAGGAGGGACTCCGGGAAGAGAAAATAAAGGAAAGGAGAAAAACAGCAACGTGATCAGCTCTCGATCTCCCATCTCCGTGGCCCTTATGGGAAGGGAAAACAGAATAGAGAGAGATTTTTAGTACTCCCTCTGTAAATAAATATAAAAAATGACCTCACAATAGTGTGATATTCAAAGAATTTTAGTACATTCCACATAAAACTATTTGTGTGCATTTTAGTAATTTGCATCGAAAGAATTTCTTTCATGCTTGAGTTCGCCCCCTTAATTTTTTTCGGTCCTCCATCACTGGCTATAGTCCCATGAATGTGTAGTTTTACCCCGACCATAACTCGAGAGAAAATTATGTTACGATTGTTTTTTCTGTGTGGAATGTTTTTTTAACACTGTACAGACGCAAGCGCTCATATACACGCGCATACACTCACCCCTATGAACGCACACACGCACACCCTACCCCTATAAGCACCTCTGAAAGACTGAGCTGGCATATCATAATTCAGAAATAAATGCGAGCACCAGGATTTGAACCCTGATGGGCTGGGGATACCACAGTCCATCTAATCATCCAACCACAAGTTAGGATTGTTTAAAACCTGCAAAAAAATACTATGTCTAAATCATAATTAAAAATTGTTTATTTATTGTTGTTCATGTACAATATTTTTTTAGAAGTATAATGAAAACAGAGTACCGGTTAAAAATAGGTGATTGATTGTTGTTTTAAAAAAAAGCGACTGTATGCATCTACACGAACCAAACGATGGTATGGCATCGGGCATACACAATGACATGATTGCTATTTTGAAACAAAGGATTTGTCAAACGCACACCTTGAAACGAGATTGTACGCTCGCATGCAATGGTTATAAGGGTCAACGACTCCATTTAATAATATATACAGTCAATCTTTTTTCCTGTTGCATACGGGTTCTTCAAGTTTGACAAAAGTTTCCTTCGTACTTGAATCAAACCTTCTCTATATTTTCATGTCATAGGAGCCGTAGTTTTCAGATCATCTACAAACCTCACACAAGTAAACACTAAATTGCGAGAAGCAAGAAAACCTAACAACTTTTGCAAGTTTGACAAAGTTTTCCCGCAAAAAAATAATAAGAATCTAGATAATTGGGTTTTTACTTTTAGTGAAACAAATTTTCTTTCACAATGTTACAAAAGATGAGAGTAATCTTATTTCTGACGTTTGTTGGAAATGAATACAAAAGGTGGCAAATAGTGGCACGCAGTGCAGGTTTGTTGTTTCTTTCACCCATCACCAAAGCAATAAGATACGGACTCGGAGTCCCCGCTATGTGCGATATAAACTCCGCACTTTTCTCTGTTATATTAGCCAGGAATGGAGAATCTTTTTACAACGCTCCTAATATCATTGGACACGAATAGTGATATGCTACAGTCCATAAACCTAGCCAACATTGGCTCATGGACATTCGTGTTACCACCGTAGTGAATCAAAGACAGTACTAAATGGAATTTACTATTTACGATATAATGTGATATTTTTTAGGCATCATTAAGCAATTCCAACAAAGACGTGAAGAGATACTTTTGTGATTTAAATTCCACATTCCTTCAGTATAATTCTGAAATTTATTCACAATTTTTTTTTTGCAATACGGGGTCTTGAGCCGTTGGGTTAGAGTGTGGGTTTTTTCACCCGTTGCAACGCACGGGCATTTGTGCTATAATAATAAAGCACGGATTGACTTTGTCGGGTTCACCGTCACAATACGCTTCTTCCCATGAATTTACGTTTTCAGTTTTTTCGCCTATATTATTTTCTACATCCGAGGTGATACTATTGCTTCTTACGATCGAAATTCCGTCTGCTCAGATCAAACACAAGCGACCTACAGCATATTGGGCTTCAACGTGTTCGGCCCAACAAACAAATCGAACAAAGAGACCGATTAGAAGACGAATCAGAGGCCCAAAACAAGACAGATCCGAACACGTCCTCCGCTCCTAAGTCGGTCAACACGCACGTTCTTCTCTCATCTCCCACCCCGCAGAAAAATCCAACCTCCACGGATCCATCGCCGCCACCATACCAAGATCCGGCGAGAGAGCGATCGTCCCGGACGTGGGCGGCCATCTGGAACATGGAGCTGCCATGAAAACGCTCAGTGTCATGGAGGGCGAGGTAAAGGTCCGCTACCTCGGCCACGAGCCCACGATCTCAACTTGAGCTTGTCGAGGCGGATGTTTTGCGAGCTGCTGGCGCGCCGTGTGCAGCCCCAGCGCCAACAATAGCCCGATCATCCCAGCAGCCGAGGTAGCCAACCGGCTTGGCCTTTGCCCTCGCTGCGTCGCCGTCGAAGTGCGCGGCCGCGGTGGAGTAGCTCTACAGGGCGGCTGCACGGAGGCCGGCAGAAGCTTGTGAAGAGCCATGACTGTGATCGATAGCAGCAATCGCGATTTTGAATTCTTCTTTTGTTTCCCTTTGAGTTGATGGGGGCTAGATGTACTTCAGACAAGGCTTCAACAAGGAAGAGCGGAAGACCACTAATACTTTTTAGTATTGGATGATGTAGTGTACTATCTATCTATCCATTCAAGAAAATTGATGGCGATGGAATCCGCGTGTGTGCGTGTGTGGCTGTGCCTCTGGTCGCTCGATGGTTTTTCGGGTTCCGTAAAGTAAGAAACTGTTGGTCCTATTCTGAATTCTAATAATGTTGATCACCAGGGAGAGGGAGATCAGAGGACGGATGGAAGGGATGGCGACAACGTTATATTCGAAAGGGAATAACGCTGGAATACCTTGCTATTGCTACCTGTCAGAGTGCATAATTATGAAGTAAATTACTCGGCACTGCTTAGTTGCCAAACTTGACAGTGTCTAAGACCTTCTGTCGACAAGATACACAAACATACAATTCCATGGTAAGTTAACGTCTTCTGATGGATTTTGTTTGCCTTTCTTGACAAGAAAACTATAACTATTTGCTTATAGTTTATCAAAGGTAATCTGCCAGCGACATGAGAAGTATGTTCATTGATTTCATGTGGACTAACTTACTAGATGATTTTATTCATTTCTTATAGCTTCACTCAAATAATTCTCCCTATATTTTTGGGTAATTCATTTCATCCAATAGTTGATAGTTGCTTCATTATTACAAAAATTGATCAGACCAGGAAAAGAGATCTTATGATAGTTTTTTCGTTACTACAAAAAATTCATCAGAGAGAAAAATAAATCTTATCTGATAGTTTGATCTTTTCCCCATTATCTAAGAAAAATTCTCCCTAGATTGCGAATGCAATCGTGGCATGAGATTGTTAAGAGTGAAGACATGCATATGGGTACTTTCCACTGGCACATCACTCTGTAATGAAAAGAATAGCATCATATTTTATTTACCCAACTATTGTTCTCCAAAACTAATCATATTATTTGCTTTCTACAGGTACTATGTAGAGTATTCAAAGAGGTCATCTTCATGAAGCTAGCAGAGGATAGACATTAGGAAAAATGAGAGATGAGGTGAGTTTTTGTTGTTCACCATCCAATTCAAGCATCACACAAATTAAGCATTACTATTCAAAGGATGCAGAGTTAACCCGTTCATCCTTTCTAGAGGAATTAATAAGTTAAAATTTGTGTCCCGTTGCAACGCACGGGCTCTTTTGCTAGTAATAATAATAAAGCACGGATTGACTTCGTGGGTTCACCGTCACAATACGTTTTATTTCTATGAATTTACGCTTTTAATTTGAATTTAAAACATATACACGAGACGGTACTAAAGCGTTGATCGACCACGAATTTGCTTCTTCCTCCGTAAATTTCGTCCGTCAAACTTGCCGGCGCACTGGCCAGCGCGTACACTCGAGTAGATTCTCGGCCCAATAACAAGCGTGTTCCCATGGGCCACCCAGGCGGACATCCAAGAAAAAGCTAAAAAGAAAAGGCACCGCGTTGCAAGAATTCGAACACGTGACCTCGCTAACCTTGAGATGGAAGTCACGCCATCTAGCCAGCTGAGTCTGCTAGCTGATGTGAATAAAACAAAGCTATTTCTTAATTGTAGACTACAGCCAGACGTGGAGGTTGTGGGCCAGCTGAACATGCAGGTAGCCATAATAAGAATCCTAATTCAACTTAGCTACATGTACAAGTCTGTAGAAAAAGTACCTATGTTTTCGGTTCGTTTCGTACGTACTTCTTACGAGCTACATTGTTTCTCAGCTGCAAAAAAAAAAAGGTCTTCTCAATTGAGCCGTGAGCAGCAAGAATGGGCTCTGCTGGAAGTCAAAAAAAGAAGCGCCAAAAAATAATACTTCGCTAGGGATCGTCGAGTATAAGCTGCAACAATCAATTATCATTAGTCCCGTATTGCTCCCTTAAACTTATTCACATCAATTTATATACGTTTTACCCAAGATCCACGAGACATGGATGTTGGATTTATTGGGACAGAGGGAGAAAATCTACTAAATTATATGTTGCTAAATTAAACAGAATTTGTGAGGCGTTTGTAGTGGAATTAAAGGAAGAGAAGAGAGAGACCATCGGATTATATGTTGGCTAATTATGATGGGATTCATTAGACATGGGAGAGACTGAGGTGACCCATGATGGAACCAGTGGGGGCTCTCCGATTAAATCTAGACACGCATATTTGAGGGAGAGAGTGGGATTCGTGAGCCCATTTGGAGATTAAATCCGTGCTTCATGCATACAGTCAACTAATCAAACTTGATTCGTGAATCGCATGACCAAAGGGTGGGGTCATGGGGAGTACTTCGCCTGTTCTGTACCAGACGCCTTGAAGGAAGATTGTGGGATTTGTGAGTCCATGGAACAAAGGTTGCAGATTGCCTAGCAGGATATAGTCGTATCATAGCACGACTGTGTGGTTTGATCTAAGACCTTCATGTATAGAGAAAATCTTACCTCTAAATTATAACATGGAATAAAAATCCTATTAAACCCGTGAAAAAAAGCCAAGTAGTTATGCTTCCCCTTAATATTTATATCCACATCAATGGTCATGTATATTCTACAAGATGTGATTTATCAGCCACATAATTCTTAGCTTTTGTTGCATCATATTTGCCGAAGAGTGAATAAAATGACATATCTTCTAGATTAATTCCTCAACAACTTTTGTTCCACTACATTTATATAGTGGAAAATTAATCATCTATAGCGGTGCTATAGTGGTTTTAGCAGGTAAAGGTGCACACATTTTTATTTTTACCCGTTGCAACGCACGGGCCTTTTTGCTATTTTTTTCGAGAGTACGCCAATGGCGTACCATATTTTTATAGAAGGGAGAAAAAATTTACAAGATTCGTGCGATCAATGCGAACATCGATCACCGAGCACCCACACACACCTACTAGAAGATCAATCGTGATCTCTCACAAAATGATCTAATCCACCCACACCTACACCTGCACTGTGCCAGTCGTGAATTTCGTCAAGGATGGCTCTAGCTAACTCATTGCAGTCCTTGACTTGTTCCGGTCGGTTGAACACCTTAGCGTTCCTCTGCTTCCATAACAACCAAGCCGCGGCAATGACGACTGAATCAAAGCCTCGCTTGTGTTTCCCTTGAAAGCCAGCTCGTGCCCTTAGCCACCATTGGGCAAATGTGTCCATGCTGTTAGGGGGGATGTTGATTTGCAGGGAGTCAAAACACGCGTGCCACACCTGTCGTGCGTAAACACATTGCACCACGATATGCTCAACTGTGTCCTTGTCCTGCAAGCAAGTGTAACAAGGCGAGGGGTTGTCCTGCAGTCCATGTCGTGCCCGTCTGTCGGATGTCCATAATCGGTGATGCACCGCGAGCCAGGCAAAGATCTTGCACTTCAACGGCGCCCAACTACGCCATATCGCCGCAGCTGTAGGCGATCCGATCGCTCCTTGGTTGAGCCTCATGTAAGTGGATCTCGCCGTGTATATACCCGATGGATCATGCGGCCAAGAGAATGTGTCCTCCATTTGCACATCTCTAGGCACCGTCGCGATAGCATGCCTCAAGTGAACTGTTTGTAGCAGTGCTCCGAAAGATGTCTGCGGTTGAACGTCGAGCGCCCACCTTTCACCGATCAAGGCCTGGGCCACCGTGCAGGAGTTTCTGACCCTTTTTTCCACTCCAGCCACCAGCATGGGCGCTATGTCCCTGACGGAAAAACCATGGATCCACCTATCCCTCCAAAAAAGAACCTTGTCTCCTTTGCCCACTGTGATCTGCACCAGGCTGTTGAATACTTGCCTAGCGTCATCATCCACCATAAGCCCTAGCCCGTGCCATGGCCTTTGCGGATCTGTGCGCCGCATCCACTCCCATCGCACCCTAAGTGCTAGTGCTTGCAGGCTCAAATTTTTCACTCCCAGGCCTCCAAAACAAGTCGGCTTGCAGATCGCGCTCCATGCCACTAAGCATTGATCTCTGTTCACTTGATCTTTCCCAGCCCAGAAAAACGCACGCATCCATCCATCGATGTCCTCGATTACCCAGCCAGGGGCCTTCATCACGAGCAATTGATGTACAGGTCTCGCTGCGAGCACCGATTTCACGAGCACAAGCCGACTGGATCTCTGCAATAGTCCTTTCTGCCAAGCCGGGAGGCAATGCCGAACTTGGTCCAAAAGAGGCTGCCAATGAGCCTTAGTGAGATGTTTTATGGCCAGCTGCAACCCGAGGTATTTACACGGGAATTCTCCGATGGGGCATTGCAGCAGGTTCTCAACTCTCGCTTTGTCATCCTAGTCCTCGGAGATCAGGATCGCCGATGATTTTCTGTAATTGACCCTCAGTCCCGAAGCTTCCCCAAATAGCTGCAGCGCGATTCTGACGAACAAAAGGTCCTGATTTGTAGGATTGGCGAATAAAGCCACGTCATCCGCGTAGATAGATAGTCGTTGGGTCGCCGAGATTCCGGTGTATGAACTCAAAACTCCGTCTGTCATGGCCTTGGAGACCAAGGCCGTGAGGGCCTCCATGGCAATGACAAAAGGAAGCGGGGAGACCGGGTCCCCTTGTCGCAGTCCTTTAGCATGCCAAATCCTCCTTCCCGGGACTCCATTGACCAACACTCTGGTGCTCGATGTTTGCAGCAGGACAGCTATCCACCTGAGGCATCTCCCTCCAAAACCTTTGGCGCAAAGTACTTCGAACAAGAAAGGCCAGGACAAGGAGTCAAAAGCACGGCATACATCTAGTTTTAGGAAGACACCTCTATTCTTTCTGGCATGGATCTTCCTTGCCACTTGCTTCACTAAGAGGTAGTTGTCATGCAGGTTTCGTCCGCGGATGAAAGCAGACTGGTTGGCGGCCACTAAGTCCTTCATGTGCGGTCTGATACGATTGGCCAAGAGCTTGGCGAACAGTTTGGAGAAGCTGTGCGGTAAACTGATCGGTCTGTAATCGCCCACCTCCATGGCGTCCGGCTTCTTAGGTATCAAGACGATCAAAGCACGATTTAACCTTGCAAACCCTCGATCATCTCCAACGCAAAGCTTGAGGAGCGCTGCCATGATGTCGTCCTTGATAATTGTCCATGCTCTTTGGTAGAACTCTGCCGTGAATCCGTCCGGCCCGGGAGCCCGGTCTGGGGCCATTTCCTCGATGGCTGACCAGACCTCCTCAACAGTGAACAGCGCGTCCAAACTACTCAAATCTTGCAGAGTCATGCCTAGCATTTGTAGATTGAGCGTGTGCTCTCTGGCCTGAGCCGTGCCAAGCAAGTTTTGGAAAGTCTCCGTGAAAATCTCTTCTTTACGAATCTGCTCAGTGGCGATCTCTTCACCTCGTCTAACCTGCGGTATGAAGTTCTTGGCTCTCCTTCCGTTCGCAACCAACTGAAAAAACTTGGTGTTGGCATCTCCCTCACGAAGCCATCCGTGTCTCGATCTTTGCCGCTCGATCGTGCGTTCTAGCGACGCAAGCCCCAAGAGTGCAAGCTTTAGAGTTCTTCTCAGCCACGTCTCTAACTCAGTGAGCCCTCTGATTTCCATTGCTTGATCCAGACGGAGGGTTACCAGCGTGGCAATGGCAATTTGGAGTTTTATGTTCCCAACTTTCCTCTGACCCCATGCTTGAAGCGCCACCGCTGCGTTACGAAAGAGTGCGTCGAGTCTCTTGAATGGGTCCACAATGGAATGGTCACAAACCCAGGCCTCCCTCACAGCCTGCTCGAAACCCTCTAGCTTAACCCAGAAGCTCTGAAAACGAAACCTTTTTTCGGCCAGTAGGTTGCGTTGGTCGATAAGTGTAGCGGAGCATGATCAGAGACACTTGTCGAGAGCGCCTGCAGTAGATAATCTGGGCGCGCCAGTTCCCAATCCACTGAAACGAGGATCCTGTCTATTTTGGTCATGGTCGGGGCATCTCTCTCGTTTGACCATGTGAAACGACGTCCATGCATGTAGAGCTCTTTCAGCTCGTTATTATCAACGAAACTTCTGAACTTATTCATCATGGCCCGATTTAGATTCATGTTATTTTTCTCCGAGGCTCGAAGGATCAAGTTGAAGTCACCCAGGACCATCCACGGCCCCGGGCATGCCGCTCTCCTCACATTCAGCTCCTCAGGGAATAGAGTCTTGAGGTCATCTCCTTGTGGCCCATAGACCACGGTGATCCACCAATCGTCCCCTGACTTTGGGTGCACCAAGCCGGTGAGGGAGTTTATGTCGCGCGTGATGTTATCAACAATCATCACGGTGGCTAATATGATCCCGCCTCTCGTGTCAACCGCCGACAAATAAGCAAAACCGTCTAAGGACGGCCCACAACATTGCATTATGAGAAAATTATCCACTACATCAAGCTTAGTTTCTTGTAAGCACACTAAGTTAGGCCGCACCGAGACTAGAAAATCTTTGACCGCTTGCCTCTTCGCTTGATTGTTCAAGCCTCGGACATTCCAGCACGTCACCGATGGGTTTAAATCCATGAAGCAGATATGCACCCATCACCCAGCTCGGGATGCGCTCAATGCGCACCGATCCCAACCACAGCCCCTGAGAAAGTACCGCTGAGCTGCCCTGGCAACTCCTTGCCAAACAGGGCTGCGATCACGCGCACGTGCTGCTCGTGAAGAGGCGAGTCAAAAAGCGACTTGAGCTCTTGCACGGCCGTGTCCTCCACCTCCAAGTCTTCCGGAACGAGTCCCAGCGTGCGCAGGAGTACATTCTCCGCCGGCGTGGCCCTTGGCGCTGCCTGTACCGCCGATTTCTTGGCTGCCCGAGTAGTTCTCCTGGGTGTGAATGGCTCTGCCTCAACCCGCAAGGTGGAGGCCTGAACCTCCCTGAGGATTGGTGGGGCAAGTTCTTCACAATGCTTGAACAGAACGCCTTGAGCTTTACGTACATCTCCGCCTCTTTGGTTGTCAATCCACTTGCTGGAACGTTAGCCACAACGATCATCTCCATGCATGTCCCATTGGCGCGGTCTTCCGTTGGCCTCTCAACAGGCAACACATTGCCCACCTGCATCTCCGTTGGCTCGGGTACGTGAATCGAGTCGCATGCAGAAACTGCATGATTCCCATCAGGGCGGGGCCCAGCTAGCGTGTGGCCATGCACCGGCTGCATGCACTCCACCAGCGACAGTTGGCCGCTGCGTCTCCACCACAGAATCGTGTATCGCTGCACCCCGCATGGTCACGAGGGGCGCGCCCTCCACCGAGTGTGTCGGCTCTTCCCGCGGCACGCCAGGCATTTTGGCCGCATCCGGGTGCCCAATCGCCACACCGTCTTGGGATCCTTGCTCTCCTTCCTCAATGGTCGCCAGCTCGAGGACTGGGCCCACCTGCTCCGAAGCGACAGGAAGCACCGGGGCTGTCACCAGCGGTCCCACTGGCGACGCTCCAGACTGGACGACCTTGTTGCACGTGGTCTCCCCTTCTTTTCTCTCCTCAGTCTCCATTCGCCCCAGCATCCGAGGCGGGGGAATAACCGTCGCTTCCGGAACCACCAATCCGGCCGCAGCTCCAGCACTCCTGTTTGAATTCTCAACCGCTCCACCACTCCTGTCTGAATTCTCAATCGCCGCGCGATTCGAACCCTCTCGCCTGAGCTGACCAGTCAAGCGCTGAAAAGCAGACACACGCCTCGTCAGCCTGCTCAGGATAGGGATGGGTGGGGCCACCGGCGCAGCGACGGGCGGGGCCTCCATTGGGGGAAGGCGCCAATCGTGTCCCATCGGCCTCGTCGGCCTGTCCCATTTGCTATTTTTTAAATTTTAATAATAAAGTATGGATTGACTCCGTGGGTTCACCGTCACAATACGCTTCTTCGCGTGAATTTACGGTTTTAGTTTGAACTAGCAAACATACCTGTGCGTTGCAACGGGAGAAAAAAATTCACCCCTCATACACACACTTGATGACACAGCAAATCCCTTGAAATCTTTCATGATGCCACGCAACAAGCAACATGCTAAGTGGTGTTGCGAAGAAACATAAATGTGTGATGATTTTTTAAGTGTACTCATGGTGTTTAGAATTCATTATATAACACAAATATCTACCTAGTTGCCGGTATATGTTTATGCATTTGATGTTGTTTCTCGGTGATGCCCAAAAAATATTGCATTAGAATGAAAATAGCAAAGTACATTTTAGTATTCAATGATAGCATGTGCATAAGAGCATTATTTTTGTCATATATGTGTTTGCATATATAAAAATATATGTGCGTTTGCAACCATAATTCAATTCAAGACTTAATTTGGTTGCAAACATATCGGATAGCTCCACCAAAAACAATCAATCTATAAGGGCATATGTAATAGGCATTTCTAAAATATCTCATCATATAAAGAACGTATTATTTAAGTTTGCACCCTGAACATATTTGTAAAAATTAATGATAAAGGCATATTTGAAATCTAAAATTGATGATAAAGGAATATTTGGAATCTACTTTCAAAAAGTACTTGATCTTTTAGAAAAAGGGAGAGGGTGGGGATCGAACCCACAACCTCCAGCACGGTAGGTGAAGGCACCAACCAGTGCGCTGCATGCATGGTTACTACACATGAGGGGATCTCTTCCTTTCCTATTGAGCTATGCCCGCCGCAGACGAAACAAAATATAAAAAACCAAACCTTTTTCTCATTTACCGGTGGCATTGGTGGGTAATAATTTACAACTTTAGGGGCAGTTTTAATGACAGACGATCAAAAGCACTATTTGCTTTATTATTAGGGACTAGCAAATATGCCCGTGCGTTGCAACGGGAAAAAAATGACACCCATTGTGATGACATTGTGCATGTTGGCGCCCGCCACCTCATACCACATGTTATCCATGGACGTGCTTTGGTAGTGCAGCCAAAGGTCGGACATTGCAAGGTAGCGTGGATTTCTCCACATTGCTCTTCTCACTTGCATTGTGGTAGTTCACCACACTTTTTGTTAGCGGCCAGCTCGATTGAATGAACAACTGTATGGATCAAAATCACAAGAAACGAAGAAGTTTAGCTAATCGAATAAAAAACATCATGATTATCACAAAATTAAATCATCTATAAACATTGATAGATTAATCATTGTAATACCATCAAAAAATAAAAATGGTGTGCATGCAGCACTTTCAAAGTAATTTTACCTGGATGCAACTGTTATTGTTCCTCCATGGCATCAATGTTTAGGTCAAAAGTGTGTATAAGGTGGTTGCCAAGTTGCTCCATACCACATCCAACATGTCCATCATTACGGACATCAAGCATGTCATCATTTTCCTGGTCTGAAACAATAGCTTCATTGAGAACTACAAAAGACCCTATTGCTATGACAGGTAAGAGCATCTACAGCCGGATACCTCAAACCATCCCGCATATGCCCGGTCAGTAACCGGACAAGAGAGGAAGAAAAACGTGACCCAACCGGACGGCTCATATCATCCTTATATGTCCGGGCTGTTCGTGAATCCTCATATCTATCTCAAATATGGGGAGAATATAAGGGCTCACGGACGCGCACGAGCATTCTGCCACATAGGACGTAGCCCCACCCCGGACCATCTTTTCTCTTTCTTTATTCATTCTTTTATTTTCTCTCTTCATCTTCACCAATCACGTGCAAGTGACCGGACATATGAAAAGAAAAATGAAGAGTGTGACTGCGCGGACGGATAAATATAGGCTCAAAAGTACACGCTCGGTCACTGACTGGACGCGTCCACGGGCATTTAAGGAGTCATGTTTGCTATGTCCGACTGTATATTCTCTAAATCTCTATGTTTTGGCGCCGACGATTTGTCATGCACTCATATGAATTAGGATCCCCAGTGTGTGAAGATAATTTATTTTGTATTTATTTTTATTGGACGTGCAAGCATATATGTTTTCACCATGTATACCCATCGTGTGTATATGTTAATCCAACATTGTCTAATTCTTATTCATCTACGTATGGTATTTGTTGCCTTTCTCAGTTTCCGCCTTCTAGTAGCCCGTCAGTATGAGTTCACGAGGAGATAAACAGAGTCAAATTCAAAAAAAAGAGAAATAGATGAGTCAAATTCAAACTTAATAAAAGAGGCAACGTGTGCATAGTTTAGACTTTAGGGAGCTAACACATTTTTGCAAGGAGAGCAAACACGTGTGAAGGCTCCCGTCAAAAAGAAAAACACGTGTGAAGGTTGGCTGCCACGCGTAGAAGAATCACGGCCGTCTCGCTCGCGGTCGCTCGGTTTCGTTTTCCTTTTCTCGTCTGTTTGCTTTTTTCTTGGACGACGATAACTGTCACACGTGTGGTATATTTGATATGCGCCCACACATCATTTATGGTGTGAGCAGGAGGCAGTCCACACGGGCTGTGTGTGGCGGACATTAGAATTACCCACACGTGTGGGCGCGGCTACTTCGTGCCACACACTCAACAAGTACTACTCATCTCCATCCCGTGTGTGTGGCACGAAGCAAAAATGCCCACACGTCCTGGTGCAGCTACGTTAGGTACCCCGCGGGATGACTATTTAGTTGCCATCCTGGTTGACAGATGTAGTTATCCGGGATGGCAAGTGTAGTTCTAAAAGCATGGCAACTCTATCTGTTTTGGTTAACTATAGTTGCCATGTTTAATTTATGGTAGTCGCCGCGTGTAATCAAACCGAAGTTGCCGTGTGTGATTAACTACTTGCCACATATGGTCAAAACAGTAGTTGCCATGTGTGTTTATCTAGTTGCCACATGTGGTCCAACCATAGTTATCATGTATTGTTAATCACAGTTGCCATGTGTGTTTATCTGGTTCCCACGTACACGCAACTGCAGTTGCCGTGTAGCAAAGAACCACAGTTGCCATGTGTGTGTACCGAGTTGCCACGTTCGCGTAACTGTAGTTGCCGTGTAGCAAAGAATCACAGTTGTCATGTGTGTGTACCGAGTTGCCACATTCGCGTAACTGCAGTTGTCATCCACAAGGTAGGAGTGCCGTGTGGGCGAAAAGCAGTTCGCCCACATGCGCATGACCTAGGTGGTGGCTGTATGGGCGAAAAGCAGTTCGCCCACACAGCGCAGCTGGCAAACAGCGTGGTGCGGGCGTGTGGGCAAACTCTCCAACGCCCACACACCAGCCCCGTCCTACGTGGCACACAAAATCAACCTTTTCGTGCCAAGATTCATGCAAAAGGCACTGGACGACGATCGAGGCGTGTGGGCGAGTTGGGTAACGCCCACACGTGTGGGCGTTAGTGTTTCCGTTTCTCTTTCGTGTAGCTATCGCCAACACAGCCGCCGTGATCCCGCCGCGCCCCCTTCTCCCCTCCCCTGCCTGAGTCCACAACACCACCGTCATGATCCCGCCGCGCACCCTTCGCCTCCTCCTCCCCTTCCCCGCTCCAACATCCAGCACCGCCGGGATCATCTCTCCCTTCCCTCCGCGCGGGAGATTCTGGCAGCGTCGTCTGGGGCGGAGGCGGCGGCGGCCTGCTCTTCGGCGCACGGGAGGGGGGTAACGTCCCCGTCCCCGTGCCGTGGTGGTGGAGGCCCTTCTCCTCCCACCGGGTGGCTGGTGGCAATGGGGGCCGCAGGGCCGCGGGGTGTGCACCCACCAGATCTGGCTGCCGGCCAGGGCTGGCTGGTCCCGTTGCCGGCGAGCACAAGCCGCTGCTGTCCGCCACTTCGTCCTCTCCTGCTGCGCACCCTTCGCCTCCCACTGCTTGCCATGGAGCGCCATAGCAGCTGCTTTTGCCTCCCCTGCTTGCGCCATGGAGGCGCCATAGCCGCTGCCGCCTTGGTCTGGCACCTCCACTCCACTGGAGGCCAGGGTTGCCATGAGCTCCTAGCCGAGCGAGCCAGGGTTGCTCCACCCCGGCCTCTCCTTTGCCCGGAGCAGCCCCTTCCCATCGCCGGTTCGGTTCTCGGTTTGATTCCTTCGCAGCACACCTCTCTGGATTCGTTCCTCGGTTGATTTCCGTTGCCTCTTGTTGAATCATCAAGGCGCACGTATATGAACCGATGAAATTAACTTCAAAGTAGCGATGTGGGATTTTATGGAGAAAATCGCTTTGCTTCGCGTGTTGGGCTATTTTTGTCTCTTCCGGGTTGATTTCTATATTGAACTGCGGGTTGATTCTATAAAAAGTGAGGGGAATCAACCCGCGGTCCGCTGTAGTCCGACCGTAAGTGGAAAAGAAAAAAAACGTTTCGTACGCAACCAAGACTCGGCCGTCGTTAAAATTGCAGCCCCACACGAGAACCAGGGTTCCGCCGCCGCCGCGCCCCCACCCCCTGCTCCTCGTTCGCCGAATCCAGACAAGATCGGCAGGATCCGCCACATCCCTCACGACCCTCTCTCGCGTTCGTCTCGCTGGAAATCGCGAGGCAGCCCCGCTCGGAATCCACCGCTCCCTCCTCCTGTTCGTTTTTTTCACAATTTTTTTTCCAGATCGAGAGATATTAAACGGGCCGTGTGTGGCGGCGTGCTCGGAGAGCGGGAGGGGCGCTGTGGTGGTGGAGATGGCCGGCGTCGTAGACAAGCGCTGGGAGCTGCTGACGCCATGGCCGAGCGAAGGGGAGAGCCGACGTGCTGGACGAGAACAACCACCACGGATTCCTCGCCCAAGTCATGATCTAGTTGCATCTGCAATCTCATAGCCGTCTGGCACCCTGATGCCGTATTGGTTGCCGTCATTATGGCACAGTCATTCATAGTGCGCTATTTGGACAGGGATCAGGTGACATGCACCTTTGCATGTCATCGTGTAACTTGCGGCCCAAATTCAAATTTAAACATTGTGAAAAAATCTGAAAAAATTATGCATGTTCACAGCACATTTTAAGATAATCCTAAAAAATTCAGATCAAAATTCAAAACATACATCAAGAAGCAAAAAAGAAAAACTCAGATGTGAATAATATACAGAGAACCATTCGCAACTATTTATGACAGATTTCTCTTTTTTGCTTCTTGATGTATGTTTGGAATTTTGATCTGAATTTTTTAGGGATTATCTTAATATGTGCTGTGACCATGCATGATTTTTTTCAGATTTTTTCGCAATGTTTAAATTTGAATTTGGGTCGCAAGTCACACGGTGACATGCAAAGGTGCATGTCACCTAATCCCTGTCCGCGCTATTTGCATAGCACTATCTCTACTACTATAAAATACCTAGTTGGTGGTGATGGTGTGCCTGCCATACTTCGTTCTCGACCATCAGATCTGCATCCGACGCACAGGAGCTAACCGTGATTCATGTTTGTAAAAAAAAACTTGTGTCTCTTTGTTGAGCTCTAGCCATCCCAACCTTAGCCATATCCAACGAGCGAAGCATTCGATCCTTCACGAAAACAAAAGAAAATAGTGGAACCGAAGAGGGGAGCGCCGCTGCCGCTCCACACACCGCCGGCGCCGCCGACGCAGTCCGCTCCTAACGCCCTCTTCCGCCTCCTCACTGCAGCAGCATCCCCACCGCTCACTACCACGTCCCCCCTACGGCCCTCCCCGATTTGTCCTCCCGCCGACCCCGTCTCCTCCGACGCCGACGTCGGCAAACACGCAGCCGCCGCCGCCCGTCCCCCAAGTCCGTGACGCCTCTCCTCCCTCGTCCTCTGATGTAGCAGCCCCTGCGCCCACCAATTCCCCCTCCTCCCTGTTGTTTCCCCTACCCCATCTCCTCCGACGCCGATGTCGGCAAGTACGCCACCGGCGCCGTCCGCTTCCGATTCCGCGACCCCTGTCTTGCCTTATCCTCTGACTTAGCAGCCCAGTCGCCCACCACTCCCCCCTCCTCCTTCCCGGCGTCTCCTCCTTCCACCCCATCTCCTCCGACGCCGACGTTGGCAAGTACGCCGCCGGCACGTTCCATCCCCCGAGCTCGCGACGCCACTCTTGCCGCCTGTCGTGGAATTATCACGGCAGATGTCCTCGAGCTAGGACTTAGTCGTGGAGCCATCGCAACTAGGAAGCTTGAAGGGGTTAAGCGGGACAAGGAACACGAGGGTTTATACTGGTTCGGCCCCTTACGGTGAAGGTAAAAGCCTACGTCCAGTTTGAGGTGGTATTGATCAGGGTTTCGATAACCAGGGAGCTAAACCGCTATGCCTGGCTCTCGATCAGATTGTTCCTGTCCTTAAACCGCTGCCGGGTCGTCCCTTTATATAGGGAGGCTGACGCCCAGCAGCTCTCAGAGTCCCGGCCGGCTCATAAGAGTGTCCGGCTCGGACTCTCAACTATTCTTGCCTTACACTACAAGTTCTACCATAATAATGATTGCAACTACGGGCCTTAAGCCATATCCGGGTCTTAAGCCCATCTTTGACCCACCGTCTTCAAGCTTGGCGCCGGGCTTCTGGCAATGACCATATGAGTAACCCGTCCCCTCCTGGCGGGTGACTCTAAGGTCTATATCCTCAACATTAGGCCCCAGATTGATTTGAGCCGGCTCATGTCAATCTTCCATTCCTTCGACAGAAAACCTCCGGCTTATAATTGTGTGAAGGCCATAACCCGGCGTGACGTCATCCTCTGGACTCCGGATAATCCGCCGTGACGTCATCCTCCATTAAGTCCGTTTTTTTACTCCGCCAGATCCGCAACGGATCTTTACCTTTACTGTCATCCCGAAAATCGAGGCGTTTCGTGGGGAGATAACCACGCCGTGGTCTCCTTGATTCTCGCGCCCACTTATGAGCTCGCCTTATAAATGGGCCGGCCCGACGGGCCTTCAGCCACTTCTCTCTCCTTCGTCTTCTTCCTCGCGCCACTGCTCCCCTGCCCGAGCTCTGCTACTGCCGCCGCCGCGGGTCTTCTCGTCGTCATCAACTCAGGCCGCTGCATCACCCCGATTTGACCAGAGAAACGCGACAACCTCCGCGACTCACCAGCCACCGTAAGTCCTGCCTGCCCTGTAGAACAGATCTGCCGTAGGGTTCATCCGTGTTCTTCGTGTTCTTCGCTGTCACCTACGAGCCCCGGTAGTTTTTATTTTTACTGCCCTTTTTTATCTTAGCCCCGTGTAGAACTACTGCGGTAGCTGTTTTAGCACCCATTTCTCATGCAAGTAGACCTCCTTTTACTGCATAAGGCCTTGTTCAATGCTCAAGAACTCCCCTACATCTATTTTTTTAGGTCTAGAAATTTTCCTTTTGCCCGACCATTTTGATCCAAACTATTTACCGCAATGTGTGAAACTTGTTTTCACCACACTTAGTAAAAAACTGCCCTCATTGAATCATGGCGGTTTACATTTCCGGCTTAAAGAAAACATGCGCCGTAGAACCTTCCGACTTAAGGGAAGCCGCGCACCGTAAAACTTTCCAGCTCACTTATAACCAGGCTGTAGACAATTTGAATTACCCTTAAGCACACCAGCGGCTTAGATAACCCGATGTACTTAGACATATATCATTAGTCCCCTCCGTAAGCCGCCACCTAACACTGAATTACAACTTTCCTCCGGCTTATACTTAAACCGGACGTTTCCTTTTATCATAGGCTGCCGACTTTCACCATGCCTCCCAAAGCTCCTAAGGCCTCCATTACTTGCAATTGGATGAGGTCCAATGTCACCAATGAGACCCTAGAGGATTTTGTTAAGTCAGGCCACTTGCCCAAGAAGGACGTCATGTCCTACCGTGCCCCTGACCCATCAGAGAAGAGACCACAGCCAAAGGACGAAGAGGTGGTCATTTTTGCGGATCACATGAGCCGGGGCTTCGCACCGCCCGACTCAAAGTTTTTCAGAGACGTTCTGAATTTCTTCGATCTGCGACCTCAGGACATAGGACCCAACTCAGTATCCAATATCTGCAACTTCCAAGTGTTCTGCGAGGTTTACCTTGGAGAAGAACCCAGTCTGCTGCTCTTCAGAGAGCTTTTCTATTTAAACCGCCAAAACAAGTGTGCCAACGGGCCGAGTTTGGAGCTAGGCGGCATCTCCATCCAGCGGCGTAGGGACTGCCTTTTCCCTTACGCAGAGCCGCCCAGCCACCCCAAGGACTGGAATCTGACGTGGTTTTACTGCCAAGACACATCACCGGCTGATGAGAGTCCGTTGCCCGGCTTTCGCCCCTCGCGTCTGGAGCCGACTCACCCACTGTCAGACAAGCTGACTCAAGCGGAGCGCCAACCACTGCTCCCTACCATCAACAAGATCAAGGCTCTCCTGGGCAATGGTCTGAACGGAATCGATCTGGTCCGGGTCTGGATCTCGTGGCGGGTGATCCCATTGAGCCGCCGCCCCGGCTTAATGTGTGAGTACACGGGCCGAAAGGATGACCCCCAGAGACACAGCCGCAACGATCTTCCTGAAGATGTTGCCGAGGAGATGACCAAGGCTCTCCTGAACGAGAGCCTGGCACATTGCGGGAGGACCGGGTTAGCTCCCTTCTGTAAGACCAACCCAGCCCCAGCGGTAAGCCACTGATTTAAACATTTTACCTTTGTCTACAGATAACCTTCATCTGAATCTCTAAGAAATCACCATTGTATTTTTTCAGGCTGATGACAAGTTCTGGCGGGTCAAATATGACCACGAAGCGGCCAAGAAGGCCAGAAAGGCGAAGAAAGCCGCCAAGAAAGCCGCTCCCCGCAAGAAGGGGAGTAGGCCAACTGCTTCGGAGCTGATGCAATTAAGCGACAGCTCCGAGTCAGAGGTAATCCCTGAACCTGTAAGCTCTTTGTTGTGTTTATTGTTTATTTCTTGTCCGCCTTACCAACACTTGTTCATCAACAGGATGACACCGGAGCCAGTAACCCGGTGGTTGAAGAGGTAATGTCACTTTCCTCCGACTCGGAGCCCTTGCCAAGGCTGAAAGTCCGAAGGGTAACCCGGAAAGTAAGCTTTTCACATCCTTTAGCTTATCAAGATCCTCAATTTATTTTGAAG
This sequence comes from Aegilops tauschii subsp. strangulata, assembly GCF_002575655.3. Taxonomy (NCBI): domain Eukaryota; kingdom Viridiplantae; phylum Streptophyta; class Magnoliopsida; order Poales; family Poaceae; genus Aegilops; species Aegilops tauschii. Next base: position 517,683,857 of record NC_053041.3, on the reverse strand, counting down.
CGACAGGTTCATGAGAGCCGGCGTCACACCCGGACCAACAAGGACACCGACCTCTCCTCCGGGTTACCCGACGCATCGAGGAAGCACCGAACTGAGGTTATTTCCCACTTGTACCCTTTTCATCCGTTGGCGGGTGTTATACGTCAGCCACTCAATTCTTCTGACTCAAATTATCAGGAGACCTCCCCCTCTTCGGGCGACTCTATGCAGTCGAGTCTTCCGGCTTTCAAGACCGCGCCCGGGTAATGATAACCATCTCATGCTATACTTGTCTTTACTTACCCTTTTGTGCTTAACGTTTCTGTCCTTTCAGTGTCCAAGCCAAACTCACCAAGAGGGCGAAGAAGGCCAAGCCAATCGAAGAGCCGGAGTTGCCTGAGCCGGAGGCAGCAGATCAAGAACCGCCAGCTGCCTCCGCTCCCGAAGCCGCCGCTCCAACCAACAAGACAGCTGCCGAAGCTTCTGCTAACCCGGAGGCCTCCGGCTCGGCTCAACCAGCAAATGATCCGGACGTGGTAATCACCCGGACGGAATTTGTTGAGCCGGGGAGACCTACCGCACTGGCCAAGTGCTCCGCTAAGGGGGAGTTGCTGCAGCCCCGCCGGGTGAACCTGGACCTCTCCGACTACGCCAACCTGAGCATTGGAGAGCTCGTCTCTGGCTACATCAGCCAAGTGCACAAGAGCCGGGACGCAGAGGTTGCCATGGTGAACCAGATCCAGCAGAAATCTGAGGTATCATTCTGCTGTCCTCTTACTTACTGCATAGTTACCTTTACCATGCTAGCCCCCAAGTCGACGACTTATGATTGAATGTGTTGTAGACTTAGGTTCCGGCTTACCCAATTGAACCGGCCATTTGTAGATAGAAACGTTCAATATGCATTAGCCCCCAAGTGCCAAGTGTCTTTGCTTGGAAAACGCTTGGGACTTGAAATTTATATAGTAATTGTGCATGTCATAACCCGGAAATTTATGCAGGCTGCTGGCAAGAAGCTAGAGGCTGACATGGCTGATCTCAAGAACCGGCTGAAGATGCAAGAGATCGAGACCCGGAAGGCAAATGCCAATTTTGTGTCCAGCATCGCCGCTCAAGAGAAGCTGAAGACGGAGTTTGACGCTGAGCGGAAGGCGTGGGCCGAAGAGAAGGCCGCATTGGTGAACCGGGCTGAACAGGCGGAGAAGGCTCTCTCCGAGAAGACCGCCGAGCTCTCCGGCCTAAAGCGCTAGGTGTCCCAGATGGTGGCCGCAATCTTCGGTAAGTAGCCTCACCGGCTTTCATCAAGTTTAGAATTTTTATATCTCATAATTCATCCTTGTCGGCGGCTTATCTGACTCTGTTAAACAGGTCCCAGAAGTGCCAACCTCAACCAGAGCGTGGTAACCAAGCTGAAGGCCGTGTATACCCTGGTGGAGCAACTCTACACCGGGTCACAGCGTGCCTTGGCTGTGGTGGCCCTATCCAACGAGGTGCCGACTCACCTGGCAGAAGTCCTTCGCCGGCTCGCCGTTCTGCCTCAACGGATCCAAGAGCTGCGACGGGCCTCTGCAAGAGCCGGAGCGATCGCTGCGCTGAGCCGGGCCAAGGCGTTCCTGCCAGAGTTAGACCCGGCGGACATCGCCCTTGGCTATCCAAGCCTGAAGGAAGACGGCTCCGCTTTCGATCAGAAGGACTTCGCAGCTTGCGTGAAGGCCGTACGTCCGGTGGCCACTCTGATTGGCAACAATACAGATCTGACTAAGTATCAGCCGGGCTACGATGCAGAAAATGAGAGGATCCCTACTCCGCGCTATGAAGCCCTCAACTTGATCCCGCCGGCTCGTCAGCACACCTTCGCCCCGGAGATTGACCCGGCCGGGTTAATTGACGAGGAAGCCCAATTCGAAGCTCTCAGCGGCATCGACTGGAAGTCATCAACTTTCCAGGTCTTGGGATCAGCCGGAGGAGAAGATAGGAACGAGCCGGAGACTTCAACTCAACAAGCGTCGTAACTCGGCGGGCGGCTTATCAAACAATGCCTCACCCTTTTGGACTCAATGAGTCTTGTAATAGAGTAGGACCAATACTTTATCTTTGTCGTGCCATCGTGCACGCCTTGAATGCTGAAGTCTGTTGAAATTGTCTCCTTTATGTTTCTCCGGGTCATAATTAATCATTTGTTTTCCTTACTCTCAAAATAGTTGCCTGTAACTATCCTGCAGAGAAAGACAAATCACAAGCCTCGAGGTGGCTTACCGCCCTGAGAATCATAGGTTTTAGGTAACCCGGAATATGAATCAAAAAAGGACTGGTCTTCAATAATATCCTGAATACAACCGTAATAACATACTTAGCGGCCTGCAAGCATACTTTCGGCTTAGATAACCCGGGTAGGAAGGTTGGTACCGCAATTCCGGTTTACCTATCTTAATAACACCCATTGTGTTCAGCTAATACTGTAAATCAAAGTTAAGCCGGCAAAGTGAGACCCGGCCGTACACACTTGGAAATAAACAGACGGAACTTGCTATAAAGCAGAGGAACTTAGGGGCTTCTGGTTCGAATACGACCAGAGACCCGGCCCAAAGGGGTTATGCTAGGATTCAAATACGATCATATAGCCCCCAGTGGGTGTGGCGATGCCAATCAAGAGGGTATCGACAGCTATGTTCTCTTTGGTTCGAATACGACCCATGTTTGAACAGAAAGCCCCCAAATGACTTTAAGAATTGTTTAACGACGCTGATTCGAATACGATCCACGTCGGTTCTCAAAGGGGTTAAACTAAGATTCAAATATGATCAAAGAAAACTCCTCAATGAGCTCGGCACCTTGCCAATCAAATGGGTATTGATAGCTATGTTCTCTTTGGTTCGAATACGACCCATGTTTGAACAGGAAGCCCCCAAGTGACCTTATTGCTTACAGCTAGATTCGAACACGATCATAAGCTGGATCCTCCTTCGAGTTATCATGTAATCTTGTAATGAAAAACAACACGTACATATTTGGAGGAGGAAAAAGGACAGAGGTCCTGCTTTATTGCTTATCATAATATATACATGGCTGAGAGAAATATGTACATTATGAGAGCCGGTGGCTCAAGTGTAGTAAGGCCGAAGCTGAGCTATGTTCCACGGCCGACGGGTCTCTTCCTCCGACTTACGTGAGTCTTTGCGCTCCCGAATGTCAATGAGGTAATATGACCCGTTGTGCAAGTTCTTGCTGACCACAAAGGGCCCTTCCCAAGGCGGGGACAGCTTGTGTGTATCTGTTTGATCCTGGATGAGCCGGAGCACGAGATCGCCTTCCTGGAAGACCCGGGATTTAACCCGCGGCTATGATAACGGCGCAGGTCTTGTTGGTAAATTGCTGAACGGGCTGCTGCCACATCACGCTGTTCGTCCAACAAGTCAAGAGCATCTTGGCGCGCCTGTTCATTATCCGTCTCAACATAAGCCGCCACTCGAGGTGAGTCATGACGGATGTCACTGGGGAGGACTGCTTCTGCCCCATAAACCATGAAGAAAGGCGTAAAACCTGTAGACCTGTTAGGAGTAGTGTTGATGCTCCATAACACGGAGGGCAACTCCTCCACCCAACAGCCCGGCGTCCGTTGCAAAGGGACCAAAAGCCGGGGCTTGATGCCCTTCAGAATCTCCTGATTAGCTCTCTCAGCTTGACCATTGGATTGAGGATGAGCCACTGAGAAAACATCAAGTCGGATATGCTCTCGTTGACAAAACTCTTCCATGGCGCCTTTGGAGAGATTGGTGCCATTGTCAGTGATAATGCTGTGCGGAAAACCAAAGCGAAAGATCACCTTTTTCATAAACTGAACCGCCGTGGCTGCATCGCACTTGCTAACTGGCTCCGCTTCAACCCACTTGGTAAACTTGTCAACTGCCACCAAAAGGTGGGTCTTCTTATCCTTGGACCTTTTGAAAGGCCCAACCATATCAAGCCCCCAGACCGCAAAGGGCCAAGTAATTGGGATCATCCTCAGCTCTTGAGCCGGTACATGAGCCCGTCGCGAGAACCTTTGGCAACCGTCACACTTACTGACCAAGTCCTCTGCATCAGCATGAGCCGTCAACCAATAGAAACCATGACGAAAAGCCTTGGCCACAAGAGACTTTGAGCCGGCGTGATGGCCGCAATCCCCTTCATGGATCTCATGCAAGATCTCTTGACCTTCCTCAGGGGAAACACAACGCTGAAACGCTCCCGTAACACTGCGGTGGTGCAACTCACCATTGATAACGATCATTGACTTAGCCCGCCGGGTTATTTGCCTGGCCAAAGTTTCATCCTCAGGTAACTCGCCCCGGGTCATGTAAGCCAGATAGGGCATTGTCCAGTCTGGTATGATATGGAGAGCCGCCACCAGTCGTGCCTCCGGGTCGGGGACAGCCAAGTTTTCCTCTGTAGGCAGCTTAACAGAAGGATTATACAGGACATCCAGGAAAGTATTAGGCGGCACCGGCTTTCGCTGAGAGCCTAGCCGGCTTAAAGCATCAGCCGCCTCGTTCTTCCTGCGATCAATGTGCTCTACTTGGTAGCCCTGAAAGTGCCCAGCAATGGCATCAACTTCGCGGCGATAAGCCGCCATGAGAGGGTCCTTAGAGTCCCACTTGCCTGATACTTGTTGAGCCACCAAGTCTGAGTCACCGAAACACCTTACCCGGCTCAAGCTCATCTCCTTAGCCATCCGAAGACCGTGGAGCAAGGCCTCGTACTCAGCCGCATTGTTAGTGCAAGGAAACATCAATTGTAGCACATAATGGAACTTGTCACCTTTAGGGGAAGCCAATACAACTCCAGCCCCCGAGCCCTCCAACTGCCTGGACCCATCGAAGTGAATAGTCCAATATGTGTTATCCGGCTTTTGCTCGGGCACTTGTGACTCTGTCCAATCATTGATGAAATCCACCAAGGCCTGAGATTTAACAGCAGTGTGTGGCACATATTTGAGACCATGAGGTCCAAGCTCGATAGCCCACTTAGCCACTCTCCCTGTGGCCTATCTATTTTGAATGATATCACCAAGAGGGGCAGAACTGACCACGGTTATGGGATGGCCCTAAAAATAATGCTTAAGCTTCCGGCTTGCCATGAACACACCATAAACAAGCTTCTGCCAATGTGGATACCGCTGTTTGGACTCGATAAGCACTTCGCTGACATAATAAACCGGCCGCTGAACCGGATGCTCCTTACCCTCTTCCTTGCCTTCCACCACCACAGCCACACTGACGGCTCGTGTGTTCGCCGCCACGTACAGTAATAAGGGCTCCTTATCAACCGGAGCAGCAAGGATTGGGGGCTCTGCCAGCTGCTTCTTCAAATCCTCAAAAGCGGTATTAGCTGCATCATTCCAGACAAAGTTATCAGTTTTCTTCATCAACTGATATAATGGCATGGCCTTCTCACCCAAACGGCTTATAAACCGGCTTAAAGCAGCGATGCGACCCGCCAAGCGCTGAACATCATTTATACACGCCGGCTTAGCTAGGGAGGTGATGGCTTTGATCTTCTCCGGGTTAGCTTCAATGCCTCTGTCAGAAACCAAGAAACCCAAAAGTTTGCCTGCAGGAACACCAAAAACACACTTGGCCGGGTTAAGCATCATCTTGTAGACCCGGAGATTATCAAAGGTTTCCCTTAAATCATCTATCAGGGTTTCCTCTTTTATGGACTTCACCACAATATCGTCCACATAAGCGTGAACATTGCGCCCAATCTGTTTATGAAGACAGTTCTGTACACAACGCTGGTAAGTCGCCTGTGCACACTTGAGTCCAAAGGGCATAGACACATAGCAGAAGGCTCCAAAGGGAGTGATGAACGCCGTCTTCTCCTGGTCCTTAACTGCCATTTTAATCTGATGATATCCGGAATAAGCATCTAAGAAACTTAAGCGCGCACAACCTGCCGTAGCATCAATAATTTGATCAATACGGGGGAGGGCAAAAGGATCAGCCGGACACGCCTTGTTTAAGTCCGTATAATCCACACACATCCGCCAAGTGCCGTTCTTCTTGAGCACGAGCACCGGGTTAGCTAACCACTCTGGGTGAAAGACTTCAACAATAAACCCGGCCGCCAAGAGCCGGGCCACCTCTTCACCAATAGCTTTCTGCCTCTCCTCATTGAACCGCCGAAGGAACTGCCTGACCGGCTTAAATTTCGGATCAACATTGAGAGTGTGCTCGGCGAGTTCTCTAGGTACACCTGGCATGTCAGAAGGTTTCCATGCGAAGATGTCCCTATTCTCACGGATGAACTCGATGAGCGCTTTCCTATTTTGGATCCAGGTTGGCACTGATGCTAAACTGCTGAGATGAATCTCCTGGAATGAAATCAACAAGTTTAGTCTCATCAGCCGACTTAAATTTCATTGCCGGCTCATGCTCCGTAGTCGGCTTTTTCAGAGAGGTCATATCTGTTGGGTCAACGTTGTCTTTGTAAAACTTCAACTCCTCTGTTGCACAAACAGATTCTGCATAAGCTGCATCGCCTTCCTCGCATTCCAAGGCCACCTTTCGGCTGCCGTGAACCGTAATGGTCCCATTATGACCCGGCATCTTGAGCTGTAAATAAACATAACACGACCGTGCCATGAACTTGGCGTAAGCCGGCCGCCCAAATATAGCATGGTACGGACTTCTTATCTTGACCACCTCAAAGGTCAATTTTTCCACCCTGTAGTTGTTCTCATCTCCAAAGGCCACTTCCAACTCGATCTTGCCGACTGGATAAGCCGACTTACCAGGTACCACACCACGGAAGATAGTGTTTGACTGGCTGAGGTTCTTATCAACCAACCCCATACGGCGAAAAGTCTCATAATAGAGGATGTTGATGCTGCTGCCTCCATCCATGAGCACCTTAGTGAACTTATATCCTCCCACTTGAGGAGCCACCACTAAGGCCAAGTGGCCCGGGTTATCCACCCGGGGAGGGTGATCCTCCCTACTCCACACTATAGGCTGCTCAGACCACCGCAAGTAGCGTGGAACCGCCAGCTCAACAGCATTCACAGCCCTCTTATGAAGCTTCCGATCTCGCTTACACAGACTGGTGGTAAACACATGATACTGTCCACCGCTAAGATGCTTTGGATTGGTCTGATAACCCCCTGCTGCTGTTGATGACCCTAGCCAGACTGCTGATTAAAGCCCCCTTGACCGTTCTGAGGATTAGAATTTGAGCCGCCGCCCGGGCCATGAAAACCGCCGGCGCCTGAGCCGCCGCCCGGTCCGTTGTAATTCTTAAAGGCCTTCATGATTGCACAATCCTTCCATAGATGAGTCGCTGGCTTCTCTCTAGAGCCATGCCTTGGACAAGGCTCATTCAACAGCTGCTCCAGCGTCGGACCTGACCCGCCGCCTCGGGGAGGGGGCCTCCCCTTACGTCGCTGGTTATTCCCTTGTGAGCTGGCGTTGGCCACAAACTCTAGGCTGCCGTCGGCCTTGCGCTTGCCTCCTCCTTGGTTCCCCGGGTTATGCTGAGGACCCTTGCCATTGCCGTTCTTCTTTCCCTTCCCTGTCCTTTCATCATCTGAAGCGGGGTTCTTGGTACCATCAGAATCGGCGTACTTGACAAGAGCCGCCATCAGTGTACCCATATCATTGCAGTCGCGCTTAAGCCGCCCGAGTTTCATCTTTAGGGGCACAAAACGACAATTCTGCTCCAACATTAAGACTGCAGAGCCGGCGTCCATCTTATCCGAGGAATGTATTATCTCCTTAACCCGGCGAACCCAATGTGTCGTAGACTCACCCTCCTGCTGCTTGCAGTTAGTCAAATCCACAATTGACATAGATTGCCTACAGGTATCCTTGAAGTTTTGGATGAACCGGGCTTTCAGCTCAGCCCAAGACCCAATGGAATTCGGTGGTAGCCCTTTCAACCAAGTGCAGGCAGTCCCATCTAACGTCATGGTGAAGTACTTAGCCATGGCCGCCTCACTGACCTCCAGCAGCTCCATAGCCATCTCATAACTCTCGATCCAGGCTGCGGGTTGTAAGTCTGCTGTGTAATTAGGCACCTTCCTAGGGCCTTTGAAGTCCTTGGGTAGACGCTCATTGCGGATAGCTGGCACTAAACAAGGGACACCCCCAGTCCTGGTAGGGATACCCACGTCGATGGAAGTCGTCGGATAAGCCGGGGGGTCTGGTAAGCCGTCAATTGAGGCACCTGCTCCGCCTCTTGCCGCGCTCTGTCCTGGTCTGCTGCGTGAAAGGCTCCGTTATGAACCGGGCCATGGCCAGGGGGCGGGTCATGGCGTCGGACGTTACTTGAGCCGGTCGCTGAGACCATGTGTCTGCTGTAACTCGGGCTCCGGCCTGGCCGAGGGGTCGAGTGGACCCTGTCCCGGCTGTAGGAGTACGCCTCTTGCTGCGCCAGTGCTGTCTGAAGGAGTTCCCTAACCCGGCGGGTTTCAATAGCCATCGGAGAGTCGCCGTCGACCGGGAGAGCCGCCAGCCGTGCTGCCGCGGCGACCATGTTCTCCAGCGGGTTATTATAATGACCCGGGGGTATTGGCACGTACTGAGGCGCGGCAGGGGGCACCTGGGGAGGCCCCATCACTATTGGCTGAATAGGGGTTCCAGACCCGGGCACTATGACCCCTGGCGGGTTACTAGACCCTGCACCTGGCGTGTTGAAGAGGTTGCGTGGATCGTAAACCGGAGGGAGTCGAGATTGGGTCTTTTGATGCCTCCTTCTCATGACCTCATTGGACGCGTTCTGATCCATCGTGAGTCGGAAGGACTGCGCCTGGATCAATTGAGTTTGGGCATCGAGAGCCGCCCTCTCCGCAGCCATCCTGATCCCTTTCGCGGCAAGATCCTCCTTAGCTTTCATTAGATCCAATTTTAACTGTGCCACCTCCGCATCATGCTGAGCTTGATCCGCCGGATCAACCGTGGCGGTTAACAGGGCCGTCATCTTGTCCGTGAGATCCATCAGCACCTGAGCCGGAGAAGGCACCGGGTTTCCCGCTCCAGCAGCGGGGTTCTGAACAGGCTGCGCACCGGCCATAAAGATTCCAACCCGGCTTGGCGGCTCAAATAGGTCCGGAATACTGTCACCATCGGAACAACCCATGAGCCTGCCATCTTGAAGTTGATACAACGAGTTTGACTCATCGGTGGCCGACTCACCGTCGGAGCCGGCGGCCGTCTCATCACCAGATCCAGATCGATCAGAGAGTCCTGCATGGATACACCCCACAAAAGCGTGCCTTAAGGCAGGCCGGGCCCGGGCGGGTCGTGCACGCTGAGCCGTCTCGATGAGATCGGCGCAGAGATCCGGCTCAGGGCCCGGCTCACCAATCTTGCCAATGAAAACATGAATTCCGCCGAAGGGGACCCGGTACCCGTACTCAATTGAGCCGGCGCCGGGGCCCCAGTTTGCATCGTCGATGTAGAGCTTGCCGCGACGACTCTTGGTCATCCGGCCCACAGCGTATCCCTTGAGCCCTTCGAAGCTGCCCTTCAAGAACTCAAATCCACCGTGCGCCAGCCCCACGGTGGGCGCCAACTGTCGTGGAATTGTCACGGCAGATGTCCTCGAGTTAGGACTTAGTCGTGGAGCCATCGCAACTAGGAAGCTTGAAGGGGTTAAGCGGGACAAGGAACACGAGGGTTTATACTGGTTCGGCCCCTTACGGTGAAGGTAAAAGCCTACGTCCAGTTTGAGGTGGTATTGATCAGGGTTTCGATAACCAGGGAGCTAAACCGCTATGCCTGGCTCTCGATCAGATTGTTCCTGTCCTTAAACCGCTGCCGGGTCGTCCCTTTATATAGGGAGGCTGACGCCCAGCAGCTCTTAGAGTCCCGGCTGGCTCATAAGAGTGTCCGGCTCGGACTCTCAACTATTCTTGCCTTACACTACAAGTTCTACCATAATAATGATTGCAACTACGGGCCTTAAGCCATATCCGGGTCTTAAGCCCATCTTTGGCCCACCGTCTTCAAGCTTGGCGCCGGGCTTCTGGCAATGACCATATGAGTAACCCGGCCCCTCCTGGCGGGTGACTCTAAGGTCTATATCCTCAACACCGCCGGTACTATGCCTCTGTTGTTGCCTCTCCTTCCCACCCGTCCCGCCTCCCAAGTTCAAAATTTCTGTCAAAGTTCAAATCCGCGCGCCCAGTTCCAACTCTCCAGAAACCACTCCTACAGCCCAATATAAATAAGTGGGCAGGCATATGGGACTCACGCTGCTCAAACTACACCCCCAGGAAGTCACACATTGGTCACGCAAACCTTCAGATTGAAGGGAGTGTGAGGAAGTGTGATTCACTCCTCTTCGCCATCTAATCTTCTTCGTCAAGGGCAAGGTATGAGTTGTAAATGAATATTAAAATCTTCTCCACGATCTCATCAACCCTTGCTTCATCTTTGTTATTAGACAAACCTTACTTGTGCAATTGCATATGTGGTGGTGGTAGCACATGGAACTGTTTTCTATTTTTCCATAAGCAGTGTTTAGTTGCAATATCTTATCCAGAATCGTCTTGTGAAATGAAACTTGAGTATTATAAAAGGAATCACAAACTAAAGCCCCGTTCGGTTCACAGGAAAGTCGCAGGAATTTCACAGGAAAGTCATTCCCCTAGGAAGTTTTCCATCCACAGCGTTCGGGACAAAGGAAAGTTGAATAGTATTTTACAGGAAAAATTCCTCTAAGCTGCAGATTCGCACCGGTTCCGGTGGATTGAAAAAATCCAACACGAGCCAATGTTTTGGCGGAAGCCCGAGGCAAAGCGCTCGTGGCTACCACGTAAGCCCAAATAAAAAATTGCAGCATGCCCTTTTAGCTGTACTATAACCAAATAAAATATTTCATGGGATGGGATGTTTGAGTACACGTGAAGATGCTTTCCTGTGCTTTTTTTCCATCAAACCGAACACTCTTTCACATGGTTTCCTCTGCCTTTTCATCTGTTCGTCATTCCTCTGTTTTACAGGAGCTTTCCTTTCCAATTCCTCTATCTCTTTATGATCCCATGTTTTGATTTCCCCTGAACCGAACGGGGCCTAAGAATTTGAAGGTTCATGTATTATACTGATTTGGTTATATTTGCCATAGGCCAGGCGCTTCGCCTTTCAGCTATGGAGTGGCGTGGTATTCCATGGGAGGTTTTTGTGGCCCATGTTTCACGCATGATGGCCATACATAAAAAAAAACTCACTCTAGCTTCTCCCATCTGAATACTGTATCAGTAGCAGTTGGAAAAGTACTGAATGATACACATCTTGTATAACTGACTCCAACATCCTGGATTATTTATATCCAATCTGACTGCAGATTTTATGCATTTCATATCTTATTTCATCTAATCAGTGTGCAGTTTGAATGCATTATTTTGTAGCCAAGTCCAACAGAACTTGCTCCAGTGGCATGCCAAGTGCTCATACAAGTCTATTTATACGCGAGCCAACAGATATGACAAGTTCAAGTCACTCGTCTTTGGATGACGAAGTGACAAACGAATCATCTACGATTTTCCCTTCTAATGGCATGCTCATATCAACTGAGGGCTTGGAGTGCGGAGAAAGCTCAAAAGGTAAATCTATAAGGCGAAATTGTGTGCATAAGTAATTTTATTTAACTACTTAATTAATTTCTCGTAAAAATGCTATAGGGCGAAAGCGTGCACGTGAAGCAATAAGATATGCTAGCCGTACACCAGAACAAATCCAAGCAAGGCGAGAACGTGTTAGAGCACGTCGGCAAAATTTAACACCTGCTGAGAAGAAAAAGATTAATGCACAAAGAAGAGAAAAAAAGACAACGAATGGCACATGATGAGAGGAATGCAAGCCAATGAGCACGTAGGCAAAGTTTGACATTAGATGAGAGGCAAGAAATAAATGTATCGCAAGTGTTTTTCATTGTTTTTTCCTTGACTAAATATACTACAGACCCTCTACAGGCTCAATATTTTTTTCCTTTTCCTGAATATACCTGACTGTTACGTATGCTGTACTGATTGTCTAATATCCTCTATTCTTTTTAGGTGAGCAGATGGATGATGTGAGAGCTCCAAAGCTAATATTGTTGGCATAAATGTTTTGAGCAAACAACTACAGAAGAGTATACTATGCTGAGAAATGACTTCATGGCACTGGTAGAGAATAGGCCATTAGTCCCGGTTCGCAAAGGCCATTAATCCCGGCTGTGCAACCGGGACTAAATATGCGCGACTAAAGGCCCTCCCCCCTTTAATCGCGCCTCTTACGAACCGCGACTAAAGGCCCGTCCACGTGGGCGCCAGGAGTCCGTCGGGGCGGAGGACCTTTAGTCCCGGTTCTCGTGGCTAACCGGGACTAAAGGCCTCCTCCGCAGGTTTAGGGTTTTAGCCCCTCTAAACCTGGTTTTTTTGCGATTTTTTTTATTTTCAAATTTCTAAATTATTTTAACCTCTAATCTCTAATCACCACCCCTCATCACTGCTCAATTTATCCTCTAATCTCTAATCACCCCTCATCATTCCAAATCATCTAACTTCCCGGACGGTCACCCATCCTCTCACTACTCCAGCCTGAGCACGCTTAACTTCCAGGTTCTATTCTCCCTCGTTTCCAAGTCTGCACTTGTTGTTTTCCTGACAATAGTAGGATGTCAATTCTATTAACCCTCAGAATTTAGCTTGAGCATGAAGTGACACATTTCACAGTTTGAGTTTGAAACTATTGTTTTAAAAAACAATAATTATTTAGTAACACTAATATTTGTGGAATAATTAGTTTGACCATTGTTTGACCACTGTTTGACCAGATTTGACCAAAATTTAAAAAAAACTGAAATAATTATTTAGTAACACTAATATTCTAGAATAATTAGTTTGACCATTGTTTGACCACAGTTTGACCATAATTTGAAATTTTTTTGAATTTTTTTGCCTCTCCAGATCTTAAAAGCCCCGTATCTTTTTTTCTGTTAGGTTTTTGAGGATTTTCGAGTAGATGACTTTTCATATACAAAACTTTTTCATCCGAGTTCGTATGCAAAAGTTATGCCCATTTTAAGAAATTCCAGAGAGATTTTGCAAATAAAGTCGAAATTCGTATTTGTTAATTTTCCCAACAACTAGACCACATATCACATGAGAAACTTATTTTATTTTATTTTTTTGACATTTCCATCATTTTCTTTTGGTTTTTCTAAAACTGAAAAGGCGGTCCCGGGGGGGGGGGGGGTAGAGTTTGATGGGCCCTTTAGTACCGGTTCGTGCCGTGAACCGGTACTAATGCCTCAAATCCCATTAGTACCGATTGGTGGCACCAACCGGGACTAAAGGACTAACCTTTAGTCCCGGTTGGTCTGGCCAACCGCGACTAAAGGCCTTCGGGCCAGCCTGAGGACCTTTAGTCCCGGTTGGCCAGGCCAACCGGGACTAAAGCCCCTCCCGTCCGCCAGCTGTCGACCGAGCGCGCTGGGCCCAGATAGTTGGTCGCGGGTCTCCTCCCGAACCGCGACTAAAGAACCCTTTTGTCGCGGTTCGATTATTTTAGGGACTAATGGGGGCGTATGGAAGCCTCTTTTTCTACTAGTGTGGCCTGATAAATGCCTAAGGTATGTAATAACTAATTAAGTGGAACTAGCTATCTGAGTCATGTCTGGAATATTTCCTCTCTTCATGGTGGCGCCGTATACAGATTCATGTTTCTTGTACATATTTAGCGAAGCTTCAGTTAAACACTCCTTCAATCTTGTTTGTCCTAGAACCATTTATAAGAGTGTACTCAAGCTAAAGTAGGCGCGGCTACCGGGGGGAACCCTAGCGCCGCCGCGTCCTCGTCCCTCCCCTGACCTCTCCTCCTCGTCGCCGCCGGGCAAAGCCCGGTCGGCGTCGGCGGCAGCGGGATCTCTTCTCCCATGACTCGCTGGATCTGGCGCGGGCGGATCGCGGCGGTTGTTGGCGGCGCGCTGGAGGCGGGGCGCGCCAGCGCGGGCTTGGGGGCGACGGCAGGGCTCACGCTCGCGGTTTCCCCTGGTGTGCGTGGGAGTCCGCTCGGGGCGCGCGGCGGCGGCCCTCGGCAAGCGGTGGCGGGCGCTGGGCTCTCGGCGGCGCTCCGGCGTGTGCAGGAGGCGGTGGTCCCTGTGCGCGGTCGGCGGCTCCGTCTCTGACCCGGACGGCGCGGGGGATGGCGGCGGCCCGGCGATCTGGATGCGGTGGTGCCGGCGGCTCGTTGATCTGCCGGTGCTCCAGGGTTCTGCCTGGTGGTGACGGCGGCCCGTGCACGAGAGTTGGATCCCTTCGAACTGATCTGGGTGAAAACTTGCCTTCGGCGTCTGCTAAGGCTGGCGGTGGCGGCGCTATCTGCGTCGTTCCCTTCTTGAAGGCATCGCCGTGGAGAAGTTCAAGGCCACTCTCTGCTACCTCCGGGGAAAACCCTAGATCGGATGATCGGATGACGGCGGCGCTATGGTGTCGTTCCTTCCTTGGGGGCGTCATTCTTGGAGGTACACACGTGATCGAGGGACCAGAGGACGGATTCTTTGGTGGAGCGGTGATTCACCCTACACACTGATGGCGACGGATCTTGACGGCGTGGCGCAGTGCAGATTCGGAGTTTGGTGTGGGAGGATGGACTCGCGCAGGAGGACGACGCTGTCGGGCGTCGTAGTGGCGTCGATGGCAGAGAGACCTGGCACGGTACATGCAACAATACAGCTCTGAAGATGGATTGGTGGCAGGTGGCTGCGGCGGCCTCATACCCGGCAGGCGTCCTGGTTGAGGAGTGCGCCGGACTGGTAGGTGCCCCATACCAGGCAGGCGTCCTGGTTGGGACCTTAGGTCTTAGATGTTTAGGTTTGGCTGCGATGTCTGTTTGGTATTAGGTCCAGACTATCTGCGCCCCTTCATCAATTGGATAGGTGTAGCAACAGTTGTTGCTTAGACGGTGGCTTTAGTCTTGCTGTTGTTTGGCTTTGTAAGGTCTTGTGAGAATAATTAATAAAGTGGCCGTATGCATCGCCCAGATGCAGAGGCCAGGAGTCATCCTCCTTTTCTAAAAAAAAAACTCAAGCTAAAGTATGTACTTTGTTTTTGACCGGAACGGCAGGAGCTCTGCCTTTCCATTATATTAGAGGGAAAAACTGTACAAAACTGCCGGAAGCAGCAGCCGGAAATGATTACAACAAGGAAGAAAAAGGGAAAATAGGCTGAAGCCAAAGGCATCCAGCCATGCCACCCTCAGGCTACTACTCCCCTGCCTCCTTAAGGAGGCCGATCGCATCTCTTGCAAGAAGCAGCACAGCAGAAATAGAGCTTGACGAGGCCTTGAAAACTCTGTTCTTTCTCTCAATCCAAAGGTGCCATGCAATATACACTGCCGCCGTGCATTCATCGGTAGCATTGCCTTTCTTCTTCAGGCTTCTAAAATATGTATGTTATTTGGGTATACTGATTGCTGCCATTTATCTTCACATTAGTTCTGGTGGCATAAAATGTTCAATTCCTGGATGAACGGTAACACGATATCTTTTTTTTTTTTTTTTTGCTTTCTACAGCCTATCAAAGGAAAGAAGCAGTTCTGTTGTAGTGGTTCTAAGGCTGGACATGATAATATGTATTGGAGATTGCTGGCCGTGCTGGTGATTTGGGAGATCTGGTGAGAGCGGTCATCACATTTATCGCAATTCGGAGTTATCGTCTGTGACACTCACAGGCCTTGCATTTGACGAAGCCACTATTTGAAGGATGCTGACACATGGCACATCATCTCTATTTTTTGCCATAGTAATCTTGCTTACTGAGCCCAATTATTTTGGTTGTACTTGTATGTAATCTCTTATGTATGCAAGTTATGCACCAAGTGCTTGTGATTGTGTTATCTTTTCTCATGTGAGTTTTCATGACTGGTTACTGAATGTGATATGTTTGTGAGGTGATTAATGTCTTACCATTTCTAGCTGATAATTGTGTGTGGGCTGGAGTTGTAGTCCATGATAAGCAAACAGAAGCCAAAGACAGACAAATGGAGAGATAAAGTTGGCGAATGTTGTCAGTTGCCACGTGTGTAGACGAATTCTATATTTGCCGCATTCTCTCCCTTCGATATAGGATAGAGCTTGTATTAGATCTAGCTTTAGATGAGATCAATCTATTTGAAGACTCAAAACATGTTTAAAAATTCTGAAAATATTTGTAGACACATCCGTGTTTGATGTAAAAACTTAAAAGGTTTCAGCTCCTAATTCGAAGTACACTTTGAGAAACAAAAAAGACAAAATCGGATATGAATTGTGCCAAATACTATTTACCCCAAGATGACACTATTCATAGTCGAATTTGTCTTTTTTGAATCTCTTACAGTAGACCGAGTTTGAAGCTGATTTTTTTTAGAGTTGTAAACATACCTTGCAGGTATGTAAAAAAAATTCAGAATTTTTTGAATTGTCTAAATATGAAATTTTGCTACGATCTCACCTAAAGATCAGATCTTATACAAGTCTCCCCCTAATTAGAGAGCTGAGTATGGAGAACAAAGGTTCTTCCTACGAGATGGAGATGGAGAAGAAAGAGTTCGGCTTCATGACGAAGGGGTTCATTGATTAAAAAACATATGTTTGATTGTGCTTGCTGTCTATCTATCAATAATAATATATCCTTACTTTGATCAATGTATGAGTTCCTGACTATAACTTAAGTTCACCTTATTTTTTTGATCCCGTAGCGAAGCACGGGCATCTTACTAGTAATAGGTAGAACAATCATCCATGAAGTGCATCTACCAACACAATGACAGATTCTTTTTATTGGCCATGTTGTGGTGAACAGGGTGTGGCTGATTGATTCATATGTATGTATGCTGCTGATTGGTACTGATATACACTACCCATTGTCCTTTGCATGACGAATTAGAGACTATTGCTCATATGTTAATCACCTGCTCCTCCCTAGCCTTGATGTGGTATGAACTTGAAAGTATGAACTTCAAAGTTTTCAGCCACTCAATGCTGATTCAGTCAAAGATCTCTGGTAAGACAAAAATCGACAAGATTCACTCTGTTGTGGTTATCGCAGTCCTCTGGAATATATGGAAGTGCCGGAACTCTGAGCTCTTTTGTGATGTTTTCGTGGAATTGCACATACACTGGAAGTTTACTCTGCTATTGGCTATTGTAGGTTAGCTTGTTATACACTGAACGTGGTTGTTTTTAGATTTTTGTTTCTCAAGCTTGGATAATGAACAAAAATAAGATGTATCACGGGTTAAAAAAGATCTAACTTCTATATTGTTTCGATATTGTTCTGTCAGCTTTCTCAACCATGTTAGCAACTGTGAAGTAATTAGTCTGAACACAAAATAAATCCCGAAAATATGTTGCTGTTTTCTCTGCAGTATAGAGTGATGGTCTTGAAATAGAGGGTTATTTATAAAGTATCATTGAATTTAAAATACAGGTTATTCATCTTGACTGTCAGTATCAGATTTGTGAAGGTGACATTTGACTGTTTCTCATGCAGGAAAAAGTGAAGACAAAACATCCTCAGTTGCTCTATGGATCAAAGGTTTATAGGATTTTCCGAGGAGGGAATATAGAAGCTATACATGGTTCATAATATTTTAGGAGCTGTGATAGAACAAGAATGGTTTCACTACCCAGCTTAGAGGATTTATTTTTTTTCCAGCAGAAAAAATCTCTTAAGACTGTACGTATCCTTGCCGATCAGATAGTACACACAATCCAGTTGTTTGATGCTAATCCCTCTCAAAGCATTAGCACCTGAAGATACTGATCTCGCAGTTTTCTACTTCATTCCGGACACATGACAGCCCGAGCTTGCAAAGTCAAGCGTTACAAGGCCAAGCTCACGGACCATGAGATCGTTGGCGAGATCTGCAACCATATGCGGCTCCTTCCGTGCCAGAGAGAAGGCAAGATATGAAGACATGGCTTGATGTTGCTTTCAACCAGTATAATGCTCTGTGGACTAAGCATGTAGAGCATTTCATGTAGAGCATTTCAGGCTGGATGGCGGGGCATCGGCGGCGAGCACTGACTCGAGACGCACGGGGAGGCAGTCGACGGCCTCCCGGACTCGCTCTGTCGGTGACAGGCCGGGCTTTGTCAGGCTGACGTTCTGCTCCGAAGTGTCTGCAGCAATAGCAGCAAATGGTTCTTCTTGAATCAGAATCAATCAAGATGAAACTTTGTGCTGACAGTAATGAAGGAAGGAATTTGGTATTTTCTGAGAGTGCAGCAGAGAGAACATTCCCAGCAGTGGGTTGAAGTGAATAGCAAAAAGTAAAAACATCACAGAAGAGTGAATTGTCTGTTGTAAAATAACTGTGCCCAGAGATTGTTTTGGTGAAACTTTACTGATAAGTGTTTACAGTTGAACAAAATCAACATGCATGTCGATACGAGAATTAGGCCCTGTTCGGCAAGCCTCCGCTCCTTCAGCGCGGAGCGGAGCGCGCGGAGTGGCCCTCGAGCGACTCTGAAAATTTGAACTGGATGCTGCTCCACTCCAGAGCGGAGTTGGAGCGGGGAGAGAGTCCGAACAGGCTCTTAGGATTGTGAAATCTTGAAGCTAGGTAGAATTAGGAAGCATCAGCCCGGAATGACCACAAGAATTATTTTCATCAAAATGTGTAACTAACGGCAGAAAGAGACTTGCAAGTTTCCCATTTTGCTTCAAAACGGCCCCATCAAAGGAGTCTCTAAACTTCTTACCAATCGACTCAAGCCACTTATTCCTCTCCTTGTCCACGCTGACCAAACGGGCTTCCTCTCCGGCCGTAACATCTCTGAAAATTTTCTGTACGCAGCTGATATCCTTCATTGTTGTGCCAAGCGCAAAGCTCCCACCCTGGTTGTTAAATTAGACTTTCGCAAAGCCTTCGACTTTGTTTGCTGGTCCTCCCTCCTTCGCACTCTTCGTACTCGTGGTTTCCCACAACGATGGTGCGATTGGATCGAATCATTGCTCCGCACTGGTTCAACTGCGGTCATGCTTAATGGTGTCCCGGGTAGATGGATCCAGTGTAAGAATGGACTACGCCAGGGTGATCCGCTCTCGCCCTACCTCTTCATCATTATCGCCGACATTCTTCAGCAACTTATTATCAAAGCCAATCAAGATGGGCTTCTCTTGCACCCTCTCAATCCCACCCCGCCCTGTCCGGTCCTTCAATACGCTGACGGTACCCTCATTATTGTCAAAGCAACCCCTGAGGCTGCCTCGCACCTGAAGCGAACCCTAGATAACTTTGCAGCCGCCACAGGTCTCCAAATCAACTTTCACAAAACCACCTTCATCCCACTTAATGTGGACTCGGAGCTTGCCACTAAAATGGCCTCTGACCTAGCCACTAACATCTCCTCCTTCCCCCAAACCTATCTAGGGCTCCCTCTCTCCCCCTACAAGCTGCCCCCGTCGGCCTTCCAACCGATCATTGACAGATGTGATATCTATCTCTCTGGCTGGGCTGCCCTCCTTCTCTCTCGCGGTGGTAAACTCGTCTTGTTGTCAGCCGTCCTAGATAGCCTGCCCACCTACTTCATGCTCTGCTTTTCTCTCCCTATTAGACGTACCTTTTTCTGGTCTAATGATGAGATTTGCTCTGGGGCTAAGTGCCTGGTAGCTTGGGATAAGGTTTGCACTCCAAAAGTCGCAGGTGGTCTAGGTGTCAAAAACTTACGTGCACAAAAAATTTGTCTACTGCTGAAATTTGCTTACAAGTTCATGCACTCCACCAACCTTCCTTGGAAAGATTGGATCTTACACCACTCGCCACTTCACATTGGTTTTGGTAGTAACAGCTCCTTCCTTGCCAAAACTATATATAAACAGTTGCAGAGCCTGAGAGAGATTTCTCACTGTTCCATTGGTAATGGACAGTCCACCTTCTTTTGGTTAGATCGTTGGCTTCTGCCTGAGCCTCTGGCTATCATTTACCCTGCTCTCTTCTCCCACCACACCAAACAAAATGCCCTAGCTAACATTTTACAGGAAGGGATTGAGCTTGCTCTTCGTAATCGACTAACCATTACTGCGGTCGCAGAACTTGCCTCTCTCAACTCTTTGTTGCAGGATGTGTCTACCTCACAGGAACCGGACAGTAGGAGGCTGCTGAATGGCGAAAATTTCACCACGCGAGGCGCATATGCTGCCCTATCCACCCAGCTCAACGACCAAGTCCTTGCCTTGGTTTGGGACTCACGGGTGCCGAAGAGAGTTATGATCTTCGGCTGGTTATTTTACTTGGATCGCCTGAACACCAAGAAGAACCTGCGCAAGAAGCACATCCTAAGCTCCGACATCTGTCCTCGTTGTAACAGCGCGGTGGAGGATCGTGACCACCTCTTCTTCACTTGTCCAGCGGCTCGCAGGGTATGGCGTGCTACCGGTATTCAACCTCAGTTCTCTCCGATCGCTGAGTTCTTCACCTCCGCCGGGCCGCCTGCTCTGCCGACCACAATCTGTCCCTTCTTACTACTTCTCATTCTCTGGAAAATCTAGGATGCTAGGAACAAAAAAGTTTTCCAGAGTCTCGAGATTGATGCGAGAGGTACGATCAAAGCGATTCTAGATGACCTTATTCTTTGGTCTCACCGTCTCAGGACGGCATTACTTAAGGATCACGCCGGGCTGTGGTGTGATTTCCTCTTCTCTCGCTCTGCGTGAGTTCTGTAAACATTTCACCCCTTTTTGAAATATATTCAGGTGGGGAGCCTCCCCCCCGTTGACCATTTCAAAAAAAAACATCATATTCTCTACCTCCCCCAAAACCTAGAATATATCTGACCAATTATGTCTGTACTAGCTGTACCAAACACTATGCAACCTCAATGAATTTTAACTACAATAATATGTTTCTGCATGATTAACTATTTGGAAGTGAAATCTACTCACACACCACAACATAGCTGAGCAGAAACAGAGACTAACCAGTCAAAAATTGTACGGCGGCCTTGCGCTTGCCCGGTGCGCAGATGCAAAGAAGGTGTGTGGGAGAGGACAGGAGCATGAGGAGGAACGAGGAGGCAGCGGAGAACAGTTCATCACCGGCGTGGCAGCACTCTCCGATCACAGCGTCGGCCGAGGGCCACGGGGCTGGAGGGATCAGGGCAAGGGGTGCTAGCTCCTCTGTGCGCTGTGTGCCTGTGAGACGAAGCGAGGGGATGGAGAGGGTTCGAGGGGAGAGACGAGAGGAGTGGGGGATCGGCGGCCGGCGGCGGCGGCGGCGACAAGGGATAGTGAAACGGGGAACGGGAACAGAGACAATACGTGCAGTTTATCTCGCAACGACAGTGTCTCTTTTTTTTCTGAGAGCGTGCGTGTTTGTGTAGTCCAAGTCGTTTAGGGCAAGCCCAAAAAATTCATAAAATGTTCAAGAAAAAAATCGGTTCAAAAAATGATATTTTTCAGAGAAATGTTCAAAATTAATAAAAGCGTTAAATCGTCTTAAAAAGTATTCCAATATTTATGCAAATGTTAATTTTTATTAAATAAAATTTTAACCTTTAATGTCGACATTTATTAAAATTGGATGTAAGAATAGTGCACAATGGCACATGAAGCAGGTTGTGCAAAGAAAATTAAAGAACAAAAATATTTTTTTAAAAAAAATTGAAAAATATATTATACAGAAAAATGCTATTACCCCTCAGAAAACAAACTATTATTAATTGATGGACGGAAACCCCGGGGCTGGGTTCGATTTCAATTCAGACGTAGCCCCATTTTCCGCCCGGTGCAACGCACGGGCATGTGTACTAGTCATACCTAATGACGAAATCCATGGCATATGCATTAATGGCATAGTTGAAGAATATGGATAATTTTTGGATCGAAGATGTTGAAACCTATGGCTTGGTCCTTCATAGTTTCACTCTTTTCCTTCTTCACCTTTTCCGCACTTCTTGTAATGGAAGCTTGCACATAATTCTTATTTTGAGTACTTCCTTTGGGAACCTATGCCATATTACTTTCCTCAAGTTCTTGTGTACTAAATTTTTGTAATTTCTTATTTTGTCAATATGATAAGCCGAGCGGGCACCCCGGCTGTAATTTTGTTTGAAGCAACGACAATCCTTGTTTTATCATGTGCACTCTCAACTTCTTCTCTTCAGATTTGGCACTTGATTGACTTGCCTCATTGCCTTTAGTAGCCAATGTCAACACTTCAATTGGCTCTTTTTCATTTGGGATCAAGTTTGAAGTAGCACTCTTATGGCCATCTTTTTTAACACGGTAAACTTGCTTGACCACCTTTTCTTGTTCCTTGAGCTCCGGACCAATTCCTTATGATTGAAACGGTCTTTGACGTGTGATTGTTCATCAAATGTTGGACTTTTTGGAGCTGCATAATGTTGCTGAGAAGGTCTAATATAAGATGGATAATGTGCCCTTGTATCATACCTCTCCCATGATGTATATGGACTAACACGAGCATAGGGAGGCATCCACAACATTGGCATTGGCGGCCCAAAGTAAGGATATGAATATGATGCATTGAGATTCTCACTTTGCCAATACCGATCATCGGATTTGCGCATAGGGGGTGATCTTGATACTTTTAAATTACTTGGCTAATAAGCACTTATCTCCTCACTCTTCTTCTGATATTTTTCCAATAGTTGTCTGAAAGTGAATTTTGACCTTTTACCTTTGTGCTTACCTCGGACTTTGCTTTCTTTTGGTTTGCTTTCATAGATCATTGGATTTGCTTGTTACCCCCAGTCGTTGGTGTCTTCTTTGTAGCTTTGATGGAATTATCGCTCTCAAGTTTATGTTCATTATGCTCTTCAACAACTTCTTTACTTAAAAGGTTGATCATGTCACCTGTAGTTTTTACCTTCTCATATTTAAATGGATCGGCTTGAAGCAGCCGATGCAAAAAACTTTTTCCATCAGGACCAATCGGAATAGACTGACCATCTCTTGGTGTTTCAACAAATTTCAATCGTCCTTTATCAATGGCCGATTTAACTATTTGACAAAACATATAGCAATCCTCGAAATTATGGTTGGACGAATCATGCAACTTACAATACATTCGTCCTTGGATTGATGGCTTGACATGGTGATCAAGAATTCTAATGTAATTACTTTTTAGCAACAAATCAAATATTTGATCACACATGCTTGAATTGAAGGTATACTTCTTGTTTTCTAGCCGATCTTGCTGTGAGAACGGATTTGGAGTTAAGCAAACAAATGGTTCATATTTTGCATCACCCCATTCGGCTATGGAATTTCTTTCAAATTCTTTTTCCGATGTCATTAGATAAGATATAATACTCGCACCGGTTTTCTCAACATGACTAAGGACATGAAGGAGGTGGAGATCAGTGTCTTCACTAGCATGACTGAGGCCGTGAAGGAGGTGGCAACCGCCATTAGGGAGAGCAAGACCATGGACATCCACCCTGACCTATACAGCGTCGTCATGGGGCAAGCTGGCTTCAGCGATGAGGCTCTCATGGCAGCCCTGAGCCACCTGCTAGACAACAAAGCCCAGGGTGTTGGGTTTGTTGCCATGGCAAACGCCACAGGGTGCTCTAGCTCAGAAATTGGCTAGGCAAGCACTACTACTAGAGCTTGCTGCTGGTTGGCGTGTGCATGATCCTGGATGATGATGGAGACCGCGATGACGATGTATATTTTGTGTAGCTAGGGCTTCAAAACTGTTTGATATGGTCTATATATTTTGTTGAGGTGGTATATACTAACCCCTCATGATGATCGTAAACCAGCGGTGGTAGGATGAAACCCTCTTTGGGATGTGGTGGTAGGATGACACCATAGTAGTGCTAGGTTAGTGATGCCGCTTGAAGCTACGTCGGTATTTCCCCAAAAAGGAAGGGATGATGCAGCATAGTGGCAGTAGGTATTTGCCTCCGATATGTAACCAAGGTTATCGAACCAGTAGGAGAACCAAGCAACACAACGTAAACAACCCCTGCACACAAATAACAACACCTCGCAACCCGACGTGTTAAAGGGATTGTCAATCCCTTTCGGGTACCACGCCTCAAGATAGGCAAACGGACGTGAGGTAAATTTGTAGTAGATTGATAGATAGATCGCAAATAAAATAAAGTGCAGCAAAGTATTTTTGTATTTTTGGTTTAATAGATCTGAATAAAAAGTGCAAATAAAATAGATCGCAAAGAAAATATATGAGAACGAAGACCCGGGGGTCGTAGGTTTCACTAGTGGCTTCTCTCGAGAAAGATAGCAAACGGTGGGTAAACAAATTACTGTTGGGCAATTGATAGAACCTCAAATAATTATGACGATATCCAGGCAATGATCATTACATAGGCATCACGTCCAAGATTAGTAGACGGACTCCTGCCTGCATCTACTACTATTACTCCACACATCGACCGCTATCCAGCATGCATCTAGTGTACTAAGTTCATGGAAAAACGAAGTAATGCAATAAGAACGATGACATGATGTAGACAAGATCTATCTATGTAGAGATAGACCCCATCGTTTTATCCTTAGTAGCAACGATACATACGTGTCGTTTCCCTTTCTGTCACTGGGTTCAAGCACCGTAAGATCGAACCCACTACCGGGTACCTCTTCCCATTGTAAGATAAATAGATCAAGTTGGCCAAGCAAAACCCAAATATCGGAGAAGAAATACAAGGCTATAAGAGATCGTGCATATAAGAGATCAAAGAAACTCAAATAACTTTCATGGATATAAAAAGATTTGACTCATCATAAACTCAAAGTTCATCAGATCCCAACAAACACACCGCAAAAGAGTTATATCATATGGATCTCCAAGAGACAATTGTATTGAGAATTCAGCGAGAGAGAGAGAAAGCCATCTAGCTACTAACTACGGACCCGAAGGTGTGACGCCCCCGATTTGACCGTACACTAATCATACACGCAAATGTGTACGATCAAGATCAAGGACTCACGGGAAGATATCACAACACAACTCTAGACACAAATTAAAATAATAGAAGCTTTATATTACAAGCCAGGGGCCTCGAAGGCTCGAATACATAAGCTCGAATACACAAGAGTCAGCGGAAGCAATAATATCTGAGTACAGACATAAGTTAAACAAGATTGCCTTAAGAAGGCTAGCACAAACTGGGATACAGATCAAAAGAGGCGCATGCCTCCTGCCTGGGATCCTCCTAAACTACTCCTGGTCGTCGTCAGCGGCCTGCACGTAGTAGTAGGCACCTCCGGTGTAGTAGGAGTCGTCGTCGATGGTGGCGTCTGGCTCCTGGGCTCCAGCATCTGGTTGCGATAACCAGGTAGAAAGGAAAGGGAAAAAGGAGGGAGAAAGCAACCGTGAGTACTCATCCAAAGTACTCGCAAGCAAGGAGCTACACTACATATGCATGGGTATATGTGTACAGGGCCATATCGGTGGACTGAACTACAGAATGCCAGAATAAGAGGGGGATAGCTAATCCTGTCGAAGACTACGCTTCAGGCCACCTCCATCTTGCAGCATGTAGAAGAGAGTAGATGGTAAGTTCACCAAGTAGCATCGTATAGCACAATCCTACCCGGCGATCCCCTCCTCGTCGCCCTGTTAGAGAGCGATCACCGGGTTATATCTGGCACTTGGAAGGGTGTGTTTTATTAAGTATCCAGTTCTAGTTGTCATAAGGTCGAGGTACAACTCCGGGTCGTCCTTTTACCGAGGGACACGGCTATTCGAATAGATAAACTTCCCTGCAGGGGTGCACCACATAACCCAACACGCTCGATCCCATTTGGCCGGACACACTTTTCTGGGTCATGCCCGGCCGCGGAAGATCAACACGTCGCAGCCCCACCTAGGCACAACAGAGAGGTCAGCACGCCGGTCTAAATCCTATGCGCGCAGGGGTCTTGGTCCATCGCCCATTGCACACCTGCACGTTGCGTACGCGGCCGGAGAGCAGACCTAGCAACCTCCATTTCAAAGGAAGTTGCGTTACACGGCCCAACCCGGCGCGCGCCGCTCAGTCGCTGACGTCACGAAGGCTTCGGCTGATACCACGACGTCGAGTGCCCATATCTTTCCCACGTAGTTGGTTAGTGCGTATAGACCAAATGGCCAGACTCAGATCAAATACCAAGAACTCGTTAAGCGTGTTATTTTTAAGTATCCGCGGACGCCGACCAGGGCCAGGCCCACCTCTCTCCTAGGTGGTTTCAACCTGCCCTGTCGCTCCGCCACAAAGTAACAGTCGGGGGCCGTCAGGAACCCAGGCCCACCTCTACCGGGATGGAGCCACCTGTCCTTTCAGCCCCCTCATCAGAATCACTTGCGGGTACTCAACGAGCTGACCCGACTTTAGTCACCGCATGTGTCATGTATATAAAGTATATAGTATACACCCGTGATCACCTCCCTAGTAATCACGGCCCAATAATATAGCATGGCAGACGGACAAGAATGTAGGGCCACTGATGGAAAACTAGCATCCTAGACTAAGTATTTAGGATTGCAGGTAAAGGTAACAACAGTAGTAGCAAGGACAGGCTATGCAGCAGAATAGGATTAACCGAAAGCAGTAACATGCTACACTACTCTAATGCAAGCAGTATAGAGAAGGAATAGGCGATATCTGGTGATCAGGGGGGCTTGCCTGGTTGCTCTGGCAAGAAGGAGGGATCGTCGTCGACGTAGTCGTACTCAGGGGCATCATCGTCGGTCTCAGGGTCTACCGGAGAAGAAGAGGGGGAAGAAACAGTGAATACAAAGCAAACAAAGCATCACGAAATATAACAAGGCAATACGCGGTGCCAGGGGTGATCTAACGCAGGGATAGGTGATACTGGCGAAGGGGGAAAACATCCGGGAAAGTATTCCCGATGTTCAGCGTTTTCGGACAGATGAACCCGAGGGGAAAAGTTGCGTGTTCGCTATGCTAGGGATGTGTGGCGGACAAACGGGCCGCGTATCCGAATTTGTCTCGTCGTTCTGAGCAACTTTCATGTACAAATTTTTTCCATCCGAACTACGGTTTATTTTATATTGATTTTTAAAGTTTTAATTCATTTTCTAGAATTACTGAAATTCTGCTAAGTCCTCAGTTTTAAATATCATTTAGCTGTTTTCCAGAGGCTATAACTAGTGTTCTATTCATCCTATGAATTTGTGCCTTATACCAATATTGATCACTTTCCTATGGTCTACAAGATGGTAACAATTGCATCATTGTTAGATCCTTGTAACTTGTTTATTTTCTGCTCCAAAGTTGCTATGACAGTATATCTATTTTTAGTTCTGCCAGTTAACAGAACATAGACTTTTGTCATTTTCATAGGAATTAATCCAGGCAACTTTTGGATTTGGTCCAATGGAAAGAATTGAACCTTATCAAGTGTACTACCCGCACATATAATTCTTATCCACATTAGAACTCGTTTTGATGTTGTTTTGCTGCAGTACAGAGGGCTAGTCAGTGTAATCGTAGCAAAGCTAGCTACTGCTACAGTAACATTCAGTTACTGTAGCAGAGTAGCAGCGGCGGGATGCAGTAGCAGCGTCAAAGCGCGGGGACGGTAGCGGCTAGCCGCAATAGAAGTGCAGCAACAGAGCAACAACAGCAAGGGGAGCGGCGCGGCAGCAGTCTGCACGGGCGCGCGCACGCGAGCGGCAGCAGGCGGACGAGCAGGGGCGCGAACGCGTATGCACGCGCGGGCATAGGCAGAGGACGGCTACGACCGAGCACGACCAAGGGCGGCGCAGGACGCGGGCAGTGCGCCGGCTGGTTGAGGCGGGAGCGGGCGAGGCACGTGGCCAAGGCGCGCACAAGGCAGCCAGGGCGCGCGAGGAGGCGCGGCCGGGCGTAGCCATTCGCGGCTTCGGGCAGGGGATGGGGCGGCGGTCTACAGCGATAATAGCAACGGGGAAAAGTGGGGGATCGAGGGAGGAGCTCACTGCGGTTCCGTGGGAGAGCTCGAAGAGGCCGGGGGAAGGTCGATGGGGACGGATCGAAGCGGCGGAGCTCCGTGGCCGAAGACGAAGTTGAGGTCGATCCCTTGCGCGGCTCCGGTCGATCTGCTCCTCGCAAGCGAAGTAGTCATCGTAGATGATGCAGAAGGTCACACTCCTAGGTGCCAGGGAGCTCGATGGGCGCGAGTGCGACGGCGGCCATGGCGATGACTGCGTCAGTCGAGTGCTGCGGGGAAGAGAGCGGCGCGAGGGGGGGAAGAGTGGGGAGGCTAGGGTTTGCCCGAGGGGGGCTTGAGGGCTGGAGGAGAACTTGAAGGCGAGGGGGAGGCCACGGATGGCCGCCACGCAAGGCTCGGCCGGCCATGGCGCCTCGGATGGCCTCCACGCCTCTGTTCTGTGAACAGAGGAGAGAAGAGACTCCAAGTGGGCTGGGCCGCACTGTAGCTTCGCAGGCCTAAGCGCACAGTGAGAGCCTTTCTCTTAGTCTTCTCTAAAATTTATTTAGCTATGGTTCTCTATTTGTTTGCCCACCAAAGACTTTTGTAAAATTTGCAACTTGTCAAAACAAATACTAGGCATTATTTAGTACCGCCAAAAAAGTTTGGTGGCAAGATGATTTCGTTTGACTTTTACTTAAATACAAATGGATTAAAATGGGCTGTTTTGGGTACTGTTTTAAATAGGTTAGGGGCAATTTAATATCCAAATAATATTGGATTATTCATGAGAATTAGTTAGTGAATCATTGCAACCCAGCGAACATTTTTGTTTTACCGTTCGTAGAAATAATAATTTGACTTTCTTTTCAATTTGAATTTGAATTCGGTTTGGATCAAAGTGAGGTTTAGAAAATTAATTGCAATGACATGGCACCATTAGTGTGTGGTTACTGTACCTTAACTATCCGGGCGTCACAGAAGGTCTAGAAAGAACTACTCACGCATCATGGGAGAGGCACCAATGGAGGTGGTGAACCCCATCCGAGATGATGTCTAGATTGGATCTGGTGGTTCTGGACTCTGCAGCGGCTGGATGAATATTTCGTCGACTCCCCTAGGGTTTCTGGAATATTGGGGTATTTATAGAGCAAAGAGGTGGTCCGTGGGGCACCCGAGGTGGGCACAACACACCAGGGCACGCCTGGGCCTCCTGGCGCGCCCTGGTGGGTTATCCCTTCCTCGGGACTCCCCCAGGTGCAACCAGGGCCCAATAGCTTCCTTCTGGTCCATAAAAAATCTTCGTGAAGTTTCGTGGCATTTGGACTCCGTTTGATATTGATTTCCTGCGACGTAAAAAACATGGAAAAAACAGCAACTGGCACTTGGCACTGTGTCAATAGGTTAGTACCAAACAATGATATAAAATGACTATAAAATGATTATAAAATATCCAAGATTGATAATAAAACAGCATGGAACAATCCAAAATTATAGATACGTTGGAGACCTATCAGCATCCCCAAGCTTAACTCCTGCTCGTCCTCGAGTAGGTAGGTGATGAAAATAGAATGTTTGATGTGGAGTGTTGTTTATCATATCATATCATATTCTTTTCTTTGTAGCATGGACATTTGGACTTTTATGTGATTCAAAGCAATAGTCTAGTTTTGACATAATAATTTAGATACTCAATCATATCAACAAGCAACCATGTCCTTACAAATATCAATGCTAAAATAAGTTATCCCTAGCCCATCATGCTCAAACATTGATCCATTCATGAAACACACTCGAATATTAGCTAGACCCAATACTTAAGTACGATCATATTGCCTCCTAGTTGGTGCTTTTTATGAGAGAAGATGGAGACACAAATTCAAAAATAAAAATTGCATAAAGTAAAAGAAAGGCCCTTCGTAGAGGGAAGTAGGGATTTGTAGAGGTGCGAGAGCTCAAAGCAAAAAAATAGAGATAAAAACATTTTGGGAGGTGTATCCATCCCACCAACGAAAACGACTCAGAGTTCCGAACACTTTCCATGCTAGATATGCCATAGGCGGTTCCCAAACAGAAAATAAATTTTATTCCTTTTTCCACCATTCTTTCACTTTCCATGGCTAGCCGTATCCACGGTTGCCCTCCATACCAACACTTTCCAAGAAATTTATTATTTGACAATATAAATTAAATTCATTTTTGCATTTCACGATTGGGCATCCCTAAAACCTTTGCCTTACTCTCGTGCAATGACAAGTGAATAAACACTCATCGTGAGAATAACACATCCAGCATGGAAAATATTAGCCACCTGTTACCGTTTTGCGAGCGAAACAAACACAAAAAAGAGAAGTTTATTTTGAAAATTAGAGATGGCACATGCAAATTTGCTTAGGACGGCAAAAGAATACCGCATATAGGTAGATATAGTGGACTCATGTGGCAAAACGGGTTTAAAGGATTTTGGATGCACAAGTAGAGGTCATACTTGGTGCAAAATGAAGGCTAGCAAAAGATTGAGAAGCGACCAACCAAGAAACGAATAATCTCATAAGCAAGCATTAAGCATAATTAACACCGAATAATGCACCACAAGTAGGATATAATTTCATTGCATGACTATTGACTTTCGTACTTGCGTAGGGAATCACAAACCTTAACACCAACATTCTTACTAAAGCATAATTACCCATCAACATAACTCACATATCACATCATCATATCTCAAAACTATTACTAAGAATCAAGTTTATTTTGTCCAATGATCTTCATGAATTTTTTTACTTATCCTTCTTGGATATCTATCACTTTGGGACTAATTTTCATGTGTTGCTTTTCATAAGCTCAAACAAATATAAGTGAAGATCATGAGCATAAATTTTCTATTTTTCTCAAAATAATTTAAGTGAAGCAAGAGAGAATTTCTTCAAAATTTCTTTACTAACTCTCAAATAAATCTAAGTGAAGCAAGAGAGCATTTCTTCAAAAATACTAAGCACACCGTGCTCAAAAAGATATAAGTGAAGCACTAGAGCAAGTCCTAGCTCATAAAAGATTTAAGTGAACCACAGAGAGCAATTCTAACAAGTCATGACATAATTTTGGCTCTCTCAAATAGGTGTGTCCAGCAAGGATTGATGACTTAAAACACAAAATAAAACAAGCAAAGACTCATATCATACAAGACGCTCCAAGAAAAACACATATCGTGACAAATAAAAATATAGCTTCGAGTAAAATACCGATAGTTGTTAGAAGAAAGAGGGGATGCCACTCGGGGGCATCCCCAAGCTTAGGATCTTCTATCCTTCTTTCATCCATCGTAAGATAACCCAAAACTTGAAAACTTCAATCACACAAAACTCAACAAAACCTTCGTGAGATCCGTTAGTGTAAGAAAGCAAACCACTATTATAAGTGTTGTATCAAACCAATTCATATTCTGTTTTTGTATTATATCTACTGCATTCCAACTTTTCTATGGCAAAAACTCATCAAAGAAAATCATAGAGCCATTAAAATAAGCACACAACACAAAGAAAACAGAATATGTCAAAACAGAACAGTCTGTAGGAATCTGACTTTTGTGAATACTTCTGGAACACCAAAAATTCTACCAAATTAGGAAGATCAGGGTAATTTGTATATTAATATTCTGCAAAAAGAATCAGGGACAAAACTCTTTTCTGTGATTTATGAAAATTAGTTTGGTGAGCGCAAAGTTTCTGTCTTTTTCAGCAAGATCAAACAACTATCACCCAAGAAGATCCTAAAGGATTTACTTGACACAAACACTAATTAAAACACAAAAAACAAAATCATAACAGTAGCATAATTGTTTTAACACTCAAGAACAGAAAGCAAAAGGCAAAAAAAAATTTATTCATTGGGTTGCCTGCCAACAAGCGCTATCGTTTTATGCTCCTAGCTAGGCATAAGATTTCAATGATGCTAACATGAAAGATAGTAATTGAAACACAAAGAGAGCATCGTGAAACATGTGACAAACACATTTAAGTCTAACATACTTCCTATGCATAGGAATTTTATAAGCAAGCAAATTATCAAGACAAGAAATATCAAGCATATGCAAGGAAGAAGAAAGAAACAATAGGAATATCAACATAACGAGAGGTAAATTAGTAACATGAAAATTTCTACAACCATATTTCCTCTCTCATAATAATTACATGTAGGATCATAATCAAATTCAACTATATAGCTATCAAATAAAATTTGCTTTTTATGATCCACATGCATGCAAAGTTGACACTCATCCAAAATAGTGGGATCATCAAATAAAGTCATGACCTCTCCAAGCCCACTTTCAATGTTATCGCAAACATATTCATCATGAGGCTTAAATAAATTTTCAAGATCATAAGAAGAACCACCCCAATCATGATCATTGCAACAAGTAGTGAACATATCAAAATTAACATCCCCAAGCTTGTGGTTTTGCATATTATTAGCACAATTGACATTAATAGAATTTATAGTAAAATCATTGCAATCATGCTTTTCATTGAAGGAGCTATCATGAATCACTTCATAAATTTCTTCATCACAATTTTCAGATTCACGAATCTCAAGCAAAACTTCATAAAGATAATCTAGTGCACTCAATTCACTAGCAATTGGTTCATCATAATTGGATCTTTTGAAAAGATTAGCAAGTGGATGAGGATCCATAACAATATATTTTTAGCAAGCGAAGATGCAAGCAAATAGAAGGCACATGGCAACACAAGCAAACATGAGATCTGACGAGAAAAAGGCAAACAAAAACAGAGGGCGAATAAAACGGCAAATTTTTGTGAAGTGGAGGAGAGGAAAATGGCAAATAATGTAAATTGCAAGGAGATGAGATTTGTGATTAGGAACCTGGTATATGTTGAAGATCCTTCCCGGCAACGGTGCCAGAAATTCCTTTTGATGTCGGTTGAAGCTACGCCAGTATTTCCCCAAAGAGGAAGGGATGATGCAGCACAGCGGCAGTAGGTATTTCCCTCAGATATGAAACCAAGGTCATCGAACCAGTAGGAGAACCAAGCAACACAACGTAAACAACCCCTGCACACAAATAACAACACCTCGCAACCCGACGTGTTAAAGGGGTTGTCAATCCCTTTCGGGTACGGCGCCTCAAGATAGGCAAACGGACGTGAGGTGAATTTGTAGAAGATCGATAGATAGATCACAAATAAAATAAAGAGCAGCAAAGTATTTTTGTATTTTTGGTTTAATAGATCTGAATAAAAAGTGCAAATAAAATAGATCGCAAAGCAAATATATGAGAACGAAGACCCAGGGGCCGTAGGTTTCACTAGTGGCTTCTCTCGAGAAAGATAGCAAACAGTGGGTAAACAAATTACTGTTGGGCAATTGATAGAACCTCAAATAATTATGACAATATCCAGGCAATGATCATTACATAGGCATCACGTCCAAGATTAGTAGATCGACTCCTACTTGCATCTACTACTATTACTCCACACATCGACCGCTATCCAGCATGCATCTAGTGTATTAAGTTCATGGAAAAACGGAGTAATGCAATAAGAACGATGACATGATGTAGACAAGATCTATCCATGTAGAGATAGACCCCATCGTTTTATCCTTAGTAGCAACGATACATACGTGTCGTTTCCCTTTCTCTCACTGGGTTCAAGCACCGTAAGATCGAACCCACTACCGGGCACCTCTTCCCATTAATTGCAAGATAAATAGATCAAGTTGGCCAAACAAAACCCAAATATCAGAGAAGAAATACGAGGCTATAAGAGATCATGCATATAAGAGATCAAAAAAACTCAAATAACTTTCATGGATATAAAAAGATATGACTGATCATAAACTCAAAGTTCATCAGATCCCAACAAACACACCGCAAAAGAGTTACATCATATGGATCTCCAAGAGACCATTGTATTGAAAATTCAGCGAGAGAGAGAGAGAAAGCCATCTAGCTACTAACTACGGACCCGAAGGTCTACAAAGAACTACTCACGCATCATTAGAGAGGCACCAATGGAGGTGGTGAACCCCATCCGAGATGGTGTCTAGATTGGATCTGGTGGTTCTGGACTCTGCGGTGGCTGGATGAATATTTCGTCGACTCCCCTAGGGTTTCTGGAATATTGGGGTATTCATAGAGCAAAGAGGCGGTCCTGGGGGCACCCGAGGTGGGCACAACCCACCAGGGCGCGCCTGGGCCTCCTTGCGCGCCCTGGTGGGTAGTCCCCTCCTCGGGACTCCCCCCAGGTGCAACCAGGGCCCAATAGCTTCCTTCTGGTCCATCAAAAAATCTCTGTGAAGTTTCGTGGCATTTGGACTCCGTTTGATATTGATTTCCCGCGATGTAAAAAACATGGAAAAACAGCAACTGGCACGCGGCACTATGTCAATAGGTTAGTACCAAAAAATGATATAAAATGACTATAAAATGATTATAAAACATCCAAGATTGATAATAAAACAGCATGGAACAATAAAAAATTATAGATACGTTGGAGACGTATCAGTTAGAACTTGCTATGCCATATGATCATGCATGGTTTCTACTTCTGCTTCATTGCTTGCTTATTGATTGTTCTTTTGCTTGCTGCTTCAACTGCTGCTCTTGTGCACTGCTAGGACAAATAGTATGTGGTGTTCGTCGGGAGGGCACTAGGGGTTTACAGTTCATGGGAAGCTTGCACTGAACAAGTTGCATCTACAACAACAGCAGCCATAAAGGGTTTAAGACTAGGCAGGCGGTAGAAGAAGCTTACGCCAACTACGTGCGAAAGCACACAGTTGGCGTGGTTGAAGTTGGCAACGTTGCAGTTGCCAAGGCAGCGCCACGCCTTGCGGTGAAGAACTTGATCATCATCGTGCAGTTCATCGATATTGCAGTGTTGTGGCGTTAGTGTGCTAGATGTGATCATGTATAAGGTAACCTCACAACATAGGGTACAAGGTTAGCACACCTCACACCGTGTGTGCAACCAAACAATGTGCTTATGTGTGAGTCCAGACAATGCGGGCAACCAGACACCGTGCGTTAAGCTATCCCCTATTACGAGAGAACTAGATGCATGTAACCAAACAATATGCATATGTTGCATTACAGCCTGCATTTGCTCAACCAACCTCATGTGAGCCAGGCTTGAGCTAGCTAGGCTCGGCTGCTACGGCTGCCAAACACATCAATACTACTTCACATGATTTGAAAATGTATTAGTTTTTGTCATAAATACGAAAAAATATTACTCCCACTGTTCCATGCTAAGTGTCACTGATGTAATACAACACTTTGTACTAAATCAGCAACACTGAATAGGGAACAGAGGGAGTAGTTTGACACAAATTATCTTGTTAAATTCATGTGGATGGTTATACTGGTGGTGAGCTGA
Organism: Aegilops tauschii subsp. strangulata; assembly: GCF_002575655.3. Lineage (NCBI taxonomy): Eukaryota > Viridiplantae > Streptophyta > Magnoliopsida > Poales > Poaceae > Aegilops > Aegilops tauschii. The sequence goes on along the minus strand of NC_053041.3, from coordinate 517,648,625 downwards.
TGATCTCTGCAGTTTGTGTACTGAAATCATATAATTCAGCTCACCTTTCTTTTCCTTGATTGTATAATTTAAGACCTCCAGATTTGTGATGTGCTTTTATATCATCACAAATAAAAAAGAGTGGATGAAATTTTCAAACATTAGTGGCTATGAGGGGTGTGCTTGGATTTTTCTTCTTTCTGAAATTACAATCTTGTTAAATCAAACCAGATGGTTGTTTGGTACTTTGGATCTTAATGAGTCCTCGTGTATAATGATTTTGCGTTTGAACTAAAGGCACAACTCGTGGAAGTACTTGTGTGTTTGATTTCCTACTCATTTCGTCCTTGTGTGTAAACTATCTCTGTCACTTTTAACTTGTAGAATGAATTTGGTGGTATGGAGTCAACAAAAGGAGATGGGTTGGCTACGGGAGAAACACTCTAATTAAAATGTTGTCAAAATTATGGTGGTTGTCTACCTGTTGATGATGATACGCACATCCTTTTACTAGTAAAGTATGTGATTCATCTCTTTTAAATTTTGTCCTTTATTTGTTTGCTGCTTCAAGAATCAGTATGTGCAAACTTTGTAATATAGCTATGATAAATACAAAGGCGCGGGTTTTCTGGTGATCTATTCTTGCCTGTATATGTTTATTGACAGGTTTGGATAGCATTTGTTACAAAGCTGTGAATATATCAATGAAGGAGAGCTTCACAAGAGCACCCAGTTCATCTTGAAATCCATGTGCATATGCCTTAACCTACTCTTATGTTGAAGTATGTACGCCCGACATTCACTAATTTGGACCAGAAATCTCATAGAAGTATTTGAGCAGTGCTAGAATCACTATATCTCCCATCTTTATCTTAATTTTCTACATGTGTTTCCATCAGATGAGAATTTCATGGTCACCCCACTAGTTTCTTAAATTATTTCCTGAACGTAGACCAGCAATGCCCGCCATGATTTCTTTGCACGTCTGTAGTTGATGCTGATGCCTTCGATTCAATGCAGAAGAACAATTTGCTGCTTTGGAGAATGCATGTGTGGTATGTACCTGCAAAAGAAACCAAGGTGGAAGGCATTATAGTGCTTGGGTAATGCAACAATTCATTTCAGTGGCCAACATGTATGATGCACTTTCTGTCCTTTTGTACAGTCATGTGAACTTAAACACAATAAATGTTATCAAAATACAAATAAATGTAAATGCAAGAGTTGGGAGAAAAATATTTAATATGATTTCCATCGATCAATGATCGACATAAATAATATCCACAACAACATGATACGCAGAAATGCAAACCCCCTAAGGCCACACAAAACTCAGAGAGGCCTACTCATATGGAGGAACGCCCTATGAGGCTACAACATGGCAAGTTTGCTAAGTAAACTTCACAATATTATTACCAAGTCATTCACTTAAGCAATAGTAAGTAATTTGGCCAACACGATGATAAATATGATATGTATCGGTTATTGAAACTTACCAATTCATGTTGAAGATAATTATCTCCCTTTTGTGTCCCATACTCCCCCGTCAACACATCATTCTCTATGGGAATGTTCCGTCCGTCTCTTTCCAAGATCATTGCGTTCATAACCCTTTTGAGAAAGACTCTTCCGGCCTTCTTTTCAAAGGGGCTCCTATGACGTAGATGTTGTATCACGACATCAACGAACTAAATAAGAACACATATGCAAATCAGAAGCATGTTAATTTTCAAGCATTGTGACAAAATTTTATATTACAATAATTTACATGGCCCGAACAATCTCATTTCTATAGTAGGTAAGCTGTCGGTTGTGAGACAATCCAAGATAATTTGCAGGACGACCATGACGTTGATTTGCACTTGAGATTCTTTCTTGTCGCTCTTGTGGACATAATAAATTATGTCTTCTTCGGGGCTCTGCCTGGGTTTAGGAATCTCCTGAATCTCATCATCCTAGCCATGATGGGCACCTTTTTTTTGAGTGCTAACGGCAGGTGCTCTGCCTTTGCATTAAAGATTAGGAATATACATGAGAGAAATCACGCACACAAGGCGTAAGGGCTAACAGTCAGAAGACAGTAAAGCTAATTACACAGGCCTGGCTGAGGCCAGAACTAACGAAGCCAGGTCCGAACGCACCAAACAAGCTACCATGTCAGCAGTAGCCGACTTGTTTTGGAAGATTCTACGGTTTCGCTCATTCCAAACATTCCAAGCAAAGTAGAGCGCAGTTGCAGCATGTGCTCGCTGGCCATGGAGAAAACTTTTCCACCAGGCCGCCGATGATCTGAAAGGTTGTGTGGGTGGCAGTTGGACATTAGGTTGCAGGACAGCCAATTTGTGCCAAACTTCCTTGGCGAAGGGGCAATGGCAGACTAGGTGGGATGCCGATTCAATAGTTTGGTCGCAAAGGGAGCATGTGTCATTATGATCACATCCTCTCGCACAGAGTCTGTCAGCCGTGGGCAGGCGATTCAGAACCAGGAGCCAAGCAAAGAATTTAACTTTCCCTTCCACCTTTGTTTTCCAGATTGCATTAAGCTGGGGCTTCATGATGGATCCCGTCAACTGGGCATTGTAGGCCGAGGCAGCGGTGTAGTTGTTGTTGCTAGTCCATCTCCAGTCAATCTCATCTGGCTGGTCAGAGAGAGTGATTTGGTTGATCTGATGCCATAGGTCAATGAAGCTTAGCAAATCAGCAGTAGTGGAGAGCCTCTCGATGCCCTTCATCCAGCGGCCCTGGTGAAGTGCATTCTTGACAGTGTCATTCTTCCGTCTGGCCAGAGAGAAAAGGTTTGGTGCAATGTCTTTTGGTGCCGCTCCGTTCAACCACGCATTTTTCCAGAACAGAGCACATTTTCCGTCACCAAGTCTGATGGTTGTAGAGGCGTTGAAGAGCTGCAAATCAGTCTTGGAGCAGGGGAGTTGGGTTCCAACCCATGGCCGAGAGGGTGACTTCCATGTGTACCAGGCCCACCTCAATCTGAGAGATCTACTATAGAGGGCAAGGTTTTTAATTCCAAGGCCACCAAATTTCTTTGGGGAGCACACTTGGTTCCAGTTCACCGCACAGTGCCCACCACTTGCTTCCTCTTCTCCCTTCCACAGAAAATTCCTTCTTAGCTTGTCGATCCTCTTGGTGATCCACTTTGAGGGGGCGAACATAGTCAGGTAGTAGGTTGTGATAGAAGTTAACACCGAGTTTATAAGAGTCAGCCGACCCATTTTATTCATCAGCTTTCCTTTCCAACCTGCAAGCTTAGCAGCGATCTTGTCAATTAGGATTTGGAAGTCAATTCTTCTTGGTTTCCTAAGGCTCAGTGGGAGCCCGAGGTACTTGCAAGGAAAAGAGTTGATGTCCCCCTCAAAATCTGAAAGAACTTCCTCAACGACCTCTTCCTCACAAGCAATTGGGTATGCAGCAGATTTGTTGAAGTTGGTGCAGAGCCCTGAAACATTGCCAAAAGCAGCCAAAATTTCTTGGAGGGCAGCCACCTCCGTTTTGCTTGGGTTTAAGAAGAGTGCGGCATCATCTGCATACAGGCTGATCCTCACAGAGGCCGATCGGTGGCTGATGGGACTAAGAATGTGCTCTTCGGTGGCCTTCTCCAAAATTCTCTGAAGTGGGTCGATGGCAAGTAGGAAGAGAAGAGGTGACAGAGGGTCGCCCTGCCTCAATCCACATCGGTGAAAGAAAGGAGAACCTGGCTCCCCATTAAGAATGATACGCGAGGAGGTTGAGGCGAGGGAAATTGCAATTAGGTCTCTGAATCTCTGACTGAATCCCACTTGTTTCATAACATCCAACAGGTAATCCCACTTGACAGAATCAAAAGCTTTTGCAATATCAAGTTTCAAGAACATGGTGGGCTTCTTGTCACGGTGTAGGCACTGGATGAGATTCTGGACATAGAGGAAATTATCCTAAATACTTCTGCCCTTTAGGAAAGCGCTTTGGCTTACTGAGATGATGTGCTGCAGTTGGGGAGCCACTCTGCTAGCAAGGAGTTTTCCGAGAATCTTGGCAACACTGTGAGTCAAACTGATGGGCCTGAAGTCATGTGGCCTGAGGGTATTGTCTTTCTTAGGGATAAGCACGATGAAAGCCGAATTTAAGAGGCTCCATTGCTTTCCATCAAGGGCGGACATCTGGTTGAGGGCACCTTTCTTGAACTTTTGGTAAAATATAGAATCATCATTTCTTAGAAACGATGAGGTACGTTTCCGTCATGCTGGGGCCCTTGCTGATTGATGACCGATCATCCTCTGTATCTAAAAGAGGTTGTTTCTGGTTCTTTAGTTTATGCAATTGGGTCTCTATTTTTTGTGTCACGCTCTGCTGGGAGGGGACAAATATATCAGTTTAGATGAAAGTGGTTTTGATTACTTATACAATCTCCAGTCATAAGTTTCATATACTAGAAGTCCTGCATATATAGCATGCCTCGAATTCATGTGATAGGTTACGACGAAGGTAGCCCTCTGGCATCTGATGGTAAGCGGTCACGCTCTTTTGTGAGTTTCAATACTTCTGTCTTCTTTAGAAAATCGTCAAATTCCTTAACTTCATTTGCAAAGTCTCTGACTCGGACTTTCTCTTTGCCCATATCTCTGAAATCAGGATTTTTGAATGCCGGCTTGCCATAGTAAAAAATCTTGATTCACAAAGATCTTTAACTATGGCAAGCCGACATTCAAAAATCTTGATTTCAGAGATGTGGGCAAAAAGATCCAAGTCAGGGACTTCATGAATGAAGCTAAGGAATTTTATGATTTTCGAAAGAAGATAGAAGTATTGAAACCTAGAAAAAACGTAAATTCTTTGCTTACCATCATATGTCTCATGACTACCTTCACGGTTACCTATCACATGAATTTGAGGTATGCTATATATGCTGGACTACTAGTATAGTAAACAGATTGTATTAGTAAGCAACACTATTTTTATCTAAACTGATACATTTTCCCCTTGCAGCAAAGCGTGACACAAAAAATAGAGGCCAAATCACGGAAACAAAGAAGCATAAACAACCTCTTGTAGATACAGAGGATGATCGGTCATCAATCAGCCATAGGGGGAGGAGCCCAAAATGAGAGAAACTCACATCATCATTTCTAAAATATGATGATTTCATATTCTACCAAAAGTCCAAGAAAGGTGTCCATCATGGCTAAGATGATGAGATCAGCAAGAGATTCGAAGAAGAAATAATTGATTATGTCAACAAAAGCGACGGGAAAGAAGCTCTAGTGCAGATCGATGACATGGTGGTCCTGCAGATTGATACGTCTCCAATGTATCTATAATTTATGAAGTATTCATGACATGTTTACAACAATTATATATGGTTTTGGTTTTATTTGAATGTAACTAACCCGGACTGACGCTGTTTTTAGCAGAACTATCGTGGTGTTGTTTTTTTTGCAGAAATAAAGTTCTCGACATGCAGCGAAACTTTTTGACGATTTTTTTGGAACAAAAGATGCACTAGAAGCTTCTTGGGAGGACCAGAAGGTGAAGGAGGTGGCCACTACCTACCAGGGCGCACAAAGGACCTAGGTCGTGGGCTGGTGGGTAGTGGGCCCCTCGAAGCCCATCTTGACGTGAGACCGACGCCAAAAAATCCTATAAATAGAGAAACCCCGAGAAATAACCCTAGAACTTTGACTTCACCGCCGCACGCCTCTGTATCGTCGAAATACCATCTGGAGCCCTATTCTGGCACCCTGCCGGAGGGGGAAATCATCACCGGAGGCCATCTTCATCATCCCGACGGCCACCATGATGAGGAGGGAGTAGTTCACCCTCGGGGTTGAGGGTATGTACTAGTAGCTATGTGTTTAATCTCTCTCTCTCTCCACTAGTAGAAAAAGGGCCTATTGTCCCGGTTGGTAAGGGCCTTTTGTCCCGGTTTTTGAACCAAGACTAAAGGGTCGTTACTAATGCCCTAACCCTTTAGTCCCGGTTCTTACACGAACCGGGACAGATGGGCCTCCACGTGGCCGCTGCGGCCAGCCCAGGCCGGTGGGCCTTTGGTCCCGGTTGGTGACACCAACCGGGACCAATAGGCATCCATGCGTCAGCATCTGGCTGGAGCTGAGGTTTTTGTTTTTTTTGAAAGGGGCTGATTTAGGGGTTTTGGGGGTTAATTTAGGTTGTTATTAGGTAGCTATTAGAGAGAAGTGTCCTCTTTTATATCGCCGTGCTTGGTTTACCAACGCTATGTACTGCTATGCCTAAACATGGCTTAGACTGAAGTGAAGGCAACATGTGGTGCATGTCGAAAGTAATACTAATCCTAACTTGATCAAGTTTGGATTGTACTACTTTCGACATGCACCACATGCATGTTGCCTTCACTTCAATCCAATCCATGTTCATTTCACCCGCTGATATATAATAACTCTTCATGCGCGCATCATGCATCATCATATATAATAACAAGTCCTACTAATCATCATCATACAACTTCTACTCGTTATTAATAACCAGTCATACGATCATCATCCTCATAGTCATCGAACCAACCCTACTTAATTGTCCTTAGCACATGATCATCAGTATTAGGTAGGACCGAAATACCCTCTTTAAGGTAAAATAGCATAAAACAATATAGACCCTGACTCTCCATTATGGAGAATGGAGATCATCCTGTCTCCAATTCTTGCGCTTCGCTTCCTTTTGCTTCCAAGAACCTCCTTGCGACTGTCCATACATTTTTTCCATTCTTTGATTTGCATGTCTCCACTTCTTTTAGAAATCCGGTATGGACAGTTGAGATTCGTAGGATGACCTGGTTGTATGTTCAAAACATCAAGCCTACCATTCTGATACATCAAATGAGGCACACAATCCTCTGGGATTATCTGTTGAAAAACATAGTAATAACTTAGTTAGCAATGATGTACTAGTTTTAGAAGTATGCAAAAGATGCACAGATGTCGTAATAGTAAGAAATCTTACCAGGGTATCTCCATAGTAGTTACCGTAGTTCAACACGTGCACTAGTGGCACGTATTGACCATAATGTGGAGGAGTTTTACAATAGATATTGTAATTCTCAAGATCAGTACAAAATCTGACCAGATGAGTTTTCTCCTTATAAGTTAACTCAGAGCCATCGGTGTAGTAGGTTCTGTCTACCATGTTCCGCACATTGTTTGAACAATCAAAATAAGCTGTCAATGAAAATAAGCTGTCAACTATTTTGAAATGAACAATATAAATTAGCTAATAACTATGTTTGAGAAACTCACATAGCGGTAGAATTGGAGGCGTATCAACAAGGACCCAAATGGCCATATTGTCTTGCTTGATGTCAGGATCACCAAGATCCATGATGACAAGCATACCCTCATCAAAACCATACATCTTGCAAAATGCTTCCCAATTTTTGCAACCAAAATGGGTTACGCTCTCAGAATTATACAACTTTACTTCAAAATCTATATCATGATGGGTCCTTAGGTGAATTTTCTTTGTTTCCATACTTTCATGGTCTTCAAAACCCATCCTCTCCAAGACGTAGCATCTTGCATGGCATGGGATAAGCTAGCCGAATTGTAAAAGATGAAAAGTACACGTTGAAATAGTTGAAGTCGTGCTTAATTACGAAAAAAACACTTGTCGTCGTTGCGTACCGTTTCAACATCGAAGGTCTCCTCCAGCTTAATACTGAAGCGCCGATCTTCGTCCAGGTGAGGCCTGTCGCACTGACCTCGGTCGTCGTGGCACCAGTCGCACTCCGTGAGACTTTCGTCGTCCGAGTACGACATTTCCTATGTTCATAATTCAAATATTAAACGTCTACAATTAAATATATGTACTAAAAAACCTAAGTTAGATCATTATTATTCATCACGGGTTGACTATCGGTTTGTCGAGTCTTTTCTTGAAAACTCTCAGCTCACGTGGTGTATACATTCGACCATTGGTGATGGTCGCTCCTCCATTTGTCCCCGAGTGCATTACACCAAAATGTCTAGCACACGGGAACAAAGGAGAAGCGACCCCCACGACAACAGTCGGGATTCTTCGTCCTCTCATATATATATGGTGGAACTCTCCCTCACTGATTCCTCTCTGACATTTGCGACCGTCGGTGATGGTATGGTAGCTCCTCCTTTAGTTCTCGAGTGCATTACACCAAATTGTCTAGCACATGAGAACGAAGGAGAAGCTACCCCCACGACAACAGTCAGGATTCTTCGTCCTCTCATATATGGTGGAGACTCGACAGACTTACTGTCAACCCGAAATATCGTTTAATTATCTTTCTAAAAGAGGATTTGGCTAGTCTCACCTCGATGTCGGAGGGGGCGGTGACGGGGACGACGGTGGGGATGATGGAGGGGCCGGGGGCTCCTAGATTTCTGCGAAAACAAAAACCCTATAAGCTATCAACTAATCATATGCATACGCCTTGCATAGTGCTCTCCAATTTTAGCATTCAAAGTAGGAGTAGTTTTCCACTTTAAGCATTCAATAAGCAAAATCAAATCACAAAATAAAGTAGTATTCAAATTAGGATGCATTCAATTATAAGAAAAACTACATCATCTCCATGCGTCCGTACATCGTCGAATATTACCACTAATACACCTCGAATACTATCATACATATAGCATTGCTAGTACAGCTAGAATAGTAGCGCCCGACGGGTATCGGCGTAGGTGGTGGACACCCAAAGGGACGGAACCATCACAGGATCATAGCTCCAGTGAGATCCCTGAAAAACCTGCCAGGTATTGTCGAACCTGCCCTCCAACGCAACCATGTAGCGACGGACGTGCTGGTCCTCCTCGCTGACACGGTGACGTACCACCTCCGCGGTGTCCGGAAGCCTCAGCACCGTCACTGGCCCACGCGACCGCCACCAAACAAGGATCGGGTCAACAACGAGCTGGCTCCTCACCAACCTACGCCCACCGGAAGGTAGCACCTCCCAAAATCAGCCCGGCGGAGCCCAGTCCCGGACATGGCCCCTCTGATCAAGCCGGCCTCCTCCGCCGAGTCAACGACGAGGATGTGGGATAGGCATCGTCGACGTCGATGCGGGATTAATTGCTTGAACTAAAAAAATAAACTAGTTCTATTAATTTTCTTGCTAAAATAAAGTAGTTCAACTAGTTCAACTACTAAGCACTTACTATAAATAAATAAAATAAAGTAGTTCTTACTAAAAATAAACTACTTCTATATATAGTAAAATAAAGTAGTTTTATTAAATCAACTAGTTCAACTACTAATTAAGCACTTACTATAAATAAAATAAAGTAGTACTTACTAAAATAAACTACTTCTATAGTAAAATAAAGTAGTTTATTAAATCAACTAGTTCAACTACTACGCACTTACTAAAAATAAACTTGTTTAACTAGTTCTATTATATTTAACTAGTTCAACACAATTTTTTTTCTAAATATGCACATATATATATATATATACATAAATTGACAAAAAAACATCTAATTCAACTAATCTGAAATACATGGAAAAACATCTAATTCAACTAATCTAACTAATTTTATTAAACACTTACTAGTATGTATACATGGAAAAAATACATATACAAAAAAAATGAAAAAAAGGGATTCGGGGCGGCAGCGGCTCACAGCGGGGCCGGCCGGCTAGGGCGACGGCGGGGGCGGCGACGGCGACGGTGGGGGCGGCGGACGGCGTCGGCGTGGGCTCCGGGGCGGGGGCGACGGCGACGGCGGGGGCGGCGGACGACGACGGCGTCGGCGTGGGCTCCGGGGCGGGGGCGACGGCGGCGTCTGGCAGCCTGGCGGCGTCCTCTCCGCGCGCGTCGTCGGGGGCGAACTGCAAGATGCAAACCAAAATTTTCACAAGTGTGCCTTATGTACATGAAGCTTTAGTCCCGGTTCTTGTCACGGACCGGGACAAATGCCCCTCTTTGGTCCCGGTTGGTACCACCAACCGGGACCAAAGGCCTCTTTTCAGCAGCCCAAAGGGCGGGAAGCGGCGGCCTTTGGTCCCGGTTGGTGGCACCAACCGGGACTAAAGGGGGGCATTGGTTCCGGTTGGTGCCATGAACTGGGACCAAAGGTGTGCATTGGTCCCGGTTCGTGGCACCAACCGGGACCAATGTCCTGCGGCTGCCAAAGCCGCGGTGCGGTGGGATGTTTAGTCCCACCTCGCTAGCCGAGGAGCGGCATGACCTATTTATAAGCCCTACCACGCCATCTCCATTAAACTCCTCTGAACTACATGCCTCTGGGCCTAATCTTGCACTGCTATGCCTGTGGGCCTGCTGGGCCTTCTACGGGCCTGAATCCTGGCCCATGGATGTGTTTCTAGTCGTATTCAGGCCATGGTGGTCCAGTAGGTGGCATTTTTTATTTTTTCCCAGTTTTTTTGTTTTCTTTTTGCTTTATTTATTTTATTTTGTTTCTACTTACAACAAAATACTTATTTATTTTATTTTATTTTGTTTCTAATTACTTATTTATTTTACTTTATGATAATTCTTTTTGCTATTAAAGTTTTTATCAAAAAAAGTTCTTTATGAAAATTCTTTTTGCTTTTAATGATTTTGAACAGAAAATACTTCGATAATTTTAGTTGCATCAATTTTATATGATTTTAGTTTCAATAATACTAGAGGTTTCTTATAATGTTTTGAACAGAAAATACTTTGTCAATTTTAGTTTCATAAATTTAGTAAAGTTTATTTTATTTTGTTTCTACTTATATATTTTAATAAAGTTTATATTATTTTGTTTCTAATTACTTATTTATTTTATTTTTTATTTTTCATGCATCATTTTCATGCATTTACTAATTATTTTGAGCTATAAGACCCTAAAATTGAAAAGCATTTGTGTGTTCAAAATGCGCCATTCAAAGCCACATCATCATTTTTCAATCCTTTCTGACTTCATTTGTTATTTTTCATGCATTTACTAATTATTTTGAGCTATAAGACCCTAAAATTGAAAAGCATTTCAAATGAACTCTGAAAAGGTTGAAAGTTGGCATGGTATCATCATTTCATCCACATAGCATGTGCAAGAAAGTTGAGAGGGTCCCGGCAAAAGGTGGATGCACTTGGTGAACAAAATGGACAATCTCTTTCGAAGTATCATGATTTCATACGGAAACTCGTCTGTTACAAAGGGATTTCATTTTTTAAAACTTATTTGAATTCCTGACTTTTTGTGTGTTCAAAATGAACCATTCAAAGCAGAGACTGATTTTGAATGGTGCATATTCAACACACAAAAAGTCTGTAAAGATCGCCAACCCCAACATAAAAAAATGAGCATAGATGCGCCTATAGAGAAAATTCAACCTAAATTCATAATAAATTTCTATGAATTTCAGAGAAACTCACTATGAATTTAGGTCAAATTCCCTGTATAAGGGCATCTATTTTCATTTTGAGAGGAGCTCAACAAGGCAGAGAGGGACGGGCTTATAAACCGGTGTGAGCGCCCTTCGGTTGGCGAGGTGGGACTAAACTCTGGCCGCAACGAGGACCAACCCTTTAGTCCCGGTTTGTGGCACAAACCGGGACTAATGGTCATGGGCCAGGGGCGAGGCGCATTGGTCCCGGTTCGTGCGTTGAACCGGGACCAGTGGCCCACGTAGCCCGGCCGGCCCCCTGGGCTCACGAACCGGGACTAATGCACCCCATGGTTCCCGGTTCGTGCGGAACTGGGACTAATGGGCTGGCCAGGCCCGAACGAAAGCCCTGTTTTCTGCTAGTGCTCTCTCTCTCTCTCTCTCTCTCTCTCTCGTTCTTGATTTGGCACGATCTTGATGTACCACGAGCTTTGTTAATATAGTTGGATTATATGGTGTTTCCCCCCCTCTCTATCTTGTTGCGATGAATCGAGTTTTTACATTTGAGGTTTCACTATTGTTGGATTGAATACTTTTATGGATTTGAGAACACTTGATTCATGTCTTGCATATGAATACCCTGGTAACAATGGGGTATTATATTGATTTACTTGATTTATATTTTGGCACTCAACTCGCGGATTCCCGAGATGACATTGGGGTAATCTATGCATAGGGGTTGATGCACGTTTTCGTCCTACTTTCTCCGGTAGAAAACTTGGGGCACTCTTTCAAGTTCTTTGTGTTGGATTGAATATTATGAATCTGAAGTTGTTTGATGCGTATCGTATAATTGACTCACGGATACTTGTGGTGACATTGGAGTATCTAGGTGACATTAGAGTTGATTGATGCATATCATATGGTGTTATTTTAGTATGAACTTTAGGGTTGTTCGTGACACTTATAGGAATAGGTCAATAGATTGATCGAAAAAGATAACTTTGTGGTGATTTCGTATCCTACAACAATTTCATCTTATGTTCTCTGCTAGATAAGAACTTTGCAGTGATTCTTTGTCGCACGTTGAGGGATTGTTATATGATTCAATTATGTTAGCACGGGTGAGAGATTGCACTAGTGAAAGTATGAACCATAGGCCTTATTTCTAAGCATTGCAATACTGTTTGTGCTTCAATTTATCACTTACCACCTTGCTGTTTTTTTATTTTCAGATTACAAAAACCTATATCTATTATCCATACTACACTTGTATCACAATCTCTTCGCCGAACTAGTGCACCTATACAATTTATCATTGTAATGGGTGTGTCGGGACACAAGAGACTTTTTGTTATTTGATTGCAGGGTTGTTTGAGAGAGACTATCTTCATCCTACGCCTCCCATGGATTGATAAACTTTAGGTCATCCACTTGAGAAAAAATTGCTACTATCCTACAAAACTCTACACTTGCAGGCCCAACACGAGTCTACAAGGATAGGTTGTGTAGTAGACAACAGAGATGCACTTGAATTGTTTCACAAACGACAACGTGCCTACTATAGAGGAGAGATGGTTGGGTGACCATGTATATTATTGTAATATAAATGTCGTCCCACCGTTTGGAAATTAACATGCTTCTAATTTATATATGTGTTCTTATTCAACCCATTGATGCCGCGATACAACATCTATAACATAGCAGCCTCTTTGAAAAGAGATAGTGCAAAAGAGTCTTCCTGTAAAGGGTTATGAACACAATGATATTGGAAAGAGACGACCGGCCGGAACATTCCCATTAAGAATGATGTATTAATGGAGAAGTATGGGATAGAAGGGAGATAATTATCTCCAGCATAACTTGGTAAGTTTCAACAACCGATACATATTATATTGTGTTGGCCAAATTACTTACTTTTTTAGGGGAGTCCGAATTACTTACTAGTGCTACTAAATAAATGCTACATATTTTCCTCCCACATTTTTTGTAGGTTATTTTCAAGCCTATCAAATGGATCCGTATGTGATCCTTTCTTGGCCAAGAGGAGGACTGCACGTTCATGGTCTCTTTGTGCAATTGATGGAAGACGTTGGTTCGGATTTTATCTAACTGATATGGTGGTGGCCTAATAATGAGACTTGCGATGGATGAGATCTCATATCTTCTGATTATTTCTCTCTGGCTGCCAAGTGTGGCGTTTATGTCGTCTTTATTGTCTCGAAACTGTAAATCTTCCGCATAAATAATTGAGGGTTGTGTGAATCAATCCATGCATAGGCCGGGGTGTTATCCCTCTTTTTGAGAGAGAGGAAATATGGAGCTCACTTATAAGACCTCGATAGCGAAAGGATGAGAAGGATATGTACCATACAACATCTGATAGGAGAGAGAGGCAGAGGGAAGGGATCTCCGTTCGAGCTTGATGCTCATCAGAAGCACCTCCACATGTCCCGCTAGAAGCAAGACAAATTACCTAGCGATACTGACCCAACACGTAGATAGAATACCTAAAAAACCAACCTCTCTCCGCCAACCTTCACTTCAGTTCCAGAATCGTCAGAGCAAGCGCGCCTAGGTGGTGTCTCATGCGGCGATGTCCAGGCTAGTCATCAAACAGGAACTGCGGGAGCTGCCAGCGGCTAGAAACCAACAGCGTTATCAAGCGCCAGGTTTTGTAGTTTGCCTGAACAAAATCGTCGTTGACTGGGCATGGAGCTCCCTTAACGACCACTAATTGGAGCTGGGGTGTGCACTGTTTTTTGAATAGGAGGCTTGAGATAACCTTGGCATTGAATTGATTAATCCATAACCAGGTATTCAGGCTTTGCTTCCTAGCTTGGGATTAATTTTTTTTCTTCTGAAAAGGGATAATCCCAGCCTTTGCACTGGTTTGATCAACGCAGCCAGCTTGAAGAACCACATGGACATAGCAACGCGCAACAAGAACAGAAAAAGATATATACAAAACTGGCAAAATGAAGCAAATTGCTGAAGCTATGAGGATCGCTTGCACCAACCATGAAGCCAGGGCTTTTGCTACACGGGGGCCGCACCTATGTGGCTCAATAGTTGAAGAATGTCGTCGGTAGAACGGCAACACACCTGAAAGCTTCAAAGCACAAATCCCCAAATCCCCAGACGGCAATCCACCCTTTGCAGTGGCAAAGCAAGACTAAGCCGACGGCCATCGTTGCTGCAATGATCGGTGCAGCGCGGCCTGAACATAAGAAGGCCCTCAAGACAACCATCATCCTCATCCTCTCTGAGATTTGAAAGGCTAGAAACGAGAGCACCTTCAGAGGCAAGATGGCAACGCAAGCTAACATCACAGCAGCCATCCAACGAACACTAGAGTTTTGGCGGCAAGCGGGAGCAGCATTTTTGGAGCACCCTTTCTGGGATCCTCCCTGAGAGAATAGCCATAGCACCTTACATGTTTATTTTGCAATTCTTCTTCTTTATCTCCTTTGATCCTCGGATCAGAACCCACATTTGATGTTTTTATTACCTGCTCCCTGCTATCAATCAATACAAGCCAGCAATCTGCTGGATCTTTAAAAAAAAATGAAGCAACGCTGAAACTGTCCAAACCAATGGTCCAGAGTCCCCCACCTGCACTCACAGCCACAGCCAAGCAAGGCGTCGGACTCTAAGGGCATCTCCAAGCTAGTCATCAAACAGACATCACCAAACGTCCACGGTCATGTCTGGACATATCCATAGACATCGGGCTAGATGCCAGCCATCCAAAACTATACCCTTAAAATTATGTATTTGTCCATCCCCTTGTCTAATGAAGAGAGGAGAGGGAAGAGAGGAAGGGGAAAAAATGGGTTTATGGTGGAGTCCGAGGTTGAGTTAACGGTGGGCGAGGACGTCGGAACTCCCTCGGAGCTCCCGTGATTTGGTGAGAGTTTGTGGGATTTTGGCAGTCCAAACATTTGGGGCATTTTGATTACCCCATGTAAATGGTTACAAGTGTCCAAACCGTCCGATCTGAATATTTGGGAAATTTTTATTGACTCGTGTTGAAGATGCCCTAAAGTTTTAGGAGGGGAGCACTGATGCACGTCTTCAAAGAGGGGAAACATCGCTCAAGGGCATCGTCATTGCCGATAGTTACGTGTGTTGAGCATGATGTGGGTGTCCATATCTGGTACATGGAGAGAATCAATGCATACGATTCGTATGCAAACAACCTAGATCGAAGTAACAAGGAAGGAAGGGAACCAATTCAAAACGGCCGACCGATTAAGGCTGTGATTGGTCCGCCACAATGCTACACATCCTTCCTCGTGGCCCTGTCCGTCGCCCTCGCCTACGTCATTTGTCCACTCGACAAGGAGACGAACGCTCCCAGCTGGGGAAGCTCCTGCGATGGGGTGTGCGGCTGAGCCGAGAATGCTGCTACCAGCGGTGCAGGGACCTGAAACCAACTGCGCCGGGAGTTTCAACCATCGACGAGGGAAGGTCGAGCGACGGAGCCAAGAATGTTGCAACCAACGCCGTAAGAAGTTGGGACTAGCTATGTCGGGAGCTATGATGAGTCTGTTGTGATGCTGCGTCGGGACGCGAGCGCCGCGAGAATGCTACAATTGGCTCGGATCGTCGGTGTTGCAACTGGCGGGAGCTACGATGATGTGCGGTGGTGCTGTGAGCGGGTGATGCCAGAGCAATGACGGTGTGTGGCGGTGTTGCGAGCTCCAGTGCCAACTGTGACCCGGCGACGGCCAGTGTTGCGAGTTCCAGTGCCAACTGTGACCCCGGCAACAGCCAGTGTTGCAAGAGTTGGCGTCTTCTATCGCAGCGAGTGGCAACATGTACTATCCCGACCACAACGACCGATTCCAAACCGTACGCCTGACGGTATGTAGACTGGCACCACAGACCAACACTAATCTTTCCTACGCACTTTGTCATCACTCGTGTGCATCTGAGATAAACTTTTTAGTCAGTCACACATCCTCAAATCGCTCCAAGTCAAGCACGATTAATTTTGAGGTTTCGGTTCTTTGCAAATGGGCTCCTAGAAAAAAAGAATTCCTTATTGATATGAGTAATATATCATTCCTATTAAGTTAGGATGTCACATACACCCCACTCAAAGGAACCGACGTCCTCGTCGGCACACATTAACGTAGCCCCTTAATACACGTCTATGTGCGACAGTGCCAGCATCAACATGTGCCCATGATGTGTGCCACGACAGGCCACACGCGTCATGTACATATCTGCACCGCTGATCCACACATGCTTGTGTAACCGCAAAGGTCAGTTCTGGTACCATTTTGTAACGCTCTGGGCGTAGCCACCAGTTCCCCGCCGTTATGCCTAGCGGAATCAGACTAGCCCCACAGAATGACACTAGTCTTTCCTGCGCACCCAGGATCATCTTTTCAAGTCGCTCACGCATCCTCAAATCTCTTCAAGCCAAGCACACTTAAAATTGAGGTTACTTGCCAATGGGCTCCCAGAAAAGAAGGAACTGGTTATTGATATGAGTAGCCTAGCATTCCTATTAACCTAGGATGTGACACTATCGCCCACCTATGTCAACCTATTATACTTCCTCTCATAGCTTGGGTACGTGTTCAGTAAGCAAAAGGTTATGGTGTTGGTGAACCCAGGAGACAACACAACCATGATGGTGAGCGCAACCCAAGGAGAACCGATGGTGATGGTGGAGTCGCAGCCGCTATATCCCATCTAAATCGTGAAGACTACACGCCATGAGCGTTGATGATGGCGTTCGTCATGGAGACGGTCGAGGTCTAGAAAGTCGTCGATCCAAATGACAACTGGTACGCAAAGGGTAGCGTGAAATACCGACATGATGGCAGGGTGCTGAAGGCGATCTACTCCGTCGCTCCAAAGGATATGTTATCCATCCAATTCTTCTTATCTATATTTTTAGGGGGTATAGGTACCTTTATTTAACTCACATGTGGAAAATGAATTTGCCTCTGAATATAGGGTTTTTCTATGTTAGGTGGTCCATTATATTATGGGAGCGCTTATTCTAGCTAGGCATGGTCCGGCCAATGGTCGTTACCTCTTTCCGATGTTGAGGAGTCCATTGACCTTTTAGTGTTCCTATGTTCTGGTGTTGTTTTAGTTCGGGTTTTTTTTGGGAGTCTTGGGATGGTCTTGGTTACTGATGAATGTTGGGTGGTTTCTAGCTTTGGCAAACAACAAAAATAATTCTTCAGCCTAGTTTATTTGGTGTAGGGTTGTTGTGGTTGGTGGGAGTTATGGATGACATGTAATCACCTGATCTTTCACACTATTGCGCTTTACCGGATTTTGTGTGGGCTTGATACAATCTATTGTGTTACTTTATTTGTGCCGCAATGGCGCACACTGTGAAATTAACCAATTTGAAGAAGTTTGACCCATTTTGCATGATACTTATCATTGCAGTAAGATGGCTGCGTGGATCACCCACGATAGAGGCCAGGGTTTTACCTAGTTTTAATAACGAGAAGTTTGATTAGGCGATTAGAAGATGCAGAAAGGCCGCTTTAAACTATAGTCAGCTATCGTTCTTTCTATTACTGGGGATCCTTCTTCCCAAGGTCTACTTCCTGCTTTAAGTTTTCGTTTTGTAGGTACCCCAGCATGGAACGCAAAACCATGTATCACATTTTGCTTTATATAAAGTTGGGCCATTGTCCTTTCATCTAAAAAGGGTTACAAATGGCACATCAAACTATTCACATGCGTCAAGTCATAAAGTTGCACTGCTATACATACCATCCTCCCAGCTTGTGCTTTTATTTATATAAGCCGCCGAACATGCTACCTCTTCTATGTTAGCACAATGTGCCCCAATACTAGATTTGTTCATGAAATTTGTGATCTATTGGATTGTGAAGTCTTCAGGAAAAGGAGGCAACAGGAATTCACGTTTGGGCTGTTTAGATATATTTTTTATGGGGTTGGGCTGTTAAGATAAACTTCATCCTTTCTTGCTTAATCGACCAGAACACAAGATGAAAGATCAGCGAAGTGCGATGGCTTGGTATCATGTGCCACAACAAATTTAGCTTGTTTCATAGAAAGCATTATCCCAAGACACTGTAATGCTCTGTACTTCCACATCATATCTTGGCGTTTCTTGGAAGGATAATTTTGCTTCTATTTAACTGGTTTATTCTCATTTTAAATGCGAATATAAAAAATGATGTGGAAATCATCTTAGATATATGTACTACTAATTTGTTTTAAAAATTAGCAAACTAAAAGGAAAGAAAAACTCGTCTTACCAAATATTTTTGTGACATCATTTCTAAGAACACAAATGAAATTTTCACAAATTAGTTTCATTCATCAATAACTGTATATATATATATATATATATATCAAATTGTGCTACGTTGTATCAATAATATATGCCCAATGTATCATCTCTGTGTACTTTATTTTCTGTTTTAAACCTAGGTTGTAAAGTACATCAAAATGGTTTTGAGACACTGACATGTCATGAAAAGTATTGCATACAGTTCTACACATACGATGGCCATGTGCCATCAGTCCTCCGTGCCAGATCAACATTGCACATACGACCAACCAGGTTTTATGTAACGTTTGTTTTGCTTCCCCGCAAAAATACAAATAACACTAAATTTAATTTTGTAGGATAGGTCAGTTCCTTTGATTTTAGTGAGGGTGTCATGAGAGAATTGTGATCAAAGACAGGGGAAATTATTCAGTTTTGGTCACTTCACATAAGAGGAAAAGAAACAGAAAAACTTGATGCAAAGTTCAACATGGAGGAAACCAGTAAATCAAAAGGTGGGAAAGTTGACGGAGAGATTTTTATATTAAGATCAGAATTCACTTAATACACCCAGTTATCGAATCCTGGATGTTGCAATTTGCACAGGCCTCATTTGGATCTTGCACTACATTTACCAGACATTCCGTACCGTATCCACTTCTTTGATATTTTAAGAGGGCCGGGATGAAAGAGTAACTGATTGTGGTGAGAGTTTTCCTTCTTGTCAGTTGATGGTGTTACAAGAGTTAAATGCACAGTTGAGTTGTAGCTTTCAGAAATTCAACTTAATTACTTGAGCAATTAGATCAGATCTGATGACTATGGTGGTTTGCCTCAAAGTGGGGGGTTACAACTTACAATGCAGGCAAATCGCTTGAACTATTCCGCTTGGGTAGTTCTGAAGCCAACATGGTCGTTCGGCCATAGGACCGTCCTAGATTAGCTAGCTCATGGCTTGCAATATTTTTCTCGTGCATGGCTCAACAAAAGACGACTTGCAATATTTTGCTTATAACTAAGATATATCTTTCACAAGACGATTACCAAGCTTTCCAGCCAGATGGGCGTATCAGGATCGATGTGTCCACTCACACTGATCATAGAGACTGACTCCAGGATGAGATAGTTGTTCGTCTTAGCCTACAGTTTTTTTTCTTTGAGCATAGTTATTATTTTCATTTAGTTGTTTAGGACATCAACTAATATTTCTTGTTAGATCTCTCGTACTAGACTTGCGGTGCAAGGCCGTACAAGGTCATGTGCTAAACCAAGTGAGACGTCAAAGCAGGTTTGCAAAATGGCTATACGATCATAATCTCGGACGACCTTATAACATGGGTTGCCGGCTACGTCATGTGCTGTCCTGCACGATGAAGTGCTCAGAGGCTTTAGAGTTCTGGAACTTGGTGAGGACCTTAAAACAGAGTATCAGTGTTGTTGTACATGACGGCTCAGATTAGAAATAACAAAGACAAGACCTACCTTTCCATATGGCAGGGAGCTCACTCAAGACTTCAACAGAAAGGGATGAAAAAGCCATAGGAAAGAGAGGCAGAGGGAAGGGATCTCCGTTCAAGCTTGCAGCTCATCACAAGGCCAAGAACACGCTTCGCTAGAACCAAGAGAGATTACCTAGTGTAGCTTGAAGACGACGTGGACAGAGTACCTAAGAAACCAACTTCTCTTGGTCACCCTTGACGGTGCCTTCTGCAGCGAGCGACGCAACGAGCACGCCTAGGTGGTGTCTCATGAGCCGATGGAGCAAGGGTCTGGTTACTCGGCAAGCCTTGGAAGCAGCTTGTGAGCTGCCAAAGGTGACCTCCAAGAGTATAAGCATTTTCAGAGAGGTCAATGGTGCAACTATACTGAAATTAGAACATTGTCAGTGGCGAAAATCATATGATGATTTGTAGATGAAGACTCTAAAACTAATCCGCTAATCGCAATATATTTCTTGCATAACCTTTCTCGTGATATGCTTTAAACCTTTCTAGTGAACAATACCATTTCGAGGAAGTTTATGTAGTGGCACACAAATAAAAAATGACAATATACACAAAGATATACTAAATTGGTGAAGATAAATTTAACCGGCAATATGTGGGCTTTTATCAATTTATACAATTCATTGCTATAAATATAAACAACACTAAAAGGGGACACTTCCTTAGGTCATACATAGATGAAAATATTGCATTATAGATCATATACATGTGGCATATTGCGAATAAAATAGCTATCAAAATTCAAACGTGAGAATAGCGTGTGTGTTTGCAGCAAGCATAAACCCTAACCCCCCTCCTCCTGCTTTAACAGTGCTGTTGTAGCCAACGTTGGGCTGAGGAAGGTATGTTGATTACTATTATTTTTACTGCATTATGGAAGTTCTTTGGGCTGAATCCTCCTTGTAGCTGACTTTACTGGAAACATTACCGAAGTCGCCCAGGAATGGTTGGTGGGTTACATATATTCTGAGTTATGACATGCTACATCGCGGCATCATCCCAGTGATTACAGCGGTATCCGTCTCCCTTTATAACAAGTGGGCTCAATGATAAATAATAGTACATATGTTATTTTCATGCTTTAGAGCAAACCAATGTGACCACATCCATCCAACTATGCCCAAAGTCCAGCCAGAGGAACATATGAAGCACAATGAAAAAGGGACATATCATGACAAGCTATGTGGTGGTCGAATAGGAAGAGGAGGCATATGGAATCAATAGACTCTCTGATGGCTCGTTAGACAATGCGGCTATCAAATTTCAAGTGAAATGCATTTGACGTCAGGCGCGTGCTTGCTAAGTATATCATAGCACTTCATGCTAATCTTTCGTTTTTGATGTTGCAACGTCACCACTGAATAGGACGTCACCAGCAAGTCAAAGCATAATAGTTGCCTGGTCTCGACAATGATCTGTCTTACCATCGGGTTGACACATATGTCATTTGCTCGGGCATGGACTTATGGACATCAACTAGTTGTCAACTTTGTAGATTGTTAGCTCCCCACCCCCCTTTTTTTTGTTCAAGTCATTCACATAAGATGGATTGGAATTCTCTGACCTAGGGTATGTCTTTACCCTATACGCGTCATGTTTAATTTGCTTAGGATTAGTTGAGCATTTCCCCGGATAAGATACAATGTATAGTCAAATTGCCGTTTCACTTCTGAAATGGTTTGACGCCGGGTAGCCACGTCCATGCATTGCAGTTTTCATTGTGAACCTCTCTGTTGTCAATGCCTAATTCTGTACTTCTGATGCTAATTTTAACTAATTCGGCATTATTTATGATCCTTATTAAAGAATTATTCCCATTTTCAGAAAATGTACTAGAGAGCTAAAAAACTTGATGTCTGTGGGATTTTCACGTCACATTTCATATCAGGATTAGCAAGCTCACAACAAGATAAAGAAAAGTTACTCATTTTCTTTATAATGTGTTATACCAAGTCAGACATAACTAAATCACTTTTCCCGGTCACACGTAGTGCATAATTAGTAGGTTACTAATCAGCGTAGCTCATCTTATTTTAAGCTATTAATGACTTATTTTTAGGCGATTTTCTGTTGTATGCTTGTTTAAGTTATCCTACCTAAGAAACCTCCTCTGGCGCTCCCACGGGCGGCAGGGGAGGAAACCCTAGCCGCCGCTGCCGAACCGCGACCCTCTCCCCATCCCTCCCCTCGCCGCCGCCAGGGCGTGCCGGCGGGCGAAGCCCGCCCGGCATGGGCGGCGGCGGGGCGCTCTCTCCTTCTCGCGAGGCGGGATCGCCGTGGGGCGATCTACCCTGGCCGGAACACGGCGTTGTGCGGGGCGCGGCGATGCTGGGCTGCCACGGTGGCTGGCGTGGAGGGCTGCACGAGGCGGGCTGCGTGCTGGTGATGGTTACGGCGGCCGGTGGTCGTTCTGCCGGATCTGGACGCGGGGGCGGTGGCACCTGTGCTAGGCAGAGTCGGGCGAGATCCCCTTCGGGCTGGCATCCGTGGTGCATGCGGTTTTGCTGGTTGCTCGCCGGATTCGTCCTGTAGCTTGCGCTCGGCCTTGATCGGCGCCGAGGCAGGTCGGGGAGGCATCCCTAGGGTGCTCGAGATGTGCTATTGGTGGCTGTGCTAGATGTGCAGCTACTGACGGCGGTGGAGTCCGACGGCCCTTCTCCATGGAGGCAGGACAGGGCGGTGGTGGTCATCTCCTCCGTCGGAGGTGGTCGGCCTGAGGCTAGGTGGTCGGATCTCCAGATCCGTCATCTCGTCCCGGCTATGAGTCGGGGAAACATGGTTGCCGGTGAAAACCGAGCCGACGGCAGGCGATGGCGGCGTCCTCGCCGTTACCTTGATGGAGGCATCGTCGTGTAACTACTGTCGACCCACTCCTGCTGCTCCGGGGAAACCCTAGGATCTGGTGTTCCAGATCGGACGATGGCGGCACTGCGGTGTCGTTTCTCTCTTGGGAGCATCGTTTGTGGAGCAGCGCTAGAAGTTAGAGGCAGGAGATGGAGCGGCTTCGTCTTGCACGGAGCTTCGGTGGAGATGTCAAGTCATGCCTGACCGACAGGTGCTACGCTTTGTCATGCCTGGTCGGCAGGTGCTACGCACGACAGATCTTCCAAGGACTTCAAGCCGCGTCGGCTGCTGGTACTTGGCAGCATGGCGCTGAGGTGTATGAGTGGCGACCGCGACGTGCTCAGCTGTTTGCGCGCAG
The DNA here is from genome assembly GCF_002575655.3 of Aegilops tauschii subsp. strangulata. Taxonomy (NCBI): domain Eukaryota; kingdom Viridiplantae; phylum Streptophyta; class Magnoliopsida; order Poales; family Poaceae; genus Aegilops; species Aegilops tauschii. Next base: position 517,625,347 of record NC_053041.3, on the reverse strand, counting down.
GGAGGAGGTGTCGTTGGGCGCCATGGTGGCGTCGACGATAGCTGGACCGAGCAAGGTTGATGCATCAGTACAGTTCTGAAGATGGAGCAGTGGCAGTTGGCGGCGGCGGCCTCTGTGAGCACGCCGGACCAGTGTGTGCCCCAGACCCGGCAAGTGGCTAGGTTGGGGTCTCAGGTCTTAGATGTTAGGCTTGGCTGCGATGTCTGTTTGGTATTAGGCCCAGGCTATCTGCGCCCCTTCATCAACTGGATAGGTGTAGCGACAGCTTGTTGCTTAGACGGCGGCTTTAGTCTTACCGTTGTATGACTTTGTAAGGTCTTGTGAGAATAATTAATAAAGTGGCTGTATGCATCGCCCAGATGCAGAGGCCGGGGGTCAGCCTCCTTTTCTAAAAAAAAAATGAATGGGTATCATATAGTCTCTTATTATTTCTTGCAGGGAATATACTCCATATAGTTTGACCTTAAGGCTATAAGGTATTTGCGTTTCTTTCTTAACTCTAATACTTGTAGTTACATAGTGTGTGTGTGCCCTTTTTCTTATTTAGAGAAAAGGCCTCGGATTTAAATTAACAAATCCATCAAATAGGCCAAGATTACACCGACAAACAGCTTACAAAGAAAAGAAAATACGACAAGTGGAAAGCTAGTAGAACAGCTCACAACCCACAGCAGAGCAAGGACACAAGAATACATACAAGAAGCACCGCTAGCAAAGCCACGACCATCGCAACCACTATGGCCTACACCCGAAAGACAGCTAAGGACTATTATACCACTTAGTAGATAGCCAACTGTTATTCCAAAATTATTCAGTTAGGCTTGACTTTAAGGCCATCATGTATTCGTGTCTCAACTCCAGTACTTGTCGTAGTTACACACTGCGTACCACCATACAGATAAAGGTTTCCCTGTTATTATTCTCGAATTATTCACTTAGCGTGTGGTTTGTGACTTGCCATTGTAGCCGTGATATCAAGAACCCATCAAGGGGTAGCAAAAGATGGAAAAGCTCAATTGTGACATGCTTAATTTAGAGTTCTTTTGAAATGTTCAGTTTGTCGGTCTGATTTACAATATACCGATTTTAGTGGCATCTATTGATTCAGAGTGTTCCAATTATGGCCCCGCTAACTACTCTTTTCGGGAATACGCAAAGCTTGCATATCATTTCATGATGAAGAAGATAGAATGAGTACATGAGGTGGTACAACATATGACACGGACGCAAGGGGTGTAAACATGGTGCCCGAAGCGAAGAGACAAGAGATACTCGACACAAAAACAAAGAAGAACACAGCTAAACTCGCCGACCAGAGAAGCTATCTAACCAACAACCAAACGGCCAAACATCTCCAAATCCGGCACCGAGGACGCCGCGAGCAACAAAAAACTTCTGGAGGGAGTTTTTTCTAAACGAATAAACCAAAAGTACCAACTCATCCGATTTCGATGCCAGAAGTGTTTTTCTTTAAAGAAGGATAACCCCTAGCCTCTGCATCAGGACGATGCATACAATTATTTTATTAATTATTCATCAAAACCTTAGAAAGTAATATATCCATAAGTATGAAGCCATCATCTTGGCAACATGTGTCGCTACTCCTATCAACTTGATGAAGGGTTGCCTACTGTCCAGGCGGCCTGCCCAGACCTCACACCAAAGCCCAACATCTAAAACCAGCGGCCTCAACCAAGCCACAGTCGCCGGGTCTGGGGCACACACCGGTCTAGCGCACTCTCAGCGGACACCGCATGCGCATGCTGCAGAGGCCGCCGCCGCAGTCTTTCATTGATCCATCTTTAGAGCAGGTATCGACGCATCGACCTTGCTAGGCCTGTCGTAGACGCCACTGTGACGCCAGACAACGCCACCTCCCTATGCACGTCAATCATCACGCATCTGTCGCTGAGACCCTGCAGCGCCACGCCACCGAGACTCTACGTCACTGATACGTCACATGAAACGTCGTCGATGCCAGAAGTTGTTGATACTGAGATATGGGCTAACAAATGCGAATTCAAAATTGCAACACACATTTTCCATACACCTTTGATGCGGAATAATGCTTGTGACTTCTAGCATCGACACTTATATGCATATTAATTAGTGTTATTTGGTTATGAACTCCTTAAAACATGTGTGGTAGATGGTAGTCCCTTCCCGGGCCCCTTTACACCATTTCTAATCTAGGCAGTTTATGAAACTCGGCGTCACCTACAAGCTCGTCATTTCAGTTGTGTGACGGTTGATTTGTCATCGTTGTCACAATAGGAAAAGGAAAAGGAAGCATTATTGGGTATGTGTTTGGTTACCTGCATGGTGAAGTAGACTGGCATTTAGCCTACCATGTCTGGAAATATAGCTATATGCATGGTCAAGGAGAAGCTTCCTGGTGCTAGGTAATAGTGGTGCGCATTTTCATCATGGCTAGCATTTTTTTGGCGAAAAGACCTGGGGATTATATTGAAGATTCAAAAGTAGTACAAAGGACCCAAAAGTTACAACACAGAGTAGAACCACCGGCTCGAGAGGAAGGCACGCTATCACTGCCACCGCTCCTTTGCTGGAGGAATTACCCTTGCAAAGAAAACCATGGAGATCGAACGGGAAGTCCTCGATCTTTGGTCATGAAAAACCAGCACAACGGAGCTATATCCAACGCGAGTGAATCCTCTCCAAAATCCGGAGGTCCACCCTCAGCAACACACCAACACCCAACCTCCACATTGTCGATGGGGAGCTTGCATGGCTAGCTGATGACTAATGTGATGCAATGGTTCTTGGGATCTGACGGAAGTGTGCATTCAAGTTATAATGATTGACTAACCTACACTCTTGGAGAATGTATAAAACATGTAACTGCAGCAGGTAATCTGAGTCACTTTGCCTCAATGCTTTCACATGTCACATACAATATGAAAGGCATATGTGATCCATGTGCAGTTATCCATAAACGTTAGCAAAGTGAACCAGTGCAAGGTCATTGACCTACCTTACAGACAACCCACTAATGTTTGGCGACTAACGTGAATCATGAGTTATGATTTCTCACATCGTATCATTAAGATCTCAATGTGAGAGTGGTTGTCTAGCCAGTAGCCTCGACAATAAATAGTAATATGTTATCTTCATGCTACCGAGCAAGTTAACATGGCCAAATTCATCTAACTACATGTGAACTGTAGTTGCAAATACAGAGAAAGCTGAAAAGGCAAGTTTCAAGGGCACGGTGGTCGGATAGGAAAAGGAGGCATCTGGAATAAATAGCCTCCTGGTTGGCTTGCCTGTCCCCGAATATCCTTGACCATCAGTAAACCATAGTCATAGTAAAGAATGTCGATGTTCAAGAGACCGGAGCATGCAATGCCCCTCATTCACTGTCTACACAATAATGTCACTCGTAGCACCAATAATACCAGGAGAACATGGGCAAAGCCAGCACAACATTAATCTTAAATAGCTCAGCTGCACAGCAAGATGGCAATAAAGTTGGATCGGACTATATCGATCAGATGCCATGTAGCCAGCCACTAGAAGATCAAAAACTACTAAAGCTTTCAGTCATCTTGACCCTTGAGCAAGGGCTTTCTTTCCTAGCAAGGTCAACATTGTAGCTCGCCTTCAAGATGCATAGTCGCTCGATGTAAGAAAGCAACGCTTCATTCTAAAAAAACACCCCACCTCCCATCTCCATACTCTTTGTACTTTGCTTTTAGTTGAATAGTAATCTCTCTGTTATCCCAAAAATAAAATCACAACGACATTGTGTTACCTCACTCACTTCTTTAAATCATTGTCTATCTCTCCTCTCAAAATATGTTCATGATCCCGCAAACAATTCTCTATTTTGTACTTGGAAATGATCAATGGTGGGTGGCTAGATTAATGTGTATAATGGAAACATGCATGAAACCCATACTTTGTGAAAGAGTCGCTCAAAATAAAAAAAGATGGACACAAAGTGCAGATCCTTGGCGATGGCCCATCTGTACTTGGTGAATGGCCAATGGAACATTCGAAAGTATCAATTCCTTTGAATAAGTTCCATGAGTCATATTTTTTTTACTACAACAGAGCTTATATGTCGAGACACATGTCATAAACTAAACACCCTTGACTAGGTGTTAATGCAAAGTTGATCATCCGGTACAGCTATGATGCCTACATGGCAACGTAACTTTAATTATCATGTCATCAAAAATTGATTCCTATAGCAATGGCACAAATATCTAGTGCCTTCTCTATACCACCAAGATTTAAGAAGATGATCACCCATTATTGGAAGATGTTGCTCATAGAGCCGTCACGGTGAACATATAGTTCATGTTACAAGGTTTTCCATGGATAGCACCCTCAGCTGAGGGAAGCAGCTATCCATTGGCAGTTTGTCACTATAACTTTCTCAAAGATGCTTCCCGAAAACGTTTCAATTGCAGGTGGGCTGCAACATTAATGGAGTTAATGGACAAGGGTGTGAGAGTATGTTCACTTTTGCAGTATGCTAGTGGCTTAGTGCATGAAACAATGGAGAAAACAAAGACAACAATATTCACAAATGAAATCAACCACAACATCATGGTGACTTTTGAAGTCAAGTTATTGTATGTTACCATGTTACCAAACATCAGACTTGCATCAATTATTTACAATGGTCAACTTTGCTAACACATCTTTGTTTCAAGTAAACCATGTGTGGCAACGGCGATAAAAATTGAAGATTGACCCTAAGGTCTCTTCTAGTGTCAAAATACATAGGATGTCAAAATGCCTAGCATATGAATGACTCGGGTTGATTTATACTCCATTTGGCATTCCTGTGGTTTACAACAAATTTATTGTTGTTTAGTGCATGTACTTGTTTTTTTAATCGTGTGCGATGGTTCTATAAATTACAATAACAAATGTGATGGGGTTTATCTAAATATTTTGTCTTACAAATAGATTAATAGACTTTGCAAACTTCATTTTAATAATAATAATAATAATAATAATAATAATAATAATAAGGAAATCGAGAAACCCCAACAAAAAATAAAACTCACTGCTAAAGTTAAATCAAATTGTATTGGACTAGAAAAATTGTGGTCAAAGAAAGCTAGGAAACCGGTATTCTGACCTTGTTAAGAATTCTTTTCTAAATAATACTAGCTTCCTGTCTACCTGTGCCGCAAGTAGAATCTCATAGACTCATACTTTCACAGACTTTATAACTTAACGGTTATAGAAATCAAGAACAAATGCCAGGATTTCATCAGTGGTTTCTCGGATTGCATCATAGGAAAGATACAACAAAAAGGAGTATATTGTGTGAGTTGTTTGCAGTAGGCTAATAACATCAATACTATATTATAAGCAATAAAGTAGTTAACAAAAATTCAAGCATGAGGACAGCGTGTTTCTTTTTGAAAAGGAGGGTAACCTCCGGCCTCTCTATCATAGTGATGCATGCAGCCATATTATTAAATAAAGTGCGGAACAAAGTCTGGGGTCCAAATCTGACTCACAAGCGGAGCTTAACAAAAGGAAATTAAAATATGCCACAGTCGGCGAAAATAGCAACATGCTACAATGCCTATACACCTAGCTCGTCATCTAAATTGGTTGAAGATAACCCATGCTACCGTCTCCCAACGGTTGCACCCAGTAACCAAAAGCTCCCTGGAGTCCGCACGAGTGAGTAACGGCCACATACGGATCCAAGCAGTGGCTCTGTAAATAACCTGCAAAAAGTTAATAAAGTTTTTCCGGTTAAAGATCATGTCATTTTGTTATTCCATATAGCCCAAAGTAGTGCACATATCCCTATCCAAATACGTCTCACTATATTTGGTTCCACTCCATTTAGCCACATCCCAAAAGCGTGTTAATGCAAGTTGGAGGATTAACATTGAAGGCTATATGTATCGTGCGTCATAGTAGTTTTGCCACGGGCAATCGAGAAAGAGGTGTTGTATAGTTTCATCCTTGTCACAAAAACAACATCTAGAGGTATCTACCCACCTTCGCTTTACCAAATTATCTTTCATCAATATCACTCCCTTGTGGACAAACCGCATGAAGATTTTAAGTCTAAGCGGAACTTAATTCTTCCAGATATGAAGGGATCTCGGGATTGGCCCAGAGTCAATTAGATCCAAATACATAGATTTCACTGAGAAACTATCATTCGTAGATAATTTTGAGTGAATGGTGTCTGACTAATCAGAGAGTTGTACAACCTTCAACCTGCAGACCAAGTGCAGCCATGAGTTTCATTGTTCCCCCACAGAGACCTCCTGAATTGGATAATAAGGGGGACCGACTGTAATACTATAGCAACATAATCTTTCTTGCCTTGTACAATATTATATAAAGTGGGATATTGTAAGTCTAGGGGCGTCTCCCCTAACCATGCATCTTCCCTGAATCTAGTCGTGTTACCATTACCAATGATAAATTTCACCCTCTGTAAAATGAAGACTTTCATCCTCATTAACCATTTCTAGAACGGCGAGTCATTAGGCCTAGTGGTAACCTGGGCCAAAGTCTGAAATTGGAGGTACTTATTACGCAAAATTTGTATCCATGTACCCTCAGCGTCAGTAGATAGTCTGAATAACCATTTGGAGAGGAGGCATTTATTCTTAACTTCTAAGTTCTCGATCCCTAACCCGCCTTGGTCTTTGGTTCTGCAAATAATATCCCATATGGCCAATTTGTATTTCGTCTTAACCTCATCGCATTGCCAGAAAAATTAAGATCGATAGGAGTCTAATATTTTCCATACCCCTACCGGTACTTCAAAGAAAGATAGGAGGAACATCGACAGACTCGTCAACACTGAGTTTATCAGCACTAGTCGACCTCCATAAGACATAAGCTTGCCCTTCCAATAGGTTAGCCTTTTCTGAATCTATCTTCAATGCACTTCCACTCCTTATTTGACAATCGGCGATGGTGAATTGGGATCCCTAGGTAACTGAACAGTAGTGAACCCAGTTCACAACCGAACAGTTGTTTATATGCATCTTCTTCCTCTTTGGCTCTCCTAAAAATAACAATTAGCTTTTGTTAATATTAATTTTGAGTCCCGAAAATTGTTCAAATAAGCAAAGCACTAGCTTCATATTTCTAGCTTTTGCAATATCATGTTCCATGAATATAATTGTGCCATCAGCGTATCGTAGTATGGACACTCCCCCATCCACAAGATGTGGAACTAGTCCGTCTACTTGGCCATTTTCGTTAGCCCGACCAATAAGTACTGCCAACATATCCGCTACTATGTTAAACAGAGCGGGAGACATCGAGTCTACCTGTCATAATCCCTTATGTGTCTAGAAATAATGACATGTGTCATCATTCACCTTAATCCCAACACTACCTTTCTGAATAAAGGAATCCACATGTTTCCTCTAGGCTTCATTGAACCCCTTCATACGTAAAGCTTGTTAGAGGAAGGGCCATTTGACCTTGTCATACGCTTTCTCAAAATCCACTTTGAAAATAACCCCATCTAGTTTCTTTGAATGGATTTCGTGAAGAGTTTCATGTAGGACCACAACCCCTTCTAGGATGTGTCTCCCAGGCATGAAAGTTGTCTAAGTTGGTTGTACAACCGAATGGGCAATCCGCGTCAACCTATTCGTACCAACCTTAGTAAATACTAGTGGTTGGGGCGCCACCGGGTGGCGCCACTTGAGGCGTGCATGTGCGGTGTTAGGTAGGTGGCCGCACTTTTCATTCACTTTTTGGCGCTATGAGTAGAACATGTACATGGAACTGCCGGTCAACTCATGTGGCTTACAGGACCAACAAAAATGCATTACCTGCAATATACATTTATAAAATAAATCGGAAATATTATTAATAGGTAGGCTTATATGAACATAGAGTAGTAGTCTTACATCCTACAAAGACTTATACCTATAGAGATGATGGACTGCAGAGCCTAAATTTTCTAAACTCAAGCATCCACAAAATGAAATCATCGCATGATGATGATGAATGATAATCACTGAACATAACTCCAAAGACCTAATAAGAAGCCAAGACTATTCGACTAAAAATTTAATTATGAAAGAGATCACAGCAGGCCGATGATCTGAACTACAACCGAGGAGTTCTTTCCTCCCTCTTTCTCTAAATTACATGTCTGCAAATAAGTTTCAGAACAACAGGGATGGCATGGAGTTCCAGTGAATGAAAATGAATAAATTATGGCTGGCATCTCTGTTTCACCTTCGAAGCTGCATCTCACAAGTTGACTATAACCATTCTAGATGCTCATAATCTTTGGAAGTCCATCAAGCTTTTCAGCATGTACAAACTGCATTACTCCGTACGGGGTTTCATTGGAAACACCGATATATTGTGCCTAGATTAGAAGAGACAAACATGGAATTATATACTGGTTTATGGTTACCTGTCTGCTATCTTTGGCTGTCTTATGCATATACTCTAAGTGAATTATTCAAATGTGCGTTTATGAACACAACAATCATATGTTCATAATCTAGAATAAATCTAGGCTATTATTACAACGAAAATGCACATGGTTTTTAAAGAGTGTGCAAAATACATGCACTAAATCCTTTGGAAAGATAGATCCATACTAAGAATGTGTGCTGAAAACAGTCTGTATAAGACGACAAAATGACTCACAGAGGATGGAAAAGAGAACTCAGATTTACAATTTTCAAGTTTAGTAAGGAAATGCAAAATGTGAAATATGATTATGTATGAATCAATCTGGAACAATATGTGAAAATTATTCTGAGCAAAAATAATCTTTGAAATAAACACTACCCAGTGTATGTGAAGAAAATCAGTGTAGTCTTTAGATAAGCATGAAAGGCTCTTTTCGACACTTTCCTTTATAATGGGACCATCAACACACACCTTTCTGCATTGTACCGATGAAAAGTGTGGTCTGAATAACTAGAAATTTTGGTGGCTAAAGTTGTCTAGTCGGAAACATAGTGAGCAGGGAATGACAAATGGATTCAGAAGCATGCTATCTGAAGTGGAAATCGGGGAACTCCAAATGGATTAGAAAACTGCAAATAAATTATAAGGCCGGTTTAGGGTACTTTATCTCGTGGCTTGGATTTCATCCACCTGCCTACATACAGATCAGTCCTCCCTTGAGTCTCCTTCTTGGCTTGCATTCGGCAGTAACAACCAATAGAAGTGGAGTATTTCAATTAAAACTGGGATCAACTTCAGAAAATAAGACGGTGGTCGAAGGGAAGGAAGGAATGTGTACCGGCAATTTCTGCGGTGTGCAGTATGTTGATGACCTGATTAAAAGAATAAGAGAGCATATCATGGGATTCCTTCTCTGTGCTTTGCTCTCCAAAGATCATCTAAGTGAAGTAAACATTAGACTAAGATGTAAAAAAACTGGACCAACAACAACAACAGAAACATGATGGTTCAGCTCTGCACATACTATTCCAAGAGTTGTCTCGCTAATAAGGAGATCTGAATCTCCCAGCTTCTTGTACGGCAACTTCGCTGGTTCTGGCTGCGGACATGTCTTGGGTGCCATCTTCGGGAATGTTGGGCACTCAACCCTGGTAAGTATGAGGAGATTGCAGCGAACGCAAATAGCACCATTTGTCGCGTATATTGTTGTCGAATTTTTTGTTGTTGCATATACTGAAACCCTGTTCTTGCACATTCCAACAAACATATCAAGAAGCAAAAAATCAATGCGTGAAATGATGCAAAAATCAGTTTTTGTTTCGTAGATGCCTAAATCTTTGCTGAAGGAGATTCTAGCAAATTATCCTAGTAATTAGCCACACGCAGCAAAGAAACACCAGTATGCAGTCACTTTAGTCTGCCAAATGTTCAAAAGTTTGGAGAAAATACCATTGTCTTTGCAAAAAGAAACTATCAAGAGGCAAGAACTGGTTACTACAGAGTACAGACTGAAATCTTCATCAACATCACAACAATGCCGATGCTTATAAGCTAATATACCAATAAATCCAATCTATTTGGTCTAGAACATGACGAGTGGAGAATGAAAGAGCAAAAGAATCAATCTCACCCGACATAGTCGAGGATGTCGTTGGAGATCTTGGCGGCTCCCTTGTGCAGGTCTCCCAGGCTGTAGGCCGCTGCCGCTTGATCACTGGCGTCTCCCCTGACCCCGCAGAAAAGCCTCAACAAAGTCTTGGTTTGCAAGCACAACACAAGCAAATTTATAGACGACCCCAACTGACTCCATTCAAAACTGGGTAATTAAGAGAGGGCCTCAATAGCTGGCAGATTCATGCAAGGCTGAAAAACGAGAACAAATTCAAATGTGTACGAGTCAGAGAGCAATGAATGGATGATGGACTCACCATTGAGTTGCAGTTGCAGAGATAACGACAACGTCTCCGATGCTCTGCATCGAACCCAACACCCCGACAGAACGCAACGCCTTCAGTGTACTGACGACCTGCATCTCCACCCCATGTTGTCTCTTTGCTGCCATCACGGAGAATCCCATGATCCTAGATGCCCGAAAGAACAATGGTATGAAAATTTTCAAAACAGGACTAAGCACTACATGATGTTGTGGTTACCAAATGACATTACTTACAAGTTAATGCACTGCAAAAAATTAGTACACTTTTTCACAGTACTACAGCTTGCATTTGACGAGAACCCATACGTCTTCCTACAAAATGACCAGCTTTAACAATAGAAATGATAACTATATCAAACATGACTCCTGCCCACTAGACCATTACATAACACATAATGGCAGCCATAGTGCTGAACTTCATCACACTGGTAAAGCACAGAGACAACAAGGTCTTCAGTGAAATCTAACAGGCACATAAGACCAAGAAATGTTTAGAGGCTTTAGAATTTAGCAAATATGGGATTTAATAAACAAATTACCTTATATTTTGGACAGAAAATAAAGGAGAGGAGAGATATGTAGTCCCTGACTCCCAATCGCCTTCTCCCTTTCAGCTACTGCAGGGAAAAAGCAATCGAAAGATCAGCACACACCACCATTCAACCACACACACTAGAGCAAGCACAACATGCGCACACCACGACAGCTAACACACACGCACGCCACCGGCAGCACCCGCAGCACAGACGCATGCCCGCTCCACACCACGCCCAGCTGCAACTGCCAACGCCGCCAAGATCTCCACAACTTTTGCTCCAGTGGTAGAGAGAGGATTGGAAGGAGAGAGGGCCGCCGCACAATCACCTTCGATTTGCAGCCGCTGCAGACGGCCTTCAGCGTGACGACGGCAGGGTGGCCCGAGAGGTGTTGCATGATCTCGACCTCGCGGTGGACCGTGTCCTCGACGTTCTTGGGGATATACCAAGAAGCAGTGGTATAAGTGTATAACAGAGCAATGCAGGTATCATGAGAAGCATAAAGAGATGAAGTCATCACAACTCATGGAAGATGAAATGAATACTGGAGTTCTTTATTTCACAAGGAAACAGTAATAAATATCAAATGGCAAAACACATCGCATATATTTGAGCAATAGCACTCTGGCTGTTTATTTTCAGTAGTCACTCAAACATTTAGGCAAGGCCGCAAGGCACATTAGGGGCTGATCAGGTGAGCTAAACATATACAAATAAAAACATTGCCAGGGTGGATAAAGGGCCACATGTTAGAGATGAGTCAATACAAAAATTAAACAAGTTCTGGCAGAATAACTGCGCTGACAAGAGTATGCAATATTACTTGGCAAGTGTAAACTTCAAATGGCATGTAAAATCAACAATCACTTCCAAATTCGTACAAGTTGTAAAGGCTAGTTATATATGCAATCGAAGTTAAGGGACTTTAGGAGGCGAATCACAACCAAGTTATTAGCAACAAAGCAAAACAAAGTTACCGAGTTACAGTAAAAGCTAACGAAAACTATCAAAAATTCGCATCAACAATATGATATCCGTGCAGTTACAATTCTACATGGAACTATACAGAAGTCCACACCTTGAACAGCTCAAATCTACAGCCAAGGGAGGGACACGCAGAGAAGAAAATTCTAAACTAAACATGAGCACGATCTCAATCACTACGTCCATAAAGGCTCCTCCGCCGCAGCAGATCGAGAATGACAGGAGGAAGCAGGGAAGGGGATCAAACTCACTCTGTTCTGGTCAACAACGTCGACGATGACGACAAGGCGGCTGTAGTCCTTGCCGTAGTTCACCAGGGCCACCCGCCCGATCAGCACGAACCTCTTGAACGGCTGTACGAGCATAAAAACAACGCACCCATGGTCAACAACCAAGACCACCAGAGAGAAGGCGACAGAAAAGGCCTAACGGCGAGTTGATTTTCACAGGTCTTCCTACCATAGATCCGAACGGAGCCGAACTTGCCTCGATCTTGTCGCCGAGCTCGTGGTAGGAGACGATGATAGGGTTGGGATCTTTGGACGGTTGGAGACGCAGAGCAAATCGACCGAGGCTGCGAGCTGGGATGGTGCCGAAGGCGGCGGCGATAACCCTAGCCAGAGAGGAGAAAACGAGGGCAAGGAGGAGAAGGGAATTGAGGGACGGCTGGGGCCGTGTGTGCGAGGCGTGCGGGCGTTTTCTTTCTTTTCTTTGCACGCGTTTTCTCTCCCTCTCTCGCACATCCAATTGGCCAGGACAAAGCTCTCTCGCAATTGGCTGTCATGCACAGTACGGGTGTGATGACGTGGACATGTCGAGGGAGCGGTCCTTGCGCGACTCTTATTGGGTTTAATTTTTAAGCTCACTTGACTAGACATATCGGCATGAACTGCTCAATGCGCACAACCTCCTCCTTCTTTGGCAACAACCTTATTGTTCCAAAGTTTAGGTGGAATAGCTGTAGATGGCTGTTGAACAAATCATGGAGCATAGGCATAAGATCTCCCTTAATGATATGCCAACATTTCTTATAAAATTCTGCCGAAAACCTATCGGGTCCACGAGCCTTATTCTGCTTGATTTGTGATACTGTTTCAAACACCTCTTTCTTAGTAAACGGAGCAGACAAAACATCGTTCTCGTCTGTGTTGAGCTGAGGTATGTCCCCGATTGCACGCTCATCAAGCGACACAAAATTATCTTCGGGTGTCCCAAAAAGCTTCTTATAAAAGTTGGAGACGTACAACTTTAGGTTGTGATGCCCTACAATCGTACCCTCGTCCTGTTCTGGTTGGATAATTTTCTTCTTTCTGTTCTTCCCATTTGTTATCATGTGAAAAGAACTGGGTGTTGTCATCGCCTTGGACGACCTTTTTCACCTTGGCTCTGAGAGCCCATTTCATCTCTTCTTCTCTAAGAAGAGCTCGCAACTTTTGCTCAGCCTCGCTCTCAATGGTCCGATCTGATACATTAAGAAGGTTAGACTCAGCTTTCAAATCTAACTCATTTATGAGTTGTATAAGTCTCTCTTTCTCCACCTTGTATAATCCATTCTGATTCTTGGCCCAGCCCCTCAAGAACTGGCGCAGGTGTCTAATTTTATTTTGTCGTCTATCAACATTGGAGATACCACCACACTCCTTGGCCCATTCTATAGCAATGAGGTCCATGAAGAGTTCCCTCTCGAACCATCCTAGTTTGAAAGAGAAATTATTTATGTTTCCCACATGGGTCCCTTCTGAAAGAACATGCGGTGCCCCCATGTTTGGTTTTGGTAATTGATGACAATCTCTATGGACTAAGGGTTGCCTTGAGTTATATTTGAAGGATCTGTCCATAGGAATTTCTTGAAGTCCATGTGTTGGTTTCAAGGAGTTTATGTGGTGACCAAGGTGTTATTAAGGAATTATCCAAAGATTGGTCATGTGAGAGTTGAGTTTATTGCAAGCATGTCTTGAAGAAGAAGATTGTGTGATCATTCATGTTTACCTTCAAGACATCATCCAAATGAAGAGAGTTGGAAAGAGTCAAGGTTGATCAAGACTAAGTCAAGAGTGAATCAACTTGATCAACTCACAAAGCGTAGAAGATGTACCGGGAGGGATCAAGCGATCCCATGGTGTGGTAAGCATTGTCAATTACGCTCTGTGTACTAACCCATGATCTTCGTGAGAGTTCTTTGTGGGGTTAGGTTGCAGTGTGCAAGTTCAAGTGAAGCATCATGAAGAGATCAAATGCTTGAAGCTTGCCGTCCATTGTGGTGACAATGGACTTGTGAAGATGTTGCGGTGTGCAAGTTCAAGTGAAGCATCATGAAGAGATCAAATGCTTGAAGCTTGCCGTCCATTGTGGTGACAATGGACTTGTGAAGATGCGCGGAAGAGTGGATCACCCATAGTGGAGTATGGGGGAGCAATCAACTAGTCTTCATCGAGCCAACGCAACCAAGAAAGGTAGTCCAACTTGAGGGAGTCAAGATCGTCATCATCTAGCTCAAGTGGACTATGTGCAAGGCAAAGGTTTGCCCTTGATAGGTTTTCTATGTTACCGGTCTCATGACGGTAGTTCGGAGACCGGGTTATAGGATCGATTGCCGTACTATCAAGGGGGGCTCTCGATGAGTAGCTTGATCGTATCGTTCATAGAGAGCTCAAACCATTGCATCCTTGCATCATCTTTATTGGTTCTTGTTTGGTTCTTCTCTTTGTGAGTTTTGGAGCTTATGGTCATCTTGATGACAAGCTCGAGTTCATCGAAAATGGAGTTCACTCGCATCTTCAATGATGTTTTCGATGTTGGAGGTTATGCCGGTTCTTCTCGGTTGGAGGTTTCACTCCTCTATTTGTTGGCATACCTCCCCTGCCTCTTCTTACTATAACCAGTCGCTGTTTTGATGCTACTCGTCGTCTTGTATCCAACAAGCTTGAGTTTTCTCAATTCGGAGCTCATATGAAGAAGTTTTGGCAGTTCTGTTTGGTCCAAGCGGTAGTACCGCGGGCCGGAGCGGTAGTACCGCTTGGGTGCTACAAGTGGCAGTACCGCTCCACAACGGTAGTGCCGCTGGTAGCCCCCAGCCATAGTACCGCTGCGGCTTCGTGCTAGTACCGCCTCGATTCGAGGGGTCTTTTTCCGTGTCGGGTTTTACGGTACTAGCCGCGGTAGTGGAGGCGGTAGTACCGCTCGTGTGCGGTAGTACCGCCCTGACCACCGCGGTAGTACCGCTCTGGGCCCAGCGGCAGTACCGCGAGGGGGAGCGATAGTACCGCTGGCCAAGCGGTAGTACCGCTCTCTGCGGGGCTGTTTGGGGGGGGGGTAACGGTTGGATTTCCCCCCTCCTATAAAAGGGGGTCTTCTTCCCTATTCTACCTTATCTCTTGAGCTCGTGTTCTTCCCCCATTGTTGACCTTCTTCGAGCTTGCTAACTCTCAATCCCTCCATGGATTCTTGCTAGTTTTTGAGGGAAAAGAGAGAGGAGATCTAGATCCACATTTCCACCAATCACTTTCTCCTCTATGTGAGGGGAACCCATTGGATCTAGATCTTGGAGTTCTTGGTGTTCTCCTTCTTGTTCTTCCTCTCATTTTCCTCCCTAGCATTAGTTGCTTCGGTGGGATTTGAGAGAGAAGGACTTGGGCACTCCGTGTGCCCTTGCCATTGCATTTGGTGCATCGGGTTGAGTTCTCCACGGTGATACGTGGAAGTTACAAGTTGAGAAGCTTATTACTCTTGGGTGCTTGGTACCCTTGAGCTTGTTCCTCTTGGGTGCTTGGGCGCCCTAGACGGTTGGTGGTGTTCGGAGCTCAATCATTGTGGTGTAAAGCTCCGGGCAAGCGTCGGGGTCTCCAATTAGGTTGTGGAGATCGCCCCGAGCAATTTGACGGGTACCGGTGACCGCCCCCAAGGGTTGCCAAAGTGTACGGGTTCGGTGACCGCCCCCAAGGGTTGCCATTTGTACGGGTTCGGTGACCGCCCTCAAGGGTCCCTTAGTGGAATCACGGCATCTTGCATTGTGCGAGGGCGTGAGGAGATTACGGTGGCCCTAGTGGCTTCTTGGGGAGCATTGTGCCTCCACACCGCTCCAAACGGAGATTAGCATCCGCAAGGGTGTGAACTTCGGGATACATCGTCGTCTCCGCGTGCCTCGGTTATCTCTTACCCGAGCCCTTTACTTTGTGATAGCCATATTGTTTCTTGTCATATATCTTGCTATCACTTCGTTGTTTACCTTGCTTAGCATAAGTTGTTGGTGCACATAGGTGAGCCTAGTTGTTTTAGGTTTTGTGCTTGTCAAATTAACCGTTAGGTTTATTCCGCATTTGTTCAAGCCTAAACCGTAATTATTTTAAAGCGCCTATTCACCCCCCCTCTAGGCGTCATCCACGATCTTTCACCTTCCCCCAAGTTGACCAGCAACGGTGCATGATCAGAAATTGCTCTGTGCAATGCATGTACCGTTACTAAAGGAAACTTCTGTTCCCACTCTACGCTGGTGAGCACCCTATCCAACTTCTCATATGTTGGAACCGACAAAGAGTCTGCCCACGTGAACTGTCTCCCAGTGAGGTCAATCTCTCTCAAATCGAGACTCTCAATAATCGTGTTAAACATGAATGACCATCTTCCATCGAAGTTGTCATTATTTTTCTCTTCTCCCCTTCTAATTATGTTGAAGTCCACCCCCTCCCCCTCTCCCACAAGGATAAGAAGCCTTTCATCACCACAAATTTTCACCAGATCTGCGAGTAAATCAGGCTTAAATTCAGGTTGAGCTGCACCATATACAGCCACCAATGCCCATCGGAAACCATCAATCTTCGACCTCACCCGAAATTTGACGGCAAAATCTCCATACACCACATTTACCACTTCTAATGACTCACACTTAACCCCAAGTAGTATCCCACCGGATCGACCCCTTGGGGGCAAGCAATGCCAGTCGAACTCAACCCCCCATGAAATAGTAGCATGTGTGCAACAAGCATAAACAACCATTAACTAGGTGAACCTGCCGAGTGCCATAGACCTAACCTACCTTATGGACAACCCGCTAATGGTTGGTGACTAACATAAATCATAAGCTATGATCCAGTACATTGGAGCATCATTGTGATCTCAATGTGAGAGTGGTTTTCTAGCTGGTGACTTCCATGATAAATAGTACTCCATCTGTCTCATAATGTAAAACGTTTTTTGACACTATTATGGGACAGGGGAGCATCATTTTGATCTCAATGTGAGAGTGGTTGTCTAGCATGTGGCCTCAATAAATAGTAGTATATATGTTACCTGGAGCAAGCCAACATGACCAAATCCATCTAACTATGTGAAAATTGTAGCAAGAGAAACAGAGGGAGCTCAAAGGATAAGTTTCATGGGCAAGTTGTGTGTCGATTAGAGAGAAGGGGGCATCTTGAGTCAATGGCCTACCGGATGGTTGGCGTGCTTCAGAAAAGTGAACCATAGTCATGGTTAAGCACGCTAACATTCAAGAGAACGAAGCACGTGGTGCCCATCATTCATTATCTACGTCGCAACCTCACTCGTAACATTGATACCATGAGAACATGGGCAAAGCCATAACAATCGTAGGCAGCTGCTAAGTTTCAGCAGGGAGCTAGTGACAGTGCTGGATCGGCCTCTGTCATGTGCAAAGCAGGGAGCCACCAGATGCTGGATAGCTGTTAAAACTCTGTGTCATCTCAACCCTCGAGGAAGGGCTTCCTTTTCTGGGAACCTCAACATTATACCTTGTCTTTCTCCTGTATTAGCATGAACCCATTGAGTAGGCTGTTTCGGTGCCCAGGCTCATCTGCACCCGGTTAGAAAAAAATTCCTGAAAATTCAAAACAAATTCAAAACATTCCAAAAAAATTGTGTGGTAGACAATTTGATGCGTGAGACCCGCTCCAAAGTTCAAGTCATTTGGACATCTGAGCAGCTCTCAGCAAAAAAGACAAATCGGGTCAAAACAGTACATGAACAGTAAACATTTTTACAGACCCCCAATTTGTCATTTTTGCTGAGAGCTTCTCAGATATTCAAATGACTTGAAATTTGGAGCGGGTCTCACGCAACAAATTGTCTACCACACAAATTTTTTTTTGGAATTTTTTGAATTTTTCTAGTATTTGTTTTGATTTTTTTTGTCGGCGCGGGTGCAGATGAGCTCGGGCGCAGAGATGGATTTTCGGAACCCATTTCCCTAGTGTCTGCCCTTTAATTTGTTGGCAGGACACTGATATGTTAGTGTGAATCCCTTCATGATGTACTATGCACCATGATTTATTTTATTTGAATAGCAATCTCATAATTCCAAAAATAATACTGCATCGACACACTATTGTTTACATGTGAGGTGCGTTCAAGAAAAACTTTCGGATCTTAAATCAGCATCGATCTCCTTTTTTCTGCTCAAAATTTTGCAATCAAACTTGTAGAGCAAGTCCACGGTGTCCTCTATTCTATCATCAGACTTGACAACTGCAAGCTGAACTTTTCAGAGCACACACACAACATTCAGTTTAATGTAGTACTACCATCCGCCTTCCTGCCTACTGGCCGGCAAGCTGCCCTGTGCCGTGCGCGAGAGAGATGGGAGGATACCAGCAACAGAAAGCCGGCGAAAGATGGGAGCAGCAAGAAGCGGCGTCGACGCAGCAGATGGGAGCAGCCTAGCAGCGGCAACGCAGGCCGGGGAGCAGCTGCAGCAAGAAGCGACGCCGCGCGAGAGGTGGGAGCAGCCCAGCTGCCGCGGCTGGAAGAGCAGCAGTGCCGTGCGGCGCGGGAGCAGCAGCAGTAGGCACGCGGAGACCACAATCGCCGGCCGGCGAGCTCACGTCGCCACCACGTCGACGAGCCTCCGCGGGCGGGCACGAGGCGAGCGCCCCGGCTGCGGCTGCCGGATGCCGCCATGGCTCGGCCTCGCTCGATTCGACCGCTGACCAAGCGCGAGCCTCCGCGGCGGGGCACGAGGCGAGCGCCCCAGCCGCGGCTGCCGGATCCCGACATGGCTCAGCCTCGCTCGATTCGGCCGCTGACCAAGCGCGACCCTCTGCGGGCGGGGCACGAGGCGAGGCGGCCGTGGTGACGGCCCCGTCGGCGGCCGGTGAGTCATGGCCTCCCCTCCAGCGAACGATCAATATCGACGGCGCACTGCTCGTGTTCGAGGAAAGCCCAAGCCAAACCTCTGCTGCTCTAAATCGGTTTTGTAGGGGAAAACCAGAATGAAAACCTGCACACACACACACACAAAAAAAGGCCTACATGCCATGTCTAGTGAACTCGTTTGGGGAAAATTCGAACGGGACAAAATGCGAAAGGAATCTTTAAATTAAAGGTAAAAATGTGTCTGTTTCTCGTTTTTGGGTGATTTTTGTTACTCGAATGCGACAAAATGTGAAAGGAGTACCGATAGTGCGGGTCCACCACGGGGGGAGCGCAAAGGCGGTTAGAGGCTGTTGCGAGGCGATCGGGCTCTGACGCTAGGGTTAGGGTTTCCTGCCGGGGGTGGCTTGTCTACGACGATGTTCTAGGTTTGCGACGGCGCATCCTGGGCGTGGGTCGGTGCTGCTATTTCTCTGTCACGGGCACGGCCAATGGCGGAGAAGGCGGGCGGCAAGATGGCGGCAGTTTCGGAGAACACGGTGACCCCGAGTTCGACGCAGGCGGCGTCCTCCACGCCGGCGCGTGGGCTCCCGTATCCCCTGTCAAGAGCAATACTCCGGACCCGGTTGCGAGCCTCTCAGCACGACTGGGGGACATGGTGTTACTGGACAAGGAGGCCGACGAAATAGTCTTTGAAGAAGATGATGATCATTCACTTCCTAAAGCTACAAGATGGTCGGCTGTCAGCAAGGTTTGTTCCTCTAGGCCTATGAAGAAATCTGTGTTGGAAAGAACTATGACAAGGGCTTGGGGTCTCCACAAGGAAGCAAGATTGAGAGATATGGAATCAAACATATTTGTGGTAGACTTTGTGATGGAAATATGCACTAGAGGCAATAAGAAAACTGTTATTATTATATTTCCTTATTCATGATAAAGGTTTATTATCCATGCTAGAATTGTATTGACCGGAAACTTAAATACATGTGTGGATACATAAACAAATACCGTGTCCCTAGTGAGCCTCTACTAGACTAACTCATTGATCAAAGATGGTTAAGGTTTCCTAACCATAGACATGTGTTGTCACTTAATAACGATCACATCATTAGGAGAATGACGTGATGGACAAGACCCATCCGTTAGCTTAGCACATGATCATTCAGTTTATTGCTACTGCTTTCTTAATGTCAAATACATATTCCTTTGACCATGAGATCATGCAACTCCCGGATACCGGAGGAATACCTTGTGTGCTATCAAATGTCACAACATAACTGGGTGACCATAAGGATGCTCTACAGGTATCTCCGAAGGTGTCTGTTGAGTTGGCATGGATCGAGATTGGGATTTTTCACTCTGAGTATCGGGGAGGTATCTCTGGGCCCTCTCGGTAATACAGCATCATAAGAATCTTGCAAGCAAAGTGACTAAGAAGTTAGTTACAAGATGATGTATTACGGAACGAGTGAAGAGACTTTCCGGTAATGAGATTGAACTAGGTATGAAGATACCGATGATCGAATCTCGGGCAAGTAACATACCGACAGACAAAGAGAATTACGTATGTTGTCATAAGGTTCGACCGATAAAGATCTTCGTAGAATATGTAGGAACCAATATGGGCATCCATGTCCCGCTATTGGTTATTGACCGGAGAGTCGTCTCGGCCATGTCTACATCATTCTCGAACCCGTAGGGTCCGCACGCTTAACATCCGTTGACGATATAGTATTATATGAGTTATGTGAGTTGGTGACTGAATGTTGTTCGGAGTCCCAGATGAGATCACAGACATGACGAGGAGCTCCGGAATGGTCCGGAGGTAAAGATAGATATATAGGATGATAGTATTTGGTCACCGGAAAGGTTTCGGAAGTACCTCGTATTTATCGGAATGCTAGAAGGGGTTCCAGGAGGCCACTGGTAAGTGGTGGGTCTTATGGGCCAAAGGGGGGGAGCACACCAGCCCACAAGGGGGCTGGCGCGCCCTTCCACCCCTGCCCACGCACCAAAGGAGGAAGGAAAGGAAGGGGGAGGCGCCCTAAGGAAGCGAGCCCCCCTTTCCTTTCCCCCATGTCCAAATATGGAAGGGGGCGCGGCTAGGCAGGCCTCTAGTGCAGCCGCCGCCCACTTGTGGGCGCCCTAGGGCTGCCTCCTCTCCCCCCTCCACCTATACACACACCACGATTCCCAAGCCGTGTGCGGCGCCCCTCTCCCTCTAGTTCATCCTCGGTCATATTTTCGTAGTGCTCAGTGAAGCCCTGCGGAGATAGTTGCATCACCACCATCACAACGCTGTCATGCTGCCGGAACTCATCTACTACTTCGCCCGTCTTGCTGGATCGAGAAGGCGAGGACGTCATCGAGCTGAACGAGTGCTGAACATGGAGGTGTCGTACATTCGGTACTTGATCGGGACGGATCGTGAAGGTGTACGACTACATCAACCGCGTTGATAAACACTTCCGCTTAACGGTCTACGAGAGTATGTAGACACACTCTCCCCTCTCGTAGCTATGCATCTCATGGATATATCTTACGTGTGCGTAGATTTTTTTTGTTTTCCATGCAACGTTTCCCAACACTTTGGTAGCGAAGGGGATTGGAAACATGTCCCGCACAATGGCCCGTGGCAATATGATTTTTCTGTTTTGATTATGAAGGACTATGAAGGTGATGTGAGGATCTCCGAGATGGTATTTCCTAAGATTGATATTTGGGTTAGGGTGGATCATCTACCCCCAGGTAAGAGGACGAAGGCATTTGGCAAAGCTCTCGGTAACTGGCTGGGAGAGGTTGTGAGGGTGGATACTGGCAGGGACGGCATCGCCAGAGGGAAACACCTCAGGGTTCGCGCTTCAATCTCTGTTTTTGAGCCTCTGGTTTGGTGTTTGCTCTTGAAGAAGTCTAAGGAAGATAAGGAGGGGACCTGGTTTGATTTTCATTATGAGAAGGTTCCACACTTTTGTTTCGAATGTGGCAGAGTTTTCCACAAGGGAGGGTCTGCATCCCCCCCTCGATTCGTCTAATCAATGGGGGAGCTGGCTTCATGCCTCCCCTGGTCATTACAACTCAGGCAAAGAAGGGTCATCAAGTGCAGCTGCAAGCAGCAGCAATAGTTTTGTTAGCTCCCAAGGAATGGATGGGCAGAGGAATCATGTAGAGCACCCAAAGGTGAGAGACATGCCAACGAAAAGAAATCTCAACTCAGATTTTGCTAGTTTCGGTGAGTACCACTCTAACGGGCACTCAAGGAACAAGGAGACAATTGGCATGTACACGAAGGGGTCGAGCAGATTTGAAGAAGCTAGAAAGGATGACCTCAGGTACGGGATTGAGCAGAAACGTGGAGTGACTTGGGGAATAAATTAGTTGAGCAAAGCCATCACCGGCTATGGGAGACAGGTTGGGACGACTAGAGTGGAATAAAGGGCAAGTCCACCTATAGTGAAAGTGAATGCGACAGGCATGCTGTCGGTCTTGACTCTTACAGGGTGGATCGGTGAGAAATCGCTATGCATGCGCCCTCTATGCATGGCGATCGGAGTCGGCATAAGGGCCATTATGTCCGGAAGTACAGAAAGGAAGTTGATCAGCACAGTGGCAGTGCATCGCAGGCTAGTAGAGAACACGAAAGTAGAAAACGAAGACCCAAGCAAGTGTGGGTTGCCAAGGGAGAAATAGACAGGCTGCATGGACAGGAGACATTCATTCGCGACACGAGGCGCAAGACGTCTACAGTGTTTGATCGCCTCTCCGGGCATCATGATCGATCGACGGACCTTGCGCAGCGGGCCACCGGGAGCAATGAATATCCTTGCCTGGAACTATCAAGGACTGGGGTTGGACTCGACAGTTGGTGAGCTTCATGACCTGGTTAGGTCTTACAACCCAACAGTGGTTTTCTTAAGTGAAACTAAGAAGAGGGCCAATGCATATTGAATAAGCTCAATTGGAGTCTAGGTTTCCGGGAGGGGGTGGCTGTCCATTGTGTTGGCAAGAGTGGTGGCTTGTCATTATGGCGGAGAGACAATGTGAAGGTAGCTGTGAGGCCTTGGTGCCAATATTTTATTGATGTGGTAGTTGAGTTTGAGGGCAAAGCTTTTAGGATCACCGGATTCTATGGCGAGCCTAGGACAGACTTAAGGGATAAATCTTGGGAAGCTCTTCGGTATTTGCCGAGGCAAGATAATCAACCATGGATCTATGTAGGGGATTACAACGAGGCACTTCTTCAGACTGGACAATTTTGTGGGAAGGGAATAAGTTCTTCTCAGATGGAGGAGTTCAGAGAATGCCTAGCCGACTGCAGTTTGGCTGATCTTGGGTTCCATGGCTACCCGTACACCTAGGACAACAAGCGAGATGGTGCTAATAATGTCTAAGTCCGTCTTGATCGTGCAACATGCACTAGTGATTTCCTTGGGTTTTTTCCCTCAACGGAGGTGGAACATGTCATCACCAAAGAGTCGAACCACAATGATATTATTATTTGGGCTAGGGAGATGCCTCCTGATGCTTCCAACAATGGGGTTCGGAGATTTTTCTATGAGGAAATGTGGACGAAACATGAAGGATATAATGAAATGGTCGAGTGTGCATGGAAAAGGGCATTGTCTACTAGGCAGGGGGCGGCCAAAGCCTATGATATTCTTAAGTCCGTGTCGGATCACGGGTTCCGGCAAAACCCTCAAGGTTCGAACACTAGGGTCCGTGCGAAGGTTTCCTCCCTACCGATCCACGTCCTAACTGACTAAGATCTCAAGAACGAACTCGACGAACTCACAACACAAAGGACACAAGATTTATACTGGTTCGGGCCACCGATGTGGTGTAATACCCTACTCCAGTGTGGTGGTGGTGGATTGCCTCTTGGGATGATGATGAACAGTACAAGGGGAAGAACAACCTCCTAAGGTTGAGGTGTTCTTGTGCTTGGTGTGTGGCTAAAGATCAGATGAGAGGGCTCCGAATCCGTCGCCCTCCTACTGTTGTTGCTAGTACTATTTATAGAGGCCCTGGTCCTCTCCCCAAATATTGAGCAGGAAGGGAGCCAACAACGGCCAATTTGGAAGGGGACAGCTAGTACAGCTTATCCTGACAAAAGTAGTCTTCGCCTGCAAAAGGCTCTGGTGGTGACGCCGCCTTGGGCTCCATGGTGACCTCCGTCTTGCCATCCTTCTGGTCTTGGTCTCGTTGCACCGATATGGAAACCTTTGCTTGATGCCTCGGTACTCCGCGTCAGCGCTTGCCTCCTTAGCACCAAAGAGGAAACAAGGACGTTGCACGCGCTGGCGCTCGCCAGGAGTCGATCGTCATGGCTCACGTCACGAGAGCCTCGCGAGGTTTGCCTTGCCTTGATCTCTCCGCCCCTCACGAGCCTGCCTGGCGGGGCCGCTCCTGAGGAGGTCTTGCGTCGTCCGCCTCGCGAGGCTTGGCCCCTCGCGAGGGTCTTGGATGCCTTGTTGATGAAGATGGGCCGTACAGGCCTGCTAGCATAGCCACGCCGTGGGCCGCAGGCAGGCAAGTCTGGGGACCCCCGTTCCCAGAACGCCGACAGTAGCCCCCGGGCCCAAGGTGCGCTCGGGCTTGGCTTCGAGGCAAAGCCAAAGGTCAAGCGCGGAGCGCCGCTGGCCCCAAAAGCCTGCGGCCTTGGTCGATGCGTGGCGGTTGATTGGACGTGGGCGTCTCCACTTCCCCACGCAGCCTCGGCAACTACCCGACTTGACAAGTCCCTGTGACATGCAAGGAAAACCATCATTACCTGTGATCGTGGGGGCGCTGGTTGGCCTTCTCCTGCTATAAATGAGGAGGGGGGGAAGAGGCCCCATCACCCATTTCTTCCCATTCCGCCTGCTTCTTCCTCCTTGATCCTCTGCTAGTAGCAATGGCGCCCATCTGAAGGTTTTCTTCTACGGAGAAGGGAAAGACTCCCCTCGACATGCCGACACCGCTTCCACCGAAGAAGAGGTCGGTTCACCGCCGCGACGAAGCGGCGATGCAGGTGGTGACGAGGCCTTGGTGCGAGCGGCCTCCTCCTGGGTATCCGCTGCCTTTGTACGCCCAAGCTGGGGGCTCAGGAGGAAGGAGCGACGAGCGCCAGCGCGCGCGTCGCGGCCAAGGTCGACACACCGTGGCGACGAGCGCCGTCGCTCCCGGAGTCCACGCCGTGGACTCCTCACACGAGCTTGTGCTGTGGGCGGCGATGCCGCCAAGCTCCTGGATCCGCTTCCCGCGTTTCTTCTCCGACGTAATGCCGCCGAGGGGACCCCTCAAGCTCTGGTTGCAGCATGCTGACTGCGATGCTCCGGCGACTGGAGCAGAGGTCGAAGCAGTCTTCCCCGGCAAGATCTTCATGACCCGCGGATGGGGCGAGGTCGCACGGGTTTGCCGTGCGGAGGGCGCCCTCACGATCCACTTCGAGTATGACGGCGCCTCCATGATGTTCTTCAAGGTCTTCGACGCGGAGGGCCGCCGCTTGGAGTGTTGCCCCGGAGGGGAGCGCCAGGATGATGTGCGCTCCGCTCGTGGCTACTCCAGCAACAGCGACTCTTGGGAGTCCAGCAGTTCTCCTGAGCTCTCCGAGACTCCGGAAACGAGCGACGACAGCTTCGTGCCCCCGAGCTCTCGCCGCGCCCGGAGCAGGGCCGCAACGTCCGGCCGCCACCGTCGCTGATCTGGATGGGGTTGGTGCCGGCCTCCCGCGGCCCACTGTTGATGATGGCGTCAGCCGCGGGGGTGTGTAGATAGGTTTCTCCTAAGTTCCTGTCTTTTGTTCCCTGCGAGGAATCAAGAAGTACCCCGTGGGGGCGTGTAAAGGGTCTGTAATGTCTTTTGTTGATATTATCCTGATCATGGAAACCTGTGAACGCAAGTCCTGTTTAGGCTCGGTCTCCCCTTTCCAACCTTGCAACGGCTTGTTGCCCTACGCTGACAGGTCCCGGTCCCCAGGCAAGCTACAACCATCGCTGGTATGCCAGGTCGCGTGCCGTGGTCAAGGCCAGGAGGTGAGCGGCCCGAGGTCCAGTAAGAGCTCCTGAGGCGCGATCCTCAGGGGGTCCCCTTTAGCGCTCAAGCAGCCGTGGTAAGGTAAGAAAGGGAGGCGGCGTTGCCGCAACAGGGCTGCGGCGAGCGTGACCCCTAGGTCCCAACGATTAGTCGATCTGAGCGCGAGACTTATCTTGGTGGTCCGGGGTCGATTCCTCGTGATGCGCCAAGTTTGTGCGCAGGCATCCGTAGCGTAGCTAGGTCAGGCCCATTCGAGTCTCCCCCTCTCCCATGCTCTCCTTCGTGCTCTACGTCCTCAGGTCCCGGCCCTCGAGCGAGCTCAGCCGCCGCTGGTATGCCAGGTCGCGTGCCGTGGTCAAGGCCAGGGGGTGAGGGCTCGAGAGCTAGTAAGAGCTCCTGAGGCGCGATGCTCAGGAGCCCCCCTTTAACGCGCAAGCAGATTACATGGAAGAAGTGGGAGCTTGTGGTGCCACCCGCTGCTATCCTCGTAAGATTCCTGCAAGCCAACACAAGGAAGAACACGGTCTGCCATTATGGTTGCCAGCCTACCACTGGTTGCTCCGCGAGGAAATGAAGGCACTGAGGGCCTGGTGACGTGACGTGCGCGGGGCGTGCCGTGAGCCAGAGCTCGACCGCTCAGGTTTGTCGACGTGGCAGGGACGGACCCGTGCACCAGCGTCGTGCCGGCGTGCGTAGCCCCCGTGGGAGGTGACGATCATGCAAGTAGTAGTCATAGGTAGATTAAGCATGGAATGCATACTAGCTTAAGTAAATGCGGGAAAGGTACAAGCCACTAGGTCAGGCCCGAGCGGCTTGGGGATGATGCAGCCCGAGGGGCGCCCCCAACAAGGTAAGCTAAAGACATAAAAGGGATACATGCCACAGGGATGGACCCACGCGGCCTGGGAATGATGCAGCCCGAGGGGCGCTCCAGCCAAATGAACTTGGAAAATGTCACCTGGTTCTGTTGACGAAGGAGAGTTGAGGCAGCTGAAGGTATGCGGCGAAGGGGTCACCTCTCATGAGCCACCGGGGTCCTGAGCCTTGGGAGGCTCTGGGGGTCCAGGTGGTTCCCTGAGGATCGTCTCCATCTCCGTCAGCACAGCGTGGTGCCTAGCCTCCTGAGCCGCCAGGATGCTCCGCAGGTTGCGCTGATAGGCGAGTGCCACGCTTGGCAGGCCAAAAGGCATGCGAACGTAGCTGTGAGGTGGTCCTTCGTAGCGTCCCACGCGCGAAGGACAGAAAAGCTCCTGAGAGGCGGCCCTGTTGAGCCCTGGGACGTCGATGCAGACGCGCAGCCCGGCATCCTCGCCTGGATGGGGAGCTGCGCGTGGTGAGCGGCGGTCGCCGCGCATGGCCCTCGCGTGTTGCAGTTCCTGAGTGGTCTTGGTGATGAACTCCTGAGCGGCGGGCGCTCCTCGCCCTGTGTCCTCCTGAGGGAAACGTGTCGTGAAGCACGCCTCCAAGTTGTGCCCAAGCGCCTCCCTCATGATGTTGGCAAGGTCTGAGGCCCTCCAGAAGAGAGCCCCTGAGCCCTGCCCGAGAAGGGCGCCGGGCGCGCTTTCCTATGCGATGGAGGGAGGCGCCCCAGGTGAGGGCGCTGATCCTGACGAGGCTCCAGCTGCAATGCCACCCTACTGAAGTCCTGCACGGCGCAGCTGCTTCTTCTTCTTGGGGGTGGTCTCAGGACGGCGCTCGCCCTTGCTGTCGGGGTCGTCGATTACTGCAGCTTGGAAGGCACGCTCGAGGGAGCACACCGCATCTCTTTCTTCGCATGGGACCGTGATGATTCCGCCGCTTCCTGGCATCTTGAGGACATTGTAGCCGTGATGAGTCACCGCCATGAACTTGGCCAGGGCTGGGTACCCGAGGATCGCATTGTATGGCAGGCGAACGTAGGCGACGTCGAAGTCGATGAGCTCGGTGCGGTAGTTGTTGCGTTCTCCGTAGGTGACAGGGAGGCGGACCTGCCCTATCGGTGTGGTGGAACCGTCGTTCACTCATGAGAACGGCTTGGTAGGCTGAAGCTGGTCATATGGCACTTGGAGGTTGTCGAACGTGTCGATGGACAGGACGTTGAGCCCTGCGCCGCCGTCGATGAGGGTCTTGGTAACTTTCATGCTGTTGATGACTGGGGAGGGCGCCAGCGGTAGCTGCGCACTTGAGCTGATCTGCCGAACTGAACGTGATGGCGCACTTGGACCACCTGAGCGGGCGCGTGGCCTCGAGCTTGGGGAGGACTGCATTCACTTCACGAGCAAACTGTTTGAAGATACGTTGCGAGCCTGGGGCCTGAGCTCCGCCCAAGATGCAGGCGATAGCGCGCGGCTCCTGGAAGCCCCCAGCCCCCTCGTCTTGATGGTGGTCGTCATTCCTCCTTGGCGGTAGCGGTAGTGGGGGAAGACCGGCATTGCCCTGAGGTCGATCCGCACGAGGCTGGTCCCTCCAGGCACCCTCGCGAGGCTGATCTTGCCAGCGGTCCTTGCGAGGCCGGTCGCGCCACTCCTGGCGCGGGCCAGGGTCGTCACAGCGTCCGCCACCACGTCCTCCTCCTCGGCCATAGCCCCGGTCACTGCGCTCGGGGCGTCGACCGAAGCGTCCTTCTCATATGGCTCTGAGCTCTTGACAGTCACTGGTGTTGTGGGTATGCAGGTTATGGAACGTGCAGAACAGTCGGCTGCTCTTGGATGACTCGGGCTGGTCTCTGCCGCGCTTGGTGTCCGGTTCGGCCGCGAGCACGGCTGCTCCCTTGCGCTTCACGTCCTTGGCCTTGGCTTTCTTCTCCTCCGGGTCCGCATCTGGGAGCTCGAGGAGGGAGAGGCGCCCCTCCTCAGCTCTTGCTCACTTGGTTGCCAGGTTGAACAACTCCAGAGATGTGCACAACTCCTCATGGATAGCGAGCTCCTCCTTCATCTTGACGTCGCGGACGCCATCAGAGAACATAGAGATGATGGCCTCATCTGTCACCTTGGGGGTCTTGAGGCGGACATTGTTGAAGCACTGGATATACTTCTGGAGGGTCTCTCCTGGTTGTTGCTTGATGCGGCGCAGGCCACCCGCGGCCGGTGAGCGGTTGCGAGTGCCCTGGAAGTTGGCGACGAAACGGTTGCGCATCTCGTCCCAGGAGGAGATCGAGCCTGGGGGCAGATTCAGGAGCCAGGAGCGGGCTCCATCCTTGAGAGCCATGGGGAACCAGTTCGCCATGACTTTCTCGTCGCCGTTGGCTACCTCGATGCTCAGCTCGTAGAGCTGCAGGAACTCCGCGGGGTCGGGGGTGCCGTCATAGCGAGGAGGTAGATCTGGCTTGAACTTGCCCGGCCAGGTGACGCTACGCAGCTCGGGGGTGAAGGCGCGGCAGCCGGCCGTGGTCACCGGGGCCCACCTTGGAGGTGGAGCTTGGTCTGGGCGCCCGCGTGCCGCTACGACAAGCGGCGCGGGGCCTTGCCATAGCAAACGATCCTGGCGCAGCGGTGCGAGGAGCGGTGGAGCGTTCTCTTGCGGTCGAGGGACTTCTTGATAGCTTCTTTCTTCACGCGCGGGTGCCGGACGCGGTGGGTCGCGCCGCGGAGCCGCGCGCCTTGGCGCCAGGGTGCCGTCTTGGGGCAGAGGTGGTGGAGGTGCTCCGTGAGCTACGTCGCCTGTAGCTGGCGGAGGGCGAGGCGGGGAGAGGGACGGCGCAGGGGAGCCCCCCGCGGCGCGGACAAGCTCGGCGATTCGGTCGAGCCAGTCGTTGTAGAGGTCGTTGACTGGGCGGTAGCGCAGGAGCTCGTGCGCCATGAGGAGGCGGCCCGCGCGTCCATGGGAGCGCGACGTGCATGGGACGAGGAACCGGCCGGGGTCAGCGATGGAGTGGCGGTGCGGCCGTCCCGCCGCACCGAGGGGTGCAGCGAGGATGCTTGCTGCTCGTTCCCCGCCGGGCCGGTGGCGGCATTGGCGGCAGGCGACAGTGAATGACGAGGTGGCCCGCCGACGGGAGCCGTCTGAGCGACCCGGGTGGCGAGGGCAGCCCGGCGCTCAGCACTTGCACATCGAGCGTCCACCATGGAGACGACGGAGCAACTAGGCGTGGAGCGACGGAAAGGAAGCTTCGGCGCACCCCTACCTGGCGCGCCAAATGTAAGATCACGGGTTCCGGCAAAACCCTCAAGGTTCGAACACTGGGGTGCGCGCAAAGGTTTCCTCCCTACCGATCCACGTCCTAACTGACTAAGATCTCAAGAACGAACTCGACGAACTCACAACACAAAGGACACAAGATTTATACTGGTTCCAGCCACCGATGTGGTGTAATACCCTACTCCAGTGTGGTGGTGGTGGATTGCCTCTTGGGCTGATGATGAACAGTACAAGGGGAAGAACAGCCTCCTGAGGTTGAGGTGTTCTTGTGCTTGGTGTGTGGCTAAAGATCAGATGAGAGGGCTCCGAATCCGTCGCCCTCCTACTGTGGTGGCTAGTACTATTTATAGAGGGCCTGGTCCTCTCCCCAAATATTGAGTGGGAAGGGAGCCAACAACGGCCAATTTGAAAGGGGACAGCTAGTACAGCTTATCCTGACAAAAGTAGTCTTCGCCTGCAAAAGGCTCTGGTGGTGACGCCGCCTTGGGCTCCATGGTGACCTCCGTCTTGCCGTCCTTATGGTCTTGGTCTCGTTGCACCGATATGGAAACCTTTGCTTGATGCCTCGGTACTCCGCGCCTGCGCTTGCCTCCTTAGCACCAAAGAGGAAACAAGGACGATGCGCACGCTGTCGCCCGCCTGGCGCCCGCCTAGTGTCGATCGTCATGGCTCATGTCACGAGAGCCTCGCGAGGTTTGCCTTGCCTTGATCTCTCCGCCCCTCGCGAGCCTGCCTGGCGGGGCCGCTCCTGAGGAGGTCTTGCGTCGTCCGCCTCGCGAGGCTTGGCCCCTCACGAGGGTCTTGGATGCCTTGTTGATGAAGATGGGCCGTACAGGCCTGCTAGCATAGCCACGCCGTGGGCCGCAGGCAGGCAAGTCTGGGGACCCCCGTTCTCAAAACACCGACAGTCCATGACTACTAAGATGCAATGTTGGGGTTGTAATGTGTTTGGCTCAGTCAGCAGACAAATCGCAAAGCTCAAGTCCCAGCTCGGCCATGCAAAAGAGAGCACTTTGGTCTCGGGTTGCTCACTGGAGGTCCGAAACCTGGAAGATCGGTTAAGAGAATTGTATGAGAGGGAAGAGGTTATGTATAAACAGAGATCAAGAGTAGGATGGCTGAAGGAAGTGACCAAAAAACAAAATATTTTTAGAACAGAGCTAGCCATCGGAAGAGAAAAACACGGTAAAGGCACTTAAGCGGGCTAACGGCAGCAAGTGCACTGCAGATGATGAGATGGGAGCCATGGCTGCCTCATTTTATGCACGTCTCTTCGCTTCCGAAGACTCTGATGAGGCGGACAGAATCCTTAACTTGATGGATGAGGTTGTCACTGATGAGATGAATGCGCATCTAACGGGCCCAATCTTGGATATTGAGATAGATACGCCTCTATTTCAGATGGGGGGCACGAAAGCTCCCGGCCCCGATGGTCTTCTAGCCCTATTTTATCAGAGACATTGGTCTCTTGTTACGGATGACGTTTATGCAGTTGTTCGTGATTTCTTGCAAGGTGGGGGCGATACCGGAGTCATTCAATGATACGGTGCTGGTCATGATCCCGAAGGTTAGCTCACCAGAGCTGCTTTCTCAATTTCGCCCAATTAGCCTTTGCAACGTTCTTTATAAGGTGGCTGCAAAAGTGTTGGCGTTAGAGTGCTTTTGTACCGGAGAGGCTCATCACAGATAGTGTGCTTGTTATAGATGAGTGTGTTCATGCCATTCAAAAGCGAAAAAGGAAGAAACCCTTATGTACAGTCAAATTGGACATGATGAAGGCGTACGACCGAGTGGAATGGTCTTTCTTGGAGCGTGTTATGTAGAAATATGGCTTTTCTCAGGGATGGGTGGCTATAATCATGAGGTGTGTCAGTACATCCAGGTTCTCTGTCAAACTTAATGGAGGTTATTCTGACATTTTCATCCCTTCTAGGGGGCTCCGGCAGGGTTCTTGATCCTTATTTGTTCCTCCTGTGTGTTGAATGCTTTTTTGCACTCCTAAAAATGGCGCAGCTTGTGAAACAGATTTGTGGAGTCCCATTTGGGAGCACTGGCCCCCCATGTGACTCGCCTTTTGTTTGCGGATGATAGCATTGTTTTCCTTGGGGGATCCCAAAGTAACAGGGAGGCGCTGAGAGATATTCTACAAGTGTATGAACAAGCTTCGGGACAACGTGGGAACCTACAAAAATGCTCCATCTTCTTCGGGAAGGGAGGCGGTGAGGCTGACATAGAGATGATCAATGGGATTATTGGTATATCTTCGGAATCTCTCAGTTAAAAGTATTTGGGCTTGCCAACGGTGGTGGGCCAGTCAAAAGAGGGCACTTTCAAGCCTGTGAAGGAAAGTTCCAAAGGGAAAGTTTTGGGCTAGAAGGGTGATACGTCTCCAACGTATCTATAGATTATGAAGTATTCATGCCGTTATATTATCATTCTTGGATGTTTTACAACCATTTTATAGCAACTTTATATCATTTTTTGGGACTAACCTATTGACCTAGTGCCCAGTCCCAGATGCTACTTTTTGCTTGTTTGTTACATCGCAGGAAATCAATATCAAACGGAGTCCAAACACCGCGAAACTTTTTGGAGATTTTTTATGGAATAGAACACTCAGGATGGGCCACAGAAGCACCTAGGGGTGCCCCGAGGGGGCACAGCCCACCAGGGCGTGCCTGGGGGCCCAGGCAAGCCCAGGTGTGTTGTGCCCACCTCGGTGGCCTCCCGCACCCCCTCTTTACCCTATAAATTCACAAATATTCCAAAAACCCTGGGGGTTAACCTAGATCAGAAGTTCCGCCGCCGCAAGGTTGTGTAGCCACGAGAAACCAATCTAGACCCCGTTCCGGCACCCTGCCGGAGGAGGAAATCATCACCGGTGGCCATCTTCATCATCCCGGCGGCCACCACGATGAGGAGGGAGTAGTCCATCCTCGGGCTGAGGGTTTGTACCAGTAGCTATGGGTTTAATCTCTCTCTCTCTCTCTCTCTCTTGTTCTTGAGATGGCACGATCTTGATGTATCGCGGGCTTTGTTAATATAGTTGGATCATATGGTGTTTTCCCCTCTCTATCTTTTTGTGAATTGAGTTTTCCCTTTGAGATTTTGTTTTATCGGATTGAATACTTTTATGGATTTGAGAAAACTTGATGTATGTCTTGCAAATGAATACTCGTGGTGACAATGAGTTATTATTTTGATTCACTTGATATATGTTTTGGCACTCAACTCGCGGATTCCTGAGGTGACATTGGGGTAATCTACGCATAGGGATTGATGTACGTTCTTGTCTTTGTTTCTCCGGTAGAAATCTTGGGGCACTCTTTGAGGTTCTTTGTGTTGGATTGAGTATTATGAATCTGAAATTATTTGGTATTGTTTTAATATGAACTCTTGGATACATCGATCGGAAAGAATAGCATCGAGGTGGTTTCGTACCTACAAACGATTTCTTCTTATGTTCTCCGCTAGATAGGAACTTTGGAGTGATTCTTCATCGCACTTTGAGGGTTCGTTATATGATCCATTATATTAGCATTCTTGAGAGATTGCACTAGTGAAAATACAGACCCTAGGCCTCATTTTCAAGCATTGCAATACCGTTTGTGCTCCGTTTTATCAATTTCTACCTTGCTGTTTTTATTGTTCCTATTACAAAAATCAATATCTACTATCATTACTACGCTTGTATCACCATCTCTTCGCCGAACTAGTGCACCTATACAAATTACTGTTGTATTTGGTGTGTTGGGGACACAAAAGACTTTTTATTATTTGGTTGCAGGGTTGTTTGAGAGAGACCATCTTCATCCTACGCCTCCCACGGATTGATAAACCTTAGGTTATCCACTTGAGGGAAAATTGCTACTGTCCTACAAAACTCTGCGCTTGGAGGCCCAACACAAGTCTACAAGAACAAGTTGTGTAGTAGACATCAAGCTCTTATATGGTGCCATTGCCGGGAAGGCTAGGTAAGCGGCACTCACATCCCGTCAATGAAGCTCTTTTCTGGCACCGTTGCCGGGGAGGTGAGTGCATGAAGGTATATCTTTAGATCTTGCAATTGAATCTTTTAGTTTCTTTTTTTATCACTAGTTTGGTTTATAAAATAAAACTACAAAAAAATGGAATTGATGTTGCATCATATTATTCGTCTTTATAATGTCTTTCATGAAAATGATGGAAAGGAAAATTATGCTCAATTGATAGAAGAAGAATTCTATAAAATGTTTGGCACAAAATATTTGAATGATGAGCATGATTGCAATGTTGTTAGTATGAATTCTTTGAATATCCATGATGCTAATGATATTCAAAGCCATAAGCTTGGGGATGCTATCTTTGATGAAGATGATATTTTTAGTCCCCCAAGATTTGATGTGCATATTTGTTATAATGATTGCATGCCTCCTATTTATGATGATCATATTGATGAAAGTGGATTTGGAAAGGAGATGACTTTATTTAATGATGAATCCACTATTTCGGAAGAGGTTTCAATTGACTATGATACCAAAGTTGCTATCTATGATGATTATGGTGATGACATGTATGCGATACTGAATAATGATAACCATGGAACTTGTCATCATGATTTTAATTTTCACTCTCGTGATAGTTATTTTGTTGAGTTTGCTCCCACTACTATGGATGGGAAGAAATTTGCTTATGTGGAGAGTAATAAGTTTTCTATGCTTTTGTGTCATGAAAAGAATGCTTTATGTGATGATTACACTACTAGGGAAAAGCTTATAGGCAAACGCTTACTAGTAGCGTGGGTTTATAACCCACGCTACTGCTACTTAGTAGTAGCGCAGGTTTTTAACCCTCGCTACTACTAAGTTGATAGTAGTAGCGCGGGTTTTTAACCCTCGCTACTACTAAGTGGTCTCTACCGTGCCCCCCGGGGACATGCCATAATAGTAGCGAGGGGTATAAACCCTCGCTACTACTAAGCTGATAGTAGTAGCGCGGGTTTTTAACCCTAGCTACTACTAAGTGGTCTCTACCGTGCGCCATCGGGGACATGTCATAGTAGTAGCGAAGGGTATAAACCCACGCTACTACTATCGACCCACCAAGACATGTGTACACATAGCGTGCGGAGGACCAAATCCAAACCACACTCTTCCGATTCCCCTTCTCCTCCCACCCGCGATTCCTTTCCTCACCCACCGCCACTGCCGGCCTCACACCTCGCGCCACTCACAAATCCGGCGACCTCCTCGCGCACTCCAGACCCCTCTCCTCCCCCTCCATCCCCCTTCTTCTCCGCTGTTGGAAGGAGAGGGAAACCAGCCGAGCGTCGTCCATGGCGGAGGCCAGATCCTCCATGGACGCAACCACTTGCACCTCCTCACCGGGTCAAGGATCCCACGACAAGCAGCAGCAGGTCATCGGGCTTCATCTAGGGTTTCGGGCGTCAGCTCCAACTCCGGCGGCCACCGGTGAGTTCCTCCTCCTCCTGCTCTCGATCTCTCTCTTCCTCTTTCTAATAATTTTCTCTTCTTTTGTAGCAGCAGTAGAAGAGAGGTGCGGGCACAAGTTGGGTGGGGAAGCACCATCACCATGGACAGCTTCATCCCCTTCAGGACCAGTAGCAGCCATGGATGGAGAGGACGATGACGCCCAGCATAAGCAGCCACCATGGATGGAATTTTTTAATTCTCAATTAGTTAGTTGTAGCGCGGGGCCCTGACCCGCGCTGCAAATAATTAGTAGTAGCGCGGGCGGCAACCGCGCTACTACTACCAGAAGTAGCAGTAGCGCGGGTACCACCCGCGCTACTGCTAAAAGATAGTTGTAGCGCCCTATCAGTAGCGCAGGCCCCCACGCTACTGCTAGGCAATTACCCGCGCTACTACTAGGGTTTTCCCTAGTAGTGTTATATTTTTGAATTCTTCATGATGCTACTGAAAATTAATATGAGGGAGGAACTTATGCTTGTAGGAATTACAATAATATCAATTTCCTCTCTATGTGTTGAAAATCTTGAAGTTGTGCTTGTTTTGCCTTCCTATGCTAGTTGATTCTTGTTCCCATAAATTGTTTGATCATAAAATCCCTATGCATAGGAAGTGGGTTAGACTTAAATGTGCTTGCCATATGCTTCATGATGCTCTCTTTGTGTTTCAATTCTTATCTTTTATGTGAGCATCATTGAAATCATCATGCCTAGCTAAAAGGCATTAAAGAAAAGCGCATGTTGGGAGACAACCCAACACTTTTACCTACTATTTTTGTGTTTTCACATGATTAGTCTAATGTAGTAATCATTATAGCTTTTGTTTCAATAAAGTACAAAGTAAAGCCTTTGGGATGGTATGGATGATAGTTGACTTGATTCAGTGCAAAAACAGAAACTTTTGCGTCCAGTGCAGAAAATGTTATCTTTTACTGGAACGTGGAAAAATTCTATTTTTTTTACAGTTGATGGGTATACAAATTGTCTACGTTTTCCTAAATTTTCAGAATTTTTGGAGTAAAAGTATGACCTTAATTCAGATCTTTACGTACTGTTCTGTTTTTGACAGATTCTGTTTTCAATGCATAGTTTGCTTGTTTCCTAGTTTCTATGGCTTATTTTGCTCAATATAAATTATGGAAATGATAAGGTACAGTAGGCATTGTGTGAGAACAATTATGAATCTTGTCTTTGACAGTACCAAAGTGAATTATTTGTCTTTATCATACTAACCCATCTCACGAAGTTTCGTTAAGTTTTGTGTGATTGAAGTTCTCATGTTTTGGGCGAGATATCGATATGAGGAGAATAAAGAGTGACAAGACCCTAAGCTTGGGGATGCCCAAGGCACCCCAAGGTAATTTTTAAGGAATATCCAAGCAACTAAGCTTGGGGATGCCCCGGAAAGCATCCCCTCTTTCTTCTCCAACATTATCGGTAACCTCACTTTGAGCTATGTTTTCATTCATCACATGATGTGTGTTTTACTTGGAGCGTCATTTTATTTTGCTAGGATTTGCTTGCTATTATTTATAATAATGTTTTTCATCTTTTATTTAATAAAAGTGGCAATGATAGCCTTTACTATGCTTATTTTGCAAGTCTACATGTTGCTGTTTGAAAACAAAAAGTTTACCGCTGTTGCAAAAATTCCAGAGAAAATTCAGAATGTGATCAAATGTGGAAACTTTTTGCAAAATAAGCTCTGATAAATTTTCTACAGTGTGTTAAATTTTTAGAATATTTTGAGTTGAATAAGTATTAATACTCTTGCATTCTTTACAGATTGTACTGTTTTGGCAGATTGCTGTTATGTTAGCATATGTTTGCTTGTTTAATGATTCTATTTGAGGATAGGAGTATTCAATATACAGAGGCATTTAGCATGCAATGTTGAATAATAATTTTAGTGATTTGCTACAGTAGAGAATGATAAAGTTTTTGCATTGGTTTATACTAACTTATCTCACGAGTTCTTGTTGAGTTTTGTGTGGATCAAGCTTTTGTGATTTAGGAAAAGCGTGATGAGAGGAATTAAGGAGACACAAAAGCTCAAGCTTGGGGATGGCCAAGTCATCCCAAGATAATATTCCAAGAATTCTCAAGCACCTAAGCTTGGGGATGCCCCGGTAGGCATCCCACCTTTCTTCATGAACAAATATCGGTTAGTATCGGTTGAGCCTAAGTTTTTGCTTCTTCACATGAGTTGTGCTACTCTTGGAATGTAATTTTATTTTGTTTTGCTTGTTGTTTTAATAAAATGCTTAGATCTGAAAGTTTTTGAATAAGAGAGAGTCCTCAAATTATAGCTACCTATTTACTTAACTGCTCACATGATCTTCAGTTATATCTTTTTGGAGTAGCTTGTCATTTACTCTTGTGTTTCACTTATATCCTATGACTAAATTGTTGAATAAATTGAATGTCATGAAGTTGAAATCATATCATGCCTAGTGGTAGCTTCACATTGGGTTTAGAAAGTGAATCTTTTGAGGCTTGACAATCACAATATTGGTTATACAAGCAATTCATGAATAATTAGTATAAGGAAGAGAACTTTCACATGCAAATATACTATCTTGGAAATCTTTTGTGATTGTGAGCCCCCATCAAAATATTATATGCCAAAATTGTTGACGTTGGACAAGGAAGACAACGTAATGATTTATGTTTGTTCATATTCACATAGAAGTTATATTGTCATAGATCCTTCAACATGTGGTGCTTGCCCCCCATATTTGCTAGCCAAAAATTCTGCACCAAGTAGAGATACTACTTGTGCATCCAAAAAACCCTTAAACCCAAATCTTATCTTCAAGAGTCCACCATACCTACCTAAGAGTTGAGCAAGATCCTTCAAGTACGTTGTCATCGGTGCAAAAAGGCAATAAAAATTGCTTCTAAAAGTGTTAGATCACTTAGTGTTAGATAAAATTGAGCGTTGTACGAACTTGTGATGGCAAAGAATAAAAGCGACAGACTGCATAATAAAGGTTGCTATCATAAGGGGCAATATAACGTGACGTTCTTTTGCACTAAGGGGTTGAGTATACAAACAAATAAGCGCATGGCAACCTCTGCTTCCCTCTGCGAAGGGCCTATCTTTTAATTTTTAGTATTTACTTTTATGCAAAGAGTCAAAGTTTTTCTCTCTATTCCTTTTTATTTTTCTCTTTTGGCAAGCATCATGTGGTGAGGAAAGATCTAGGAACATATCTCCAGTTGAATATGGGTAGCATGAGTTATTGTTGTTGACATCACCCTTGAGGTGAATATGTTGGGAGGCAAAACAATAAGCCCCTATCTTTCTATGTGTCTGGTTGAAACATTTTGCTCGTGTGTATGCGGTGAGTGTTAGCAATCATAGAAGACTATAAGATGGTTGAGTATGTGGAGCTCTTAGTTAAACTTTGTTGAATAAGTTGACTTGCAATTGCTTGGTGACTAAGAACATAGGTTGTTGAGTTTCAAGAGAGTTCATTGGTTGAACCTTAACATGTGAATTGTTTGCTACTTTAACATGAGAAATTTTATGAGAAAGGATTGCTGTTATGATGCTAGGAAAAGTGATTGAAATTGTCATTGATCAAACTTGTGCACTTTGCTAGCATTCACACTTCATAAATTATTTCTTTTACCATTTACCTACTCGAGGACGAGTAGGAATTAAGCTTGGGGATGCTGATACGTCTCCAACGTATCTATAACTTATGAAGTATCCATGCCGTTATATTATCATTCTTGGATGTTTTAAACCATTTTATAGCAACTTTATATCATTTTTTGGGACTAACCTATTGACCCAATGCCCAGTGCCACTTGTTGTTTTTTGCTTGTTTTTTACATCGCATGAAATCAATATCGAACGGATTCCAAACACCGCGGAACTTTTTGGAGATTTTTTATGGACCAGAACACTCAGGCTGGGCCAGAGAAGCACCTGGGGGGGGGGGTGCCCCGAGGGGGGCACGACCCACCAGGGCGCGCCTGGGGGCCCAGGCGTGCCTAGGTGGGTTGTGCCTGATGTCTACTACACAACTTTATTCTTGTAGACACGTTTTGGGCCTCCAAGCACAGAATTTTGTAGGACAGTAGCAATTTTCCCTCAAGTGGATGACCTAAGGTCTATAAATCCGTGAGAGGTATAGGATGAAGATGGTCTATCTCAAACGACCCTGCAACCAAATACAAGAAATCTCTTGTGTCCCCAACACACCCAATACAATGGCAAATTGTATAGGTTCCCTAGTTCGGCAAAGAGATGGTGATAAAAGTGTAATATGGATGGTAGAAATATATTTTTATAATCTGAATAAATAAAAACAACAAGGTTTGAAAATAGTAAACAAGCACAAAAAGGGTATTGCAATGCTTGAAAATGAGGCCTAGGGTCCGTACTTTCACTAGTGCAACCTCTCAACAGTGCTAATATAATTGGATCATATAACCTTCCCTCAACATGCAACGAAGAATCATTCCAAAGTTCCTATCTAGCGGAGAACATAAGAATACATTGTTTGTAGGGTACAAAACCACCTCAAAGCTATTCTTTCCGTTCGATCTATTCAAGAGTTCGTAGTAAAATAACACAAAGATATTCTTTCCGTTCGATCTATCCTAGAGTTTGTACTAGAATAACACCAAAGCAAATTCATATTCATAATACTCAATCAAACACAAAGAACTTCAAAGAGTGCCCCAAGATTTCTACCGGAGAAACAAAGACAAGAACGTGCATCAACCCCTATGCATAGATTACCCCAATGTCACCTCGGGAATCCGCGAGTTGAGTGCCAAAACATATATCAAGTGAATCAATATGATACCCCATTGTCACCACGAGTATTCAATTGCAAGACATAGATCAAGTGTTCTCAAATCCACTAAATTATTCAATCCGATAACAATGAAATCTCAAAGGGAAAAACTCAATTCATCACAATAAGATAGAGAGGGGAAAACACCATACGATCCGACTATATTAACAAAGCCCGCGTGTCGGTGTACAAAAGTAGGGGCACTCCTTTGTAACCCTTTACTGGTGCAAGGGCAGTCAGAGCCGCACACCGCGGCCACACAAAGCAGGGCAGAGGAGGGGAGCCGGGAAGAAGCCTATGCACAAGACGGCCAAGGCAACGCCAAGACCAAGAACACAAAGGACAGAAGGGCGAAGCAGGCTCCCCCGGCAAGACCCATGCCGGGGCAGCCTCAGCAGTCCCGGCAAGAGCCTTGCTGGGGCGGCACGCCCAATGCCAGCAAAGCGAGCCACCCTTGAGCCCACGGGTTCCAACCCAGCCAACTGTCACTACAAAAAAAATACACTTCCGTGATGATACGTGTTTGTCACAGTAGGTCGCATTTTTTGGCATGCATGTACATCCATGACAAATTTATGACAGAATCAAGATAGTCATACCTGTGCTGTCATAGAAGTGTTCCATGACATTACCAAAATTATCATCACGGAAGTGTCCACTTCCATGACGAGAAATTGCGCGTCACAGAAGTGCTTTCGTCAAGGGTGACCGACACGTGGCATCCACCGTAACGGAACGCCGTTAAGCTATCGGGTCGGGTTTTGGATCCTATAACCCGTTAACAGCCCCGACCAATGGGGATTTTCCACATGTAAAATCATCATTGGCTAGAGGAAACACGTGTCGGCTCATCATTGGGACATATGTCATCCACTCACTGGACAGAAGGCGCCTATGATACGTTGACACGTGGCACGGCCCAACAATGGCCCATTCCTGTGAAAAGGTCGGCCCGTTTGACTTGGTCAAAAGCTGGCGGGCCGGCCCATGGAAAGCCTATTAATGGCCTGTTCGCATATAGCCCATTTAGATCCCGCTAACCCAAGGCCCGTTACGCCCTATCCGAATTAGGCCCAGTAGCGTCATCTGGGCCATCCAATATGATTCCAGCCCGTTTTCACTTCTGGTCCATGTATAGCCCATGACGTCTTTCGGCCCATATGAGGCCCTTTGTAACTCTTGGCCCATTAGCGGCCCGTGCTGAAACTGGCCCGTAATGAACAGTGTATTACTTTACACCCATTAACGGCCCGTGGTGAAACTGGCCCGTAATGAACAGCGTATCACTTTATACCCATTAACGGCCCGTTATTCCGTTGGGCCGTTTCCAGCCCAAGTTAACTTTCGGCCTTCTGAGGGCCCATTTATTCTTGGGCTCATTTGCAGCATTCGGTTACTTACGGCCCGTTACTGTCATTTTCTGCTTGTGGGCCAAATTCAGCCCGTTGTTACAGTCGGCCCGTTTGTGGACCGTTAGTCTGTTCGGCCATTTTCATAGCATCACCAAATACGGCCTATTAACGATGGCCCGTTATGGTCGGCCCATGAACGGACGATTCCAACTCTAGCCCGTTTACGACCATAATGCGGTCTGTTTGGCCCATGTTTGGCCAATCGATCATACGGCCCGTATAAGGCCCATTGATGATACGACCCGCAGAAGGCCCATTGTTTCTACGGCCCGTAGAAGGCCCATTGTTTCTATGGCCAGTAGGAGGTCCAGTGTCACTACCGTAAATATTATCCCATGGTTATTGTGGCCTAGTTTTAAAAAATAGGTTATTGCAGCCACTGGCTAACCGCGGAAAAAGAACTGCAATGACTACAAGCAAACAAATAAACAAGACAACAAGGAAATAAATAAGCAAGCAACTAACGCTAGGCTATCACGGCTATTACACCTATTACATCCACTGGGCATCAAAGTTCGCCACCAGTGCAAATATAGGGAACAAAGCAGCATATCATATACACTGGTTGTCAAAGTTGGCGACCAGCGCAAATAAACGCCGCAGCAAAACAAATCCAGAACTGAAACCACTTCAGAAGATCTCAAGAAACAATATCCTGGGTACCCATAATGCTGGCAAGATGCTTAGCAAGCTTATTAACTTTCTCTTGTTTGGCGCTTAAATCCTCCAGCGCTTGCTGTTGCACCAGAAAATATGCATCTGAATTCTGCAGGGACTTCCTTAGTCCTTCAGCTTCCTGTCGCAGCACATCTGATCGATGCCTTTCAACTTGAAGTTGAGACTCAAGAAGACGAACTGATTCAGGCAGCGAGTTCGAAGAGCTTGTGCCAGCAGTAGTGGCCAGTAACTCGAACACTACATCAAGACAGGACTTTTGGGTTCCCTCACTGCCGTCAAGATAGTTTTTATCAGCTTTCTTGGAGACCAACAGGGATGTCTCACTATCTTGAACCTTATCTGCATTACTTCCTTTACCATTGGATAACGCGGTACTGTTCTCCAATATTTTGTCCGCGTTCTAAAAGAGAAACAAGCAGACACATCACATGTTTACCATGTTGTATATGAAACTCATTTTGGTAAATGAGTTCAGTAGTAAAGTGGACAGGATAACAGCATGAAACAAACATATATCTATGTACCATGGTCACTTTATGGTCTATATCATTCTAGTTTTTGTTGCCAAATCAAGATAGAGACACAGTTCAAATAATATTTGTTCAACACAAAGCAGAATAGACAGAATATAAGTGTGGGTAACTATAGAGCAATAACAACACTTGTAATGTGCATGACATGAGAACATAACTGTTTATTCAATTGAAACTGAAATCAACATAGAGCAGGTTACAACAGCAAACCAGTTAAAGAAACGGGTTTAAAACATACCTGTTGCGCCATTGGAGTTTCAATTCCATCCTTCAAATTTGAAAATAGTTGGTATGAGTAAATACAGTAATGCAAGAGCAAAGGAGTATGAACCATAGCTACAGAACCTGACCTGAGAACAAATCTTCTTCTCCTTTAAGCGTTGAGTTGGGATTCGGAGTGGTGGTCCTCGTGCTTTGGGCACTGCAGTTCCCTTACTAACTGCTCGTGTTTGGGTCCTCTGTGGTGGAGACGGTGCTGTGTCAACTAGAACTGGGTTACTATCTGCCGGGGTTGGGGTTAGAAGGGGTGTAGCTGGTTCTCTGTCCAACTGGGTAGGGATACAATCTGCAAGAGTCTGGGTTATGTGTGGTGGATCTGGTCCTTGGGCAAGTACAACCGTGGTTCTATCTGCATCAACTGGTAGCACTATCTTTTCTGAAGACCATGTTGTTACTCCCTTAGATACTGCCATCACGCTCTCCAATTCAAATGGCTGATAAACA
Source organism: Aegilops tauschii subsp. strangulata (assembly GCF_002575655.3). Classification (NCBI taxonomy): domain Eukaryota; kingdom Viridiplantae; phylum Streptophyta; class Magnoliopsida; order Poales; family Poaceae; genus Aegilops; species Aegilops tauschii. The sequence goes on along the minus strand of NC_053041.3, from coordinate 517,581,618 downwards.
AGAAAAGTAATTGAAAGTATAGACATTGTATGATAGACAGGTGCAATGGATAGTGGGGAATAAAAGAGGGCATGAAATAATTCATATTTATGTTGTCTAACCAAACAGGATAGCATGACACAATTTCACATATATGATGGCTAACTAAACAGGATAGCATGACACAATTTTACATTATGATGGCTAACTAAAAAAGATGGAAAGACATAGTTCAAAATATGAGACTATGTAAACAGGACGACATGACATAACTATATAATGTGTTTATTAAATAGGTTGGCATGCCATAATTCACATACATTCACGGATAGAATGCCATAATTCAAAATATGATGACTGTAAACACTAAACATGATGAGATGATATAACTATATGATGTCTTTATTAAATGGGTTGCCATGCCATAATTCAGATAGATGATGTGTATGTACTATGTAAACATGATGGCATGATATAATTCAAATATATGATTTATATAGTAAGCAAGTAAGCAGATGGCAATCCATATATGATGTAAAAACTAAGCAATGCAAGACAACATGATGACATGGGTAATATAACCATGCCAAGTTTTAGCATAGACCTTAGGGGGGAAATAGGACTGGTCATCAGTCTCTGAATCCTCCTCTGAGGAGCTCTCTGTAACCAGCAAGATGTCTGCTTCAGCAGGTAGCATTGTCTGCTCTGAATACGTTGTTTTCACTCCAGATACTTCCATCACCGCTTCAAATGGCTGATGCACAGGAAAAGTAGTTGAATATACAAACGTTGTCGACAAATGGAACACGTAATACAAAAAATGATAGCATGATATAATTCACATACATGATGATTGGCTAAACAGCATGGCATTGCCTAATTCACATATATAATGCCTTTGCAACAACATAGCATTGTATAATTCACATATATAATGTCTTGCAACAAGATGGCAATGCATAATTCACATATATAATGTCTTGCAACAAGATGGCAATGCATAATTCACATATATGGTAATTAGACACTGAACAGGTGGCATTCACACAAAGCATGTCTAAACTAATCAAATGACATAGCAATGCGAGACACATACGCACGATATGGGCAACGTAACCCTGCCAAGTTAGAGCATACACCTGGGGGGGGGAATAGGACTGGTCATCTGTCTCTGAATCCTCCTCTGAGGAGCTATCCGTAACCAGCGAGATATGCGCTTCGTCAGATAGCATAGTCTGCTCTGAAGACCTTGTTTTCACTCCAGAATTTGCCATCACCATGTCAAATGGCTGATGCACACGAAGAGCAGTTGAATGTACTAACATTGTTGACAAATGTAATATGTAACAAAAAAAGGATGGCCTGATATAATTTACATATAAGATGACTGGCTAAGCAGGATGGCATTGCAAAATTCACATATATGATGCCTGGCTAAACAAGATGGCGTTGCATAATTCACATAAACGATGAATAAACTAAACAGATGGCATTCACACAAATGATGTCTAAACTAAGCAGATGACATATTTGATGTATAAAGTAAGCAATGCAAGACACCATATGCATGATATAACCAACATCAACATGCCAAGTTAGAGCGAAGACCTCAGGGGGTAAATAGGAGTTGTCTTCTCCTTCTAAATCCCCCTCAAAACAGATATCTTCCTCTTTCGAAATGCATGGAGGGGGGGGGGGCTGCCTTTGCAGCTACCATGGAGCGACGTCTGCATGAAATTTTATTGCCACGCAAGGCTCGTCTCTTTTGCTCTACATGTTCAGTTCCATTGTTTAAAATAACTGTCATGCATAGGAATAAAACATAGTGAGATTATGTAAGGAGTGCATGCAGAAATCCAGAGTGATGGTAGCAACCTGTGGATAGACCCAAAACCAATAATAGCAGGCAGATAATGGCTTCAGTTAAAAAATACAGATAATGGCTTCTTTACTATTTGTTTCCCACCCAACATGAAACTCATAGTAGACACCGGAGATTAACCAGATAGTAGATAGATACTATTGATAGCGGCCCCGATATGTACCCCACAACCATTTAAAAACTCAAGTTGACCATTAGTTTGGAGCTGATTCAGAGTCTAATCGGTGAACAGGAAGATAAAGTAGCATGTAATATTAAGCGATGCATAACGTAAGCAGACATGAAAGAGTGCGACCTCTCTTGCGGACCCGTGTAGTCCTCGAGGTCATCTGCTCGGTTGATGATGGGAATGCAGTTTTCATGGCTGCCAGCGGCGGGGAAGAAGATCTGAGGCGGCGAAAGACAGTCTGGAGGCCGGATCCCTGCTGTGCCGGACCCTTCTGTCGTTGGAGCAGCTGAGCTGGGGTGGACGACGGCGCAGCAGGAGCGGGGCAAACCACGCAAGGTTTTCTTTGACAACTATCTGTAAGAGAAGTAATTCTGTAAGGGCTCGTTTGAATTGGAGGATTCCAACAATGCAGGGATAGGAAATAGACAGGAATAGGATAGGAATGCACGTGCAAAACAGAGAATTTAAAAACACAGGATTTCTGCCAATCTGGGTGTTTGATTCACAACAATTGGAAGATCACAGGATGCAAAGAAGCATGGTGAGATTAAGTCAAACCACAAGAAAATGTACGGTTATAATGCTATTATGCTACTATCTCTTAGTCTTGTGCTTCATGAATAGAATTTGAAAAGGAGGACAAGTGAAAATTAAAATTCCTACGTTTTTTCTTTCAAGGAGACGCTAAAGGAACAAATCCGTGTGCTCAGTGGACAATATATATAACATGTAGAGTAAAAAAGGATGCAACAAGTGTACAACCTCTTTGGTGAAGCCATGTCGATCTCAGCGTGATTGGGTTGGCTGGTGAGGATGCTTTGGCTGACTTTGCTGTCGGAGGAGGGGAAGAAGATCTTAGGCGTCTGGAGATGGAGCCCGAGGTACTGCTCCGCTGTGATGGAGGGTTTCGTCGTTGGAGCAACTCCGGTGAGTTGTACGACGCCAAGGCTGAAGCAGGACAAGAGAGACAACGAACAACGTTAACCTAAGTGGAATTCTAATAGCATCTCCAATACATGACGTAAAATACATAACCACAAAGTGCTAGATGTAAAATACATCAGCCGCTCATCTCTGAACTTAACTGTCGAAACTGAACTTAACTGTCGAAACTGAACTTAACTGTCGAAACTGAATTTTGCTGTCGAAACTGAATTTTGCTGTCGAAACTGAACGCACTAGCAAGGTGAGGCTACACGTCGGTCGACTGACTTTTTCATCTCTGGTCAGTCGATTTTGCAGCCATTGGATACGAAATAGGGCCTGCGGTTCATCTTCAACCTCCACCCCCCTGAGCCGCCAGCCACCACCGGCCAAACAGCAACCCCCCGCCGCCCGCAGCCGGCGGTGCGCCACCCCGCCCGCCCCGAAAACACTCCCCACCGCCAGTCCGCCGCCGCCCCGGCCATCCCTCTAGCCCCCCCCCCAGTGCCGAGCTTTTTCTCCGGCGATCCCCACGCCACCGCCCCGCCACCGCCGGCGACCACCGCCCCCATCCTGAACCCTAAGATAGATAGTGGGGTACCTCTCCGGCGAGCCCCCTCCCCATTGCGGCTGGTTCTTCCTTCACCCCGGCGAGCCCCCCCCCACCCCCTAAAAATCGACTGACCCAAAAGTCGATTCAGTCGACTGAAGTGTAGCTAAATCGGAGAAGCATCGCAAGCAAGAGCAAGTGCGAGAGCAAGAGCAATAGCAAGAGCAGACCAGGCAGGGGACCGAGAGCAAGAGCAGAGCAGCAGCGCGAGCGAGAGCTAAAGCAGCAGCAGCTCCTACTGATGTGGACGTCGCCGCCGAGGGAGCGACACCGTGGAGGAAGTGGCCGGCGACGCCGCCGTGGATGGAGGCGCGCCGTGTCGGCTCGGTACCGAGCGCCGGCAGCACCGTGAGACCAAATCAAGAAGAAAATGCGGCGATTAGTGTACAACCTCTTTGGTTGCGCCGATTAGGCCGCAGCTTCATCCGAGGAAACGGTGATGATGATGCTCTTCCGGTGGTGCAGGTGAAGACGGCGGTGTGGGAATTGAGGTGGCGCGAAAGACGAGGGAAACATTGGGGCAGCTCCTTGGAGGTGGAGGACGGGGTGGCTGAACCGGCGGGACGATGAGATCGACGACGGATCCTCATCCGGTACGGTGGATGAGGGACGTCGAGGTGTTGCTGTGGACGACGTCATCGGGGAATAGGCTCCGACTGGGTGGCGGACGGAGCAGGGTGTGGGGTTTCGTCGCGGGTTTTCACGGCCTCGGTGTACGAATGGGTGGGCAGATGGGATGGCAGTGGGGAACCATGGCTTAGAGACGCGCTTGTCCGAAATGTCGGGTATGTTACGAAAGTACCCCCACCGATTTGAGGCGGTTCTTTCGGTTCAGGGGTACCACGGGCATTTCGCGTATGGGGATTTCACAGGAGGTGGGAGTTTTCGCGCACGTTGTAATTTCGGAATACCAAGGCGCGGGTTGAGATGGAGGGAGTTGTCGGAGCACAACGAGACAAAGATATATCTTAAATATTTCGGGCTAACAAGGCACGGGTTGAAATTTCCGGACAAGCCTAACGTGTACTGTACCAAATCAATGCGCACTACAAATGTCATTCAAAACTTTGAATTCATGTTATGTTCAATTAAAATATTTCGCTACGTGTATAATGCATGCAACCTACTACTCAAATGAACGTTTTAGTGCATTCCAAACGTATATACTACCGCTTCAATATGAACTAAATTTGAATTCGTTTCTCTATTTGAATAAGATCTACAGTAATGATTGTTGTGAAGTCAAAGCATTTGAATTCGTTTCTCCGTTTTAATAAGATCTACAATCATCATTATTGTCAAGTTAAACCATCGTTTGTGTATTATCTTCACAGCACACCACATGATTAGTCTCGAGTTACATATGAACTATGTGTACTATATGAACTCGAACTAGATTTTTTGAATCCACTTTATTTTGATTTCAAATCACATTACATTTCTAGCTCTAGCTAGATCTTCATAATCTAAACCATGTCTCATATGTATAATGTGTTTATCCCATTATGTATGGTGCCCCGCCCCCTACGCCTACAAGTATTTAGATGTGAGTTGCAAACACCACACATTACCACAAATTCAAATAAAATGTGAGAATGTTCGATATATAGTATTGTTTAGGTTGTTCGATATTTAGTTGTAAGCTGCAAACGCCACACATTATCACAAATTCAAATAAAATGTGAGATTGTTTGATGTATAGTATGGTTTAGATTGTTCGGCATTTAGCTGTGAGTTGCAAACGCCATGCATTATCACATTATGGTATAACATGTGCACAACACGTGTATCACCGCTATATTCATGCATGCAATGTTTAAAACAGTATGATCTCCTATTCAAATATATGAATCCGCTTTCATATCAAATTATGATCTTTGTTAGTCTCTTACACCCACACAATCCTCTAACCTTTGTAGCTACCACTAACTTTCTCTCGTGCATGCACACGCCCTCCTCGCCCTCCCCCTCCCTCGGCATTCTATCCACCGGGCACATTCATTTTTTTCTTTAGGTCGTTCTCCCAGAGTCTCCACAACTCCTTTCCGACACACACCGATCGATAAACCTCTCCAGCGATGCCTGCCTACAACATACACACACACCTTCAATATCCTCCTTTATGTGTCCTTGCCTCGTGTCTCTCATACGGTCAAACACACGTATAAACTCTCGCCCCTCTTTTCATCGATCTCACAACCGCACACTCCTCCCCCTATCTAGCTAGTAGTTGGGCCTCTCGCACCACCTCCTAGCTCCATTCTCTCTGTCTATCCGTCTCGCTGGGCCTTATTTGCCTCTAACAAATGGACGTACACCGACCGATCTCTCGCTATACATATAGCTAGCTAGGTCCTTATAACTCGTTTTTACCCACACGTCAATCGATCTACCTCATTAGTTGTGTCTCTCCCTTCCTCCGACAAACAACAATTGATCTACCGATCTAGTTAGGTTTGCTTACCAAACACATGGTTCCCCTTCATCATCCATGGATGTGTCCCGACAGATCTATCACGCATAGGCACACACAGAAACACATCCCCACTCTTATTGATAACATTGCAGTTCCACCCTCAGTTTGTCTAGTAGGCCTCTCCCACCATCTTCGAGAAGCAACTCCATCACCCATCCAGCACTCTACCCCTCTCCCTCCCTCTCTCTCCTCTCTCTCTCTGTCCCATCGTATTTCCCGTCCTTCAGTTATGTATGGATGTCGACGGATCTCCCTCAAGACATAGCTGGGTCTCTCCTTCTCAACACATATACGAGTCGTTCTACCTCTATAGTTAGGCCTCTGCCTACCCCTCCCCCCACCCCCACCCCCCACACACACCGATACATCAAGCGCTCTAGTCATGTCTCCCTGCCACACACAAACTTGACATGTGCCCTCTAACGTTCCGGTAGGCCAGTCGCCCTATATCTTTGACTTGCACACACACACAATTTCGATGGCTCTCTTCATCGATCTCGCACCCACCCACTTGATCCTCTCTTTGACTCTATCGATAGCTATGACCGCTCCCTCTCTTCTCGTGGATTGCCCGACCCTCTATGTATGATATGGATAGGCCTCCATTTCACACACATTGCATGCAAAATTTTGTTTGAGATGTCATCGACACATATTCCCACAAATAATTCACGAAATCAACCCCCCACCCCACCCCCACCCCAAAACAAAAAACACTCACGAATGCGGTTTGTATCTCTCACACACACCCACGTAGGTGGGGGACGTGCACGAAGAGAAGAGGTGCATGCACGGCGCACGTACTCCCGTCTCTTTCCCAACCACACCCGCGCGGGTACACGGTGGAGCTCATTTCTGTACGAAAAAGGCAGCCCACGTGGTAATTTGGCACGTGTACTGGTTGTCCACTTGGTGGAGGGAGGATCGTCTACCACGGGTGAACAAACAAATTGCGACTTGACGTGTTATGTTAAAAAAAGAGGCAAACCATGTGGGGCCTACCTTAGAGGCAAGGCTCTATACACTGGAGTACTTTTGATGTGTCCCGTCAACTCACAGAACGAGGAGAAGCTTGCTTAGTACGCCGTCTACCCCGCCCACGGGCGCGGTGGCTCGCAGGATGAGGTGAAGCTTGCTCCGCCTTACGCCCGCTCCCTCGCCCATGCGCGCGGTGGCTCGCAGGACGAGGAGAAATATTTACTACTCCCTCTGTTTACTCCTCGTCCCTACTACCTTGGTTATAGAGATTATATCATATTGTTTGGAATATATATGTCCTTTAGTAGATTTTAATATGAACTACTAGTACATACTCCAAACACTGATGCATATAGACGTATTTTAGAGTGTGGATTCACTCATTTTGCTCCGTATGTAGCACTCTCCCTCGCCCCTCGACCCTCGCCCACGTGGTGGACGTGCAGCAATTCATTCGGTCTCATATAGCCAGAACGATATATACTGCACTACCATCATTGCTCGACTTCCCGAAGAGGCGAAGAGCCAATCGCAAGGTTAATATTTTGGAGATGCCAAGCGCAAGGTTATAGGAGAATGAGTAGTAGGTGCCGCGTCATTTATAAATAAAGTTTTTTTTCTTCAGTGGCACGTACGCAATATGATAGGTTCATATGGAGAGAAAAGGAAACCGCTCCACTATATACATAGTCAGGACGGGCCAGCCTACACGGTTGCTTGCTAGGGCTGCTCTCTTCACACTCTCTCGCACAAAATGACTGTGGCCACATCTCTAACATCCCGGCGGATCACGTCTGCTTGGGGAAGGGGTGGATGCTTAGTGTAAATGCGGTGGCCGTCGCCGACGGCGAAAACCCACTGTCGGCACGTCCCGATCAGGGGGCCCTGCTGTTCTCTCTCACAAAGCCGGTGAGGTTGCCTTCGTCCCTTGCTCACTGCCGCGACGTGGGCAGTTGCCGCCTCCCGCTGCCCTCCTCAAGGTTGAGCTACGTCCCTCAGGTACAACTCCCTTTACAGCCGACTTGCACCACTGCTCCAGCTGCCCACATCACTCCCTGTGGATATTTCTCTACTTCTTTGCCCCGCACATACCTCTACTGGCTTCTACATACTGTATTTGTGATGAGTTTATGTCTCATCAACTAGTCCCAGTAATCTTATTCTAATCACGCTTCTTCAATTTCTTTGCCACAGGGATGCTCATCTCGATTTTGGTGAAGCTGCACAAAATGATCCGATGGTCAAAAGGTTGCAAACTTCATTTATTAGGAAGCTTGAACGTTGCCAGCAAATTGAAGCCTGGTCAGGGTTCACGGTTCAAGGGCTAGGGACTGCATGGATCGTTTTTTTCTTTAGCTGCCTCTGTTCCAAAATAAGTGTCAACTTTAGTAGTAGTACAACTTTGTACTAAAGTTTGCGCAAAGTTGAGACACTTATTTTGGAACGGAGGGAGTGCATATTTGCTATGATCTGTCAATCATTGAGATGCAATAGCATGCATGTTAGTCTCCTTTGTATTTGATGAAATGTTGCAACGGGCAACCTTGGACACAAGATACATGTAACAGAAGCTGGAAGCTTCATAGCATTGTACAAATTTGTCTCGCTGATAAATTATAGTACGTGCTATACTAGTACTTCCTCCGTCCCTAAATATAAGTCTTTGTAGAGATTTCACCATGAACCACATGCGGATGTATATGGATCCATTTTAAGTGTAGATTCATTCATTTTGTACCGTATGTAGTGGAATCTCTACAAAGACTTATCTACTAGTTATAGCTAGCCCCCACTACTAGGAATTCTCTATCCTCTCCTTGAGCCACATCATCAAAATTGATGTAGCCGTTAGATGAAGTAAATCAGTCCATAATAGCCGTCTGATCTAGACGTTGAGAGGCTCCGCACTAAGCCACATGCAAGCATGCAGAAATACCGTGCCACATGCATGTGAGTGGGTTTTAAATCACATCAACATGTCTGCATGCAAGCATGCACCGGTAGCATGCATGTAAGTGAGCTTTTAAGTCCCATTAACATGTCAAAAAGAAAAATATAATCCCATTATGCAGTAGGAGTTGGCTGATCTTTTTTCCTTACGTGGGATGATCTAAATGATGATGGGAGTTTATTTAGTTTGGCTACCACATTTGACATGCGGTTATAGAGTTTTTTTAGTTCTATGAAATCGATAATTTTGCGCAGAGAGATATACCGCTGTTCCGCGGCAACGCGTGGGGACTCATCTAGTAATATTTAGGAACGGAGGGAGTACTATGTAAAGAGTTAGGTGTCGCACGGTGATAGTGTGAGGTGGGCCATGTAATCACTGAGCCTGCATGTTTTCACTGCTCTTGCACGCCTCCACTGTAAGAATGGAGAAAATTGACATCCAGCAGTCCTACCACCTCAGTAATAAAGACCAATGAGCCGTCAAATCACATAGACCCATTAGTGAGTTGGACGGACGAGGCAACCATCACTCTTGTGCCAGTGAGGTCGCGTCCGCTCTGCCCAGGCATGAATGCGGCACCGATTCTTTGGAGCGGCGCTGACCGTTTCAGGCAGGAAGCGCGCGCGGGCGATGGAGGGGCTTTGGGTGGGCCAGGCTGGTCAGGAGCGGGCGTGGCAGCAGTCCGCATGTCCCTACCGGACACGCCCGGAAACGAGAGGATGCACCGACTCTCGCGGCTAAAATCGTACACTACACAACATCTCTCTGTAGGAGTAGGTCGATCTGTCGCTCTCTCTAACACACACATGCTGTTAAACACACACACACACACACACGCACACGCACGCACCTTGGTCCCGTTGCACCTTCTAACGTGACTTATTACACCTAGACGGATGGAGTAGTAAGTATATGAGATACGGTGGCACACTGACTTTAGTCGAATACAAGTGCCCAAAATTTGTGTGCATGGTATAATAAGGATTCACTTAAAATAGTAGGTGAGCGAACAGAGGGATCAATTGGACAGTGTTCCCGAGCAGTAGCGAGATGTGTGAGGTAAGATACACCGCTGGCGCTTTTAATTTTTCTTATTAATTTGTTTGTTTCACCCTCTGACTGGTGGGACCCAACGTACTACATGGAGAGAGGTAAGGTGACTAAGGGTGCATTATTTCTGCACCACTGTGGATAGTCTTACCACCAAAGCCACATGACACGATTATGATTGAAATCCCAATGACTCCCACACACACAAAAAAACACGGCATGCTTGTCACACGAATGCAGGAATGTATAAAAGGTTATTTCTCTCTCATTGAACATAACGGGAGGGTTGTGTAGCTGGTTAGCCTGTTCGCTCATCAAACTTGAGGTCTCGGGTTCGATAACTACACTTGAGCATAATTTGTGCCAGGAGGATTCTTTGACTGGTCAAAATGTTTTCTAGGGTTTGCACGATTTACACTCTCTCTCCAGTATATATATACACGCTGGAGCCTCAGCGCTTGTAGTTGCTCTCTTCACACTCTCTCGCCCTCTCCCGCTGGACCCTCAGCACTTGTAGTTGCTCTCTTCACACTCTCTCGCCCTCTCCAGATCTAAACAAGACTTCGTTGGCCTCTCTCTCTCCCCTCACTGCTGCTCAAAGAGCCGGCAGGATCCGTCCGCCAGGAAGGGAAGGAGGCTTAACGCTGTCGCCGTCGGTGAGGGACTACCGGCGCAGCTGTTCACTTTCCACCCAGCGGTGGCGCGGGAGGGCCTCCGACCCCTTCTTCTTCGCCGCCGTCCCGTCGCCCACCGAACCATGCCCCAAGAACCTTAATTTATAATTTACTTACTCCACATGAATTGCTCTAGCTGCATGTATACCATGAATCTAGGACGTGGTTCAAAGAGGAAAGGCGTGGGGGAAAGTAGTGGGAAAAGTTGTATATAGCATGATTCTAGGACGTGGTTCAAAGAGGAAATGAAGGGGGAAAGTTGTATAGCATGAATCTAGGACGTGGTTCAAAGAGGAAAGGAATGGGGGAAAGTTGTGGGGAAAGTTGTATCGCATAAATCTAGGACGTGGTTCAAAGAGGAAAGGAAGGGGCGAAAGTACTAGTTCAAAAAGGAAAGGAAGGGACAAGGCTGTAGAGTTTGAGCAGGACTAGATTTGCTGCGCTCACATAGGGAAATGTGTCTAAAGATAACAAAACTGGGACCAACACAAATATGCTCCTTGGTTGCTTGTTCTTTGTTGCAACAGACTATGCATGACCACAGTACATCGGTAGATGCACATGGTGCTGGTGCGTCCACTGTCCCGTGCAACTCATTAGCTGTTGTTAATCTAAGGCCCTGTTTGGTTAAAAACTCCCTAGTCCCTACTTGCTTGGTTCCAGGGACTAAACATGGACTAGAGGTTATTAAATGACATGCTAAAAGACCATGTTACCCCTAGTAATGAACTAATAGAGACAAGGTGCGATGCGTGGCAGGGGCAACTGTTGGAAAAAGTCCCAAAAAGACTCCCTCGGAGTCTTCTTTCTTTAGTCCCAAATGCCCACTTTTAGTCCGTAAAAGTCCCTCCTGTTTGGTTTAGATGGGATTGACACGGAGTTTTTTTGTCCCTACACCAAAATGTCCCTGTAAACAAACACCCTCTAATAATGCCGCTGGAAAATTGATGCAATGCCACAGTTAAAAGCAAATTACATGTTTAACGAATTTTATTGTTAATATCAATGCCACCGTTTGAGAAATGCTATTGTCTTGCTTTCTTTCCCATTTAGATAAGGTAGATGCTTCTTTTTGTTGGCTTCTGTGTCATCCACCGTTATTGACCACTAATTGTTTCCTTTGCACCTCTGTGTAAACAGGGTTATCTACTTCACCTCGTTGCCATTGTGACCTTTTGTTGCACTGCACAAAACACTTTTGTTTTAAGAGTGTTTTGTGCAGTTCAACCAAAATGTCACACCGACAACGTTGCTTGATTGCTTGATTTGGTTCAGATCTTCTTCTTGTGAGTTGTTTGAATTCCACATCATGAGAGGTCAGTACTAGCCTTCTTTCACATGATTCTGCAGTGTGCTTTCATATGTTGTGCTACTTGTACGATAATGTTGCTTGATTTTAGTGAACTGCACAAATGGAGACAAGACTTCCAATCTGTATGTGCACCGTAATATCCCATTGAGGTAAGATAAGGATATTTCACAACAGCTGGCCTGTATTTTGCCAGTTTCATCCGAAAATTAAGTTTAGTACTATACTTGTGCTCCCTAATTGACATGCCAAATCTTACATTGAAGGCGAAGCTTGTCTGTTATCGAACCAAGTGATGAAGGGGAAGAACAAGCGGAAGAAAAACAAAAATCAACTCCCGGTGCTGTAATGAAGCACTGGAACTGTGATGACACAAGTAATGGTATAGTTTTGCATCTTAATTTATTGCTATGGCTGGAACGAGGAATTGTTTTGCCACTGATTTGATGCCACTCTTAATGTAATATGTAATTATCTCTACTTGCGCAAACAGGGATCTTCTTTGAAGATACCATATATTTTAGTGGAACTGCACAAGAAGATGTTGGAAACATTAAACTAATCGAGGAGTATATAGTAAGCATGTCCACCACCGTAGATAGCAACAGATGGTTCCGGAGAAGTGCTTCATCTGTATGCTCTACACAATAAGCCTCCTGAGAAAGGTTGGTACTCGCCCACTGATTTCATCCATATGATTGAGCTTTGTCATCTCTATTGGTGTTGTGCTACTGTTTAGATACTGTCATGAAAAAGTGGTATTGTCCTTGAGAAGTGCTTCATCTGTGCTGTTTTAAATATTTCCTTTCCCTTTTTTTGAGCAAACAGGGATGCTAGCATTTAGTAGTCCTCTTGTCTTTGGACAACAGGATCCTCTTCCTCTGAAGAAGAATACGGAGTACGTGAAGTGACTAGTTCCGATTATGCCAGGATGAAGAAGCCCTGTCTATCGTCTCATCAGAAGGAGTAGTTGAAGGATGGTTACATTACTCCCCACAAGACCAAACAAACTTCAGCTCACAAGGAGTGACAAATCTCCATTTTTCTGGTGAGTTCCATTTTTCTAAAAGTGTGCTCTACATGGACCATGTATGTGCCTGTTGAAACTGTCAATTCATAGTACAGTTTGCTTTATACTAATCACTTTTTTGTATTTGTGCAAACAGGGGTGCTCAACTTGATTTCAATGGGAACTGCACAAAATGTTCATGAATACATCGAATCATTCTTTTCCACCACAAGAAAGGAGGTGCCGATAAGTTCAAGGCGTTGCAACATATAAGGGCGAAATCATACAAGCTACGCGCGAATTTGGTTGATTTTGGTGGAACTGCACAAAAAGAACAGCTGGTTTATTTAGCACGAGGTGCCATGTCAATGTCCGAACTGACGGCAAACCCTGCCGATTCCACAATCGTAGGCATTTGATATTTTGGAATGGGACAACCTTGTCAAATTTTGCTCATTGATTTTAGCAAGACATGCGTTTGATATTTTCGAATGGGACGCCCTTTGCTGTCAGCAGCGTCGATCAATTTTTTCTTTATTCTTTAGTTGTGAAGTAAATATTGCCTCTGACATGTGAGTCGCTGAGATGCATAATCATCGATTGTTTTGAATGTTCTCTATGAATTGCCAGGCCTGTGTGTTTGATTGCAATGTACAGAAACGCTAAAAAGCTGCTCAAACTCTTTGTACTCCTTCTGTTCCTTTTTACTTCGCACATTGTGAAAGTGCATACTTTTTTATATAAGATTGGTCAAAGTAGAGATACTTTGAATGCAGACAAAACTTGTATGCACGACTAGAAAGGACCAGAGGGAGTACATGTGAAACTGCTGCAAACGAGGTGATCACCCTGGGAATAATGCTAGTACGTATTGTTTTGCATGTTCATCCAATGCCAGTGATACAAGAATTCGAACTAATCGAAATAAATTCATTCATACATGGTCGGATTTCATATAAACATGCCGGATTTCATTACATTTCATACATTCTTCAACAAAAAAGGGGTGCGCTGGAGGTATAATTAATTAACCGAAGCTACCCACCTGTGTCCCGCTGAGCCGAACAGAAGCTTCAGTGACTTAACTGCAGTTGCGTAACTGATATGTGGCCTGTCGGGCCCACGTGTCAGTCAGCCAACTGCACCAGCAGTTAAGTAGAAGCAGCGCTTCTCCAGCGCAGCTCTCCGACTCCATATCACCGCCAAGAAGCTAACCGGCCGTCAATGGTCAACCCGCCTAGCTTGGCTTCAACCGGAGGGTAGCAGCGGTGGCCTTACTTGGACCCGAGCGGCGGCGACCTACCGTGTTCTACTCTTCCTCGTTTTCTGTGTGGCGCGGCCTCGTTGGCAGTGGGGCGGGGCCTCGGCGGAGCCGGCGATGTCCTCTGTCTCGTTGCCGACGGGCGGTGCCTCAACGGAGCGATGGAAATCCTCCCCCATGTTGCCGGCAGGGTGGGGCCTCGGCTGAGCCGGCGATGTCCTCTGCCTCATTGTTGGCGGGGCGGGGCCTCGACGGAGCCGGCGGTGTCCTCTGCCTCGTTGTTGGCACCACAGGGCCTCGGCGGAGCAGGGCCTCATCGACGCCAGCGGAGTGGGGACTCGTCGGAGCCGGCATTGTCCTCTGCCTCGTCCTCGGTCTGGCCAAGCAGCGCCTCGCCCGCTTCATCGCCCTCTTTGCTAGCCTCTTTGTAGGCGGCCGCAGCCTCCGCCACCCGCATGCGGTACCGCCAGCGCTCGAGGCGGCCCTTGCGGGCAGAGCGGTACGAGTCGAGCAGCGCCTCCTGCTCCGCCCGCTCTGCGGCGATCTGCTCCTCCGCCTGCAGGTGCTCCTGGAGGAGATGGTGGTTGTAGGCGGCGTCGGCCTGCGCCTCCCGGAACTGCTCCTCACGCATCTGCCTCACCCTGTCCATATATTGGGCACGGGCCTCGCCGATGGTCATGGTGCAATGCACCGGCGAAGATGGCGCGGAGCAGGGTGTTGGCGCCGGATCGTCGGCTACCATGTTCTCCATTGGGACGTCATCGTCCTCCGGCTGCCTGCCGGCCAGCCGGTCGGCAGCAATGGCTGCCATCTCCTTGTGGTCCATCGTCCGCCCGTCCCGAAGTGCGCTGGAGCGCGAGGAAGCCATGGTGGGCAGTAGTGGTGTGGACAGGAGAAAGGGAACGGATGCGGATGACTGCGGCTATGGCCGGCGCAGCAGTTTATATAGCAATGGTGGGCGGGCGGAGAGACGGACGTGTGGCGCCGGAGTAGCCGCCTTGGGAACCGCGTATCAATAATGTGGGCGGCAGATGGACGGACGGACGGCACTTGTGTCGTTCGAAGGCGGAGCAATCGCCTGCACCGGGAAGCGGGGCGGGCGGCGCTGACTGTTTCGGGCGGAAAGCGCGCGCGGGCGAGGAGATGACTTTACTTGGAGAGGATGACAATGGGGACCCACCAGGTCCATAGCCTCACGTACGCAAGTGCCTCCTTATTATATATATATATATATATATATATATATGTATGTGTATATATATAACTATAATTTATTTTGCTTCCTCCTGGTTTCCTGACATCACGGTCCCACACCATTGTCAACCTATGTAGTAGTCAATAAACGAGAGAATTGCACAAGAAGCGGCCGACAGCTGGGACCAAGCAGCTCGAGTAGTATTTGTGTTTTTGAGGTGTGAGCACTGCAGAGTTTTTCGATGCTTAGCCCAGATATTAATTTTTCCCCTCTGAACAACAACGAAAACATCGCTGCAGGTATTAACAGGGCGGGCTGTGGCCCGTCTAGCCCAGGCCAGATATCCAGCCCAGATATTAATTTTTTTTCAAGCTGAAAATGGCTAGCCCAGCTATACTTTTATTTAGGAATACCCAGGCAAGGTCAAGTTGTTATTCTCCGCCCCGCTGGGCTGCAAATCTTTCCTAGGAGGGATGCATTAGGCTTAACAAGAAATGGGCTTTAAGAAATAATAAATGGGATGTAATTATAAAAACTGGGCAGTAACTATAAAAAATGCACCAAACACATGATTACTTTATAAAATATTATTTTTGGATATTGAAAAGTTTAATTTCATTAATTGTTGCGAGCGCAATGTTTCATTGGATTTTTACGTAATATAAATTTATATTGAAATTGTATTTAATCTGACTAGAAATTTCGGGATAAAAATATTTCGGATCCCATCAAAATGCGGGAAATTTTATTGAATTCTGTTTTGAACGGTTGGTTGAAATGGGCTGTACTTATAACAAACTGTAAATGGGCTGTAGTAGATTCTATTAGAATTCAAAAATGGGCTACACATTCTTACAAATCTCAAATAGGCTATAAGTTCTCTGCCACACACTTCTGGGCTTACTAAGTTGACGCATCCCCTAAAAAAACAGAGTTGACGCATATGCAAGGCTTTGTCAACTTTTAGTGAACACACGGTTCTAGCAGCAGTGGCCGTTGGATGTCCATCCAACGGATACCGTGCTTCTTCTTCAATCTTGGATATTCTATCTTCACCCGCCCAAAAAATGATTCCTCCCCCTGACATCTGGGGCGCATCGTTTTGTAAGCTGACCTGTGGGCCTACTAAGTTGACGTACCAAGGGCTTTGTCAACTTAGTCAATATAAACGATTCTAGCTGCAGTGACCGTACGATGTCCATCCAACGGCCGTCGTGCTTCTTCAACCTCTAGTCTTCTTGCTCCAGCCGCCCAAAGCAGCGTCGGTCGTGCCGCCTGCTCCTGCCTCCCGTGGCCGTCTGTGCTGCCGCGGAGGCCTCACCGCCCCCTACTACTCCCACCACTGGCCAGGCCATCCCTCCACTCACCCACACCCCCTGTTATTCTGCGGCGACGGCAGCGCAGCCGAACCAGTGAACCCTCGTACTCCTCTCCGCGTGTGCATCCACTACCGCGTCTTCCCCGACTCCGCGTCGTCCCCTTCCTAGGCCTCGCCGTCGTCCACCGCCCTGGTGCTCTCGGCGCGGCATGGTCAACGTGGTCAAGGAATGACTTCCATCGGACGTGGACTGTACGTGGAGAGGCTGACAGCTGGGTCCACGACAGCCGCAAGGAAGTGCCTCCTTATTACGCGCAAAATAATTATTCCTCCACCTGACAGTGGGGACCCACCAGATGGGCCACCGTATTTCGCGAAAAAAATGATTCGCCCCCTGACTGCTGGGACCCACGAGCTACATCTTCGCACGCAAGGAAGTGCGTTCGAAAAAAAAGATTTGCCCCTGACTGCTGGGACCCACCAGCTACATCTTCGCACGCAAGGAAGTGCGTCCAAAAAAAAGATTCGCCCGCCGACTGCTGGGACCCACCAGCTACACCTTCGCATGCAAGGAAGTGCGTCCGGGCAAAAAAACGATTCGCCCCCTGACTGCTGGGACCCAGCAGCTACACCTTCGCACGCAAGGAAGTGCGTCCGGGCAAAAAAAACACAAAACGATTCGCCCCCCTGACTGCTGGGACCCACCAGCTACATATTCGCAGGCAAGGAAGTGCCTGACAGTCGGGACCTACCTGGTCGAAGCATACGTAGAGTTGTCATTCTGGTCGCGAACGTGTACGTACATACTGGTCGATGTAGAGGCGCGCACGTGTCGTAGTAGAGGCGCACACGTAGCATGTACACGTACGTACAGCGGCCAGGGTGCAAGAAAGAAAATACGGCCACGTATGTGTACATACGGGCAGGGTCTCGAACGCCTACTCGCGCATACGTACGGCCAGGGCTCGTGTACATGGCTGGGTCGGAACGGAGAAACATCGTCATCGTCGTGTTCATGGGGAGGCAACGGAATGCGTCGTGTTCATGGGGAGGCAACGGAATGCGTCGTGTTCATGGAGAGGCAACCGAATGCGTCGTGTTCATCGGGAGGCAACGGAATGCGTCATGTTCATCGGGAGGCAACGGAACGCGTGGGAGCCAACCGGCTGGTTCGGAACGGAATGCGTGGTCGTGTTCATCAGGAGGGCTTGGACGGAACAGGCGATGGAAACAAGGCCTGGCATACCGCCGAACGGAGGAAACGGACCTCCTCCATTCGGAACGGGGTCCTGTTGATCGGGAGGGGTGTGGCGTACCGCAAAACGGAGGAAACGGACCTCCTATGGTCGAAACGGGGGTCCTGTTGATCGGGAGGGGTGTGGCGTACCGCAAAACGGACGAAACGGACCTCCTACGGTCGAAACGGGGGTCCTGTTGATCGGGAGGGGTGTGGCGTACCGCAAAACGGACGAAACGGACCTCCTACGGTCGAAACAGGGGTCCTGTTGATCGGGAGGGGATCGGGCACCCCTCCACCGTCTACTGTTCATCCAGCCCTCCACACCACGGGTTCCTGTTCAACCACCCCTCCACCGTCTACTGTTCATCCAGCCCTCCACCACACCACGGGGTCATGTTCATCCAGAGGCAACGCCACCACTCACTGTTCATCCAACCCCCCCCCCCCCGCAACGCTCACTGTTCATCCAATCGAGGCTTCAGTTAGCAGCAGTAGCGAAGGAATCGCTCGATCGGGTTCAGTTAACAGTCATCGATCGATCGCTCGGGTTCAGTAACGCGTAGCCTGCAGTGCAATTGCTCGGGTTCAGTTAGAGCCAACGCCTCGCACACACGCGCGTACGTGTACGAGAGAAACGCGCATCGCTCGGCCCCGACCTCCCACCGTAACCGGGAACTCCTCGAAATTTTCCACCCCCTCGCTTCTACCACAGTTTTTTCCGTCATGGACGGCCCAAAGAATGTCATGCATGTGCGTCTCTGGCCCGCGCAGGACGAAAAGCCCATTTTCTATCATGATTTTTTGTCATAGAAGTAGGAGCCCACCACATCTATGATGATACCGGGTTTTGTCACAATTATCGTCATAGAAGTGTCATATGTATTACAGAAAAAAAATTCGTTCGGCCCAAAATGTCACGGATGTGTCTTTTTTTTTGTAATGTGTGTTGGAACTAGGGCTCGGGAGGCACCTCCGTGGTGGCATGCAGATCTTCGTCAAGATCACAAACTCACAAGACCAGATGAGGACCAGAAGATGACGACCCTCAGCGGGATCCTAGTCGAAGAGATCCACAAGACCCCCGGCAAGCGCCTTGCCGGGGACGACTGCAACGCCACGGCAAGACCCTTGTCGGGCCCCCGGCAAGGCCCTTGCCGAGGGCCCAGCTAGGCCTCTTCCGGACCCGCACCAGCCAAAGCTCCATCGCCATTCGCATGCAGCTGCCAGCCCAACCAGCTGGGCAGGCACCTGCGTGGCAACACGCGGCCTCTACACCAACTCGGAAAGCACCTGCTTGGTGGTATGCAGATCTTCGTGAAGACCCTGCCACCGCGCCACCTCAGAAGCATGCCTGCCTACATGGCACTGCATGCATCGCTGGCCTGGGCGCGTGTCGAAGCAAGGAGGAGCGGCGACGGACGGGACGGGCCTCGTTCCCGTCCCCGATAAAGCTAATGGACACCTAAGTAGCGCATTTAATGCACTTTGTCCCGTAATGCTGTGCGATAAGCTCGCGCACTGTAGGCCTTTCCACCTCCTGTGTGCCACTGTGGTAACCCCTTTTGCCTATAAAAGGAGGCCCGAGGTGACCAGGAGAGGGATTCGGCCTTTTGGAACTACGCAGCCACCGTAGCTAGTTCGGAAGCTCAAGAACACTTAATAACTCCACCAAAGAAGGACTAGGGTTTTACGCATCCTCGCGGCCCGAACCTGGGTAAACGATCCTTGTGCTGGCTCTTGGACCTACTCTTCTCACAACCCCGCGCCCGCCGACCGTAGAAGGGATTCCAGTGATCCCATAGGTGTCGTTCTCACCGACATCTTTGGCGCGCCAGGTAGGGGGCGCAGTTGTGAGACTCTGGTCTAGCAGTTAGCCTAGCAGTTCTTCATCGCCATGGCTCCCAAGAAGAAGACGATCACGGCGATCGGCTCGTCGGGAGCCCAGCGGCCCGCGCCAGTGCGAGCGAGCAGCGGGCCGGTCGCGGACAGAACCGGAGCCGTGGCCCGCGAGCACCAGCATCGCCCCGGCAGTCAGAGCCTGGCTAGCGGCGTCGTTGGTGCGCCAGACGACGAGCCGCACGCCGCCAGATCCAATGACGGGGTTGGGCCACTCGCAGGCGGCGCGGGGCCCTCCAGGGGCGTCGCTGTGCCCCCTGGGTGGCGCAACGACCTCCAAGACGCCCACCCCAGCGCCCACAGTGCGCTGTTCCCATGGTGTGAGCGACGAGCAGCGTCACCATGCCGGTGACCCTGGACACGGCCATGGGAAGAGCCCCATGCATCGTCCGCGAGACGAAGGAGTCCAGCATGCCCGCCGAAGTGCTGGCGAAAATGGCACGCAGCCGCTGGGCCGTGATAGAGCTCCTTCTAACGTGGTTAGAAGTCAAAGCGCGCCACGGTCCACGCAGATGCCGCCACCACCCACGCCAGCAGAAGCTTTGGCGTGCGCGCAGCTACTCCTCGACTTTCCTCCTACTGCGGAGAAGCTCGACGAGTGGAGAGCCACCATTCGGAGCCTCGTCGCTGTCGCCAATAAAAATGATCCGCGACCGGCGGGGCCCTCGGGCCGGCGCTCCGACGAACCACCACATGCCAACGGTGGGAGGACTGGGGGGAGATGCAGCCACAGTACACTCTCCTCCCCCGCGCCAGTTGCCGCCGGTGTCGATCCGCCGTGATGACACATGTGATAACATTTCCATAGCGTCGTCCGACCCACGAACCCACCGCGACCAGCGCCAAGTTCTTCGAGAACGAGCCCACGAAGATGCTCGAACCACCATCGAGCGTCGGCGCGATACATGCCACCAGTCGTACAAGCGGGCGGGACCCGCTATGGACCACCCATCACCGGGGGGCTCGGGCGGCCTACCTTACGAGGTGGGTTGCCCAGCCTTTACCCGCGAGCTATGGCAGTTCCAGTGGCCGTCCCACCGCACGTTCAAGCCCGTCGTCGGCGAGAAGTACAACGGTAAGACCCATCCGTCAGAGTTCCTCAGCTTCTAGACCATCGCGATGCAAGCTGCCGGAGCTCGCGACGACAAGGTGCTTGCCAATTACTTCCCGTTGGCACTAAAGCCCAACGTCATGTCTAGGTTGATGCACTTGCCGGCAGATTCCATTTCTTCTTGGTCGGATCTGTGCCATGAGTTCGTTGGTGCCTTCACCGGAGGCCACTAAGCTCATGGCCAGGCTAGTGACTTGCATATCATTCCCCAGAAGGAAGGGGAAACCCTGCGCAAGTACATCCAGAGGTTCAGCCGGGTGCAGTACAACATCCCCGATGTTCATCCCGCCGCCGTGATTAGCGCGTTCCATTAGAACGTGCACAACCACAAGATGCGCGAAGAGCTGGCGATGAACAAGGTTAAGGACGTGGCCGAATTGTATGTTCTAGCCGATAGGCGCGCCCGGGCTGAAGAGGTAAGGAAGTACCCCGGCGTGGAAACCGACTCTACTGATGAAGACACCGCCGCCCCGACGAAGAAGGGTCGGCGTCGCAACAGGAAACGCAAGGGAAAGACCGTGCTTGCCGTCGAGGGATCCTACGACACCGGCGCCGCCAAGAAGGCCAAGGCAGACAACCCCGGCAAGGGGATTGCCGGGTGCACCGCCTGCCGGGCCTTGGCGGCCGCCGACAAGCCAGGAGGCTCCGACAAGCAGTATTGCAAGATCCATCGCACCAAGGGCCACGACCTCCAGAACTACCGACATGTCGAGCTGCTTGCCGAAAAGCAAAAGGCCGAGTATGAGAGGCGGGGTAAGGAGAAGGGTCAGGATGGTGCCGAAGGATCCGGCAAGAAGCGTGGCGGGCAAGGAGGCCGCCGCGACAAGGATAACCAGCAAGAGAGGCCCACTCGGGGCCGCGACAAGAAGCAGGAAGACGATGATCATGATGAGGACGACGAGTCCGGCGAGCAAGCGTTTCATAAGGCTACGGAGGCCATGTGCGTTGATGGTGGCGCCTCGCTGCACACTTCTCACCGCTAGCTCAAGCAGTGGGCGCTTGAGATTACAGCAGCAGAGCCGTCATTCGACACTCAGAAGCCACTGAAGTGGTCCAGCACGCCGCTCATCTTTGATGCCGAGGACCACCCTGACCGCACAACTGCGGTCGGGTGTTTGCCGTTGTTGGTCTCGCCGACGATACGCAACCTCAAGGTGAACAAGATGCTGGTTGACGGCGGGGCCGGCCTGAACTTGATCTCGCCCGTCGTGGTCAGAAGGCTGCAAATTCCTGATGGAGACCTCGAGGAAACGGGTACGTTTCAAGGGGTCAATCCGGGAAGGAGCCAACCGAAGGGGAAGGTCACTGCCCGTGAAGTTTGGAGGTGAGTTGAACTACAGGATGGAGAGGATCGTCTTCGACGTGGCCGAGATCCCCTTGCCCTACAACGGGATCCTCGGCCGCCCGGCACTAGCCAAGTTCATGGCTGCGTCGGACTACGCCTATAACACGCTGAAGATGCCTGGGCCGTTGACCATTATCACCGTACCCTCCGACAAGAAGGACGTGCTGATCTGCGCTGACCAACTCTACCGGGAAGCAGTGGCAGCAGCTGCCGCCAAGGCACTTGCTCCTGCCGTTGAAGCCCCGGGAGGGAAGAAGAAGCCCGGCAAGACCTCTCGCACCCACTCCAGCAAGCACACCTCTTCGGAGTGTTGTGCTACCGTCGAGGACGTGCCAGAGAGCTCCACCGGCAA
Organism: Aegilops tauschii subsp. strangulata; assembly: GCF_002575655.3. NCBI lineage: Eukaryota > Viridiplantae > Streptophyta > Magnoliopsida > Poales > Poaceae > Aegilops > Aegilops tauschii. Next base: position 517,558,886 of record NC_053041.3, on the reverse strand, counting down.
GAGCAAGAAATCCAGAGCTGCGCCACCACAGACCAAGAACGTGTCCATTAGGGAGGATGGTACGGGAGGGGCTTTCACCATAAGCTCCACCCTCGACAGCAAATAGGAAGGCGCGCTCGTCACCTTCCTGCGGGCGAATGTTGATGTGTTTGCATGGCAAGCATCCGACATCCCCGGTGTTCCCAGGGAGGTGATTGAGCACCACCTAGCTGCCTGTCCTCATGCTCGGCCCGTCAAGCAGAAGGTCAGGAAGCAGGCTCTGGAAAGGCAAGAGTTTATCACAGAAGAGATTAGGAAGTTGGAAGCAGCAGGTTTGGTGAGAGGAGTGCTCCATCCGACGTGGTTGGCCAATCCGGTGGTGGTGCGCAAGGCAAATGGGAAGTGGAGGTTGTGTATTGACTACACAGATTTTAATAAGGCGTGTCCCAAGGACCCCTTCCCGTTGCCGCGCATCAACCAGATTGTTGACTCCACGGCCGGGCGTGATCTGTTGTCATTCCTCGACGCCTACTCAGGCTACCACCAGATCTTCATGACAAGAGAAGATGAAGAGAAGACAACATTTATCACCCCATGTGTTACGTATTGCTTTTTACGGATGCCTTTCGGGTTGAAGAGTGCTGGCTCGACATTTGCGAGAGCGGTCCAAATTGGTTTTGAACCCCAGCTACATAGAAATATGGAAGCATGCATGGATGACATAGTGGTCAAAACCAAGGACAGGGCAACTCTTGTACAAGACCTGGAAGAGACGTTTGCCAACCTGCGCAAGATCAACCTCAAGCTGAACCCTGGGAAGTGTATCTTTGGCGTCCCGTCAGGAAAACTTATCAGGTTCTTTGTGTCGCAGCGTGGGATCGAGGCAAACCCAAACAAGATCAAGGCTATCGAGCAGATTGAGGCACCCAAGCGGATCAAGGATGTGCGTCGGCTCACTGGCTGCGTTGCCGCCATGAGCAGATTCATCTCCAAGTCCGCTGAGCGTGCCCTTCCCTTTTTCAAAATCTTGAAGAAGGCAGGCCCGATGGAGTGGACCCCAGAGGCCGAGGCGGCGTTGCAGGATCTGAAGTTACCTTTCCTCCACGCCAATATTAGTTGCGCCTAAACCACAAGAGCCATTGCTGCTGTATCTGGCGGCAACGAATCAATTGGTCAGCGCCGCACTAGTGGCGTAGAGGGAGGTCGACGAAGAGGCAGTGGCAACGGCAGGACCGGCGGATGGCAAGCCAGAGATTCCCCCGGCAGGGCCTAGTGCCAGCAAGGCAAGGCCCCCGGCAGAGTCTGACGCCATCAAGGCAGTGCCCGCGCAGCCCAGTGAAGTGGTGCAGAAGAAGAAGATGATGCAGCAACCGGTTTACTATGCCAGCTCCGTCCTGCAGGGGGCTAGGTCAAGGTACTCCGGTGTGCAGAAATTGCTCTTCGGCCTCCTTATGGCCTCGAGGAAGTTGCGTCATTACTTCCAAGCCCACAAGATCACTGTCGTCACCCACCTCCCGTTGCAGCGGATACTGCACAACCCAGATGCAACCGGAAGGATTGTGGAGTGGGCCCTGGAGTTGTCAAGCTTTGGGTTGAAGCTTGAAAGTACTTCGACAATCCAGAGCAAAGTCTTGGCGGAGTTCATTGCAGAATGGACCTCAACGCCCGACGAAGAAATCCAGGAGACCGCTCTCCCCGGCAAGGAATACTTTGATGGGGCTTTCTCGCTGCAAGGCGCCGGTGCCGGTGTGCTGCTTGTCGCACCCACCGGAGAGCACCTCAAGTATGTGATCCAGATTCACTTTCCCAGGGAGATGTCCACAGACAACACTGCTGAGTACGAGGGGCTGCTTGCCGGTCTCAAGATCGCGGCGGACCTCGGGGTGAAGAAGCTCATCGTCAGGGGTGATTCGCAACTTGTCGTCAGACAAGTCAACAAAGATTACCAGAGTCCGTTGATGGAGGCCTACGTAGATGAGGTGAGGAAGCTGAAGGAGCGCTTCGATGGTATACAAGCGGAGCACATTCCTCGATCGGAGAACGACATTGCCGACTACCTGTCAAAGCGCGCTGCATTCAAGCTACCTGTGGAACCAGGTACCTTTTTGCTCCGGTTACTCAACCATCCGTCGAACCATTAACGGAGCAGAACAAGCGGAGGAAATCAGGCCCCGGCAAGTACTTTCCCGCCGAGCCTCCAGGGGCTGCCAGCAAAGGTGTTGCCGCGGATTCTGAGTCTGCCAAGGGCAGCTGGCTCCGGCAGGGTGCCAAGCCCTGGCCGTAGAGACGGCAGCCCCCATGGCAGAAGAGATGCCTTTGGTCCTTGCCGTCGAGCCCCAGGCTCCGGCATGGGCACAGCATACCGTATGTTTCCTCTAGACAGGGGAACTTCCTGAGGAGCAGGAAGAAGCGGAAAAAGTAGCCTGTCGGTCTGCCTTGTACCAGTTCGTCGATGACTCCTGCACAGAAAAAGACCGAACGGTGTGAAATTGAAGTGCATCCCCCAGGAGGAAGGACAGGAGCTGTTGGCAGAGATACATGGAGGCATATGTGGCTCCCACATAGGGTCGAGGGCCCTTGCCAGCAAGGCATTCCGGCAAGGCTAACCAGGTGTGAAGCGTGCTAGTTCCATTCGAAGAAGCTTCATCAACCGGCTCAAGCCCTTCAAACAATCCCTCTCTCCTGGCCGTTTTCGGTCTGGGGGCTCAACATACTTGGCCCTTTCCCTCGCGCTGTCGGGGGCTTTGAGTACTTGTACATTGCAATCGACAAGTTCACAAAGTGGCCGGAGGTGGAGGCAGTGAGGAAGGTTACAACACAGTTAGCCGTCAAGTTCTTCAAGGGACTAGTCTGCCACTTTGGTGTACCAAACAGAGTCATCACCGACAACGGCACGCAATTCACAGGCCACACCTTCATGCAATACATCCAAGACCTCGGCAGCAAGGTCTGTTTTGCTTCCGTGGCACACCCTCGGGGCAACGTCTAGGCGGAGAGGGCAAATGCTGAAGTGTTGCGAGGCCTGAGAGCGAAGACTTTTGACAGGCTACACAAGAGCGGAAGGCGCTGGATTGATGAGTTGCCAGCGGTTCTTTGGTCGATCAGGACAACGCCAAATCGAGCCACCAGCCAGACACCCTTTGCCCTAGTATATGGGGCAGAAGCAGTTCTCCCCACGGAACTCATATACGGGTCACCTCGAGTGCTCGCTTATGACGAGCTTGAGCAAGAGCAGTTGCGGCAAGATGACGCAACGCTCCTTGAGGAAGATCGTCTTCGGGTGGCTGTGAGAGCAGCACGCTGCCAGCAAGCCTTGCGCCGCTACCATAGCCGCAAGGATCATGCCCAAAGCTTTGAGGAAGGCAACCTTGTTCTTCGGCGCGTTCAATCGGCCAAGAATTCGAACAAGTTGACGCCAAAGTGGGAAGGCCCTTATCGCGTAATACGAGTCACCAGGCCTGGCGCAGTCCGCCTGGAGACCGAAGATGATGTCCCAGTGAGCAACTCCTAGAACATCGAGCATCTTTGCAAGTTTTACCCATAAGGCGCGGCTTGCTGGGCTTCCCGGCAAGCCACCGTTTTGTACAAGCTTTGCCGGAAAGGCATGTAACCCTCTGTACAAAGCCAGATGCAGACCCTAAGCATAAATAAACGAAGCGCTGGCGCCCTAAGTTATAGCATGCATGCTAGGTTAAGTCTCTCCCTCGGTTAGGGTTGATAGTGCTTAGCGGCGACTAACCCCTAGCCTAGAGGTCGAGTGTGCGTCTTTCTGTTCTCTTTGGTTCGCAGGGCACACAGACACTTCTGCTGAGCCGCTTGGGAAAAAAGAGAACGAACCGGCGCTCCGGCCCCGGCAGGCCAAGACTGCCGGGGGCTGAAGATACAAGGATCCAACCACGGCAAGCTAAGGTTACCGGGGGCTGCGGATTCAGATAAGTCTTTCATCCCCCTGTTATGCGTTTCCGTATAGAACTGGGACGTGTGAAACCTCGTTTATGTTCTTAAAACCACCATGCTCCCCCTTTCCTGTACCCAAGAGCTACCTCCTGGGTCAGAATTTGGTACTAGTCGCGGTGGCGAGGGGATGAATGAGGTGCCTAACTCTACTTCGCCCCTGCCTCCGCTAAAAGCACGAGAATGGTCGACTGGAGTGGGGAGGCGGCAAGGCGTGTTGCCGGGCAACAATGTTTATCTTAAAAATAACAAGGATTCGTCCCTGGCATGGGCCTCGCTCACGCACAAAGAACCCGGCAAACACCCTTTTCATTAAAAACATCCCATACAGGTATAGTTCATACGGAATTAAAAACATGAGCTAGGGGATTACAAGTCTTAAAATTAACAAGTGCCCGCAGGCTTACAAACTAAAAAGAGATAAGGTTCCCGTAATCCCTTTCGTGTCCCTCTCCTCAGAAGGTAGAACAAGGCGGCAAGAGGGCAAAAAGGGCGCCTAGGCAATGTACGAGGAGCAGAAGGCACCAAGGGAACATCTTGGTGCCGGGAAAGGAGCTGGAAGACGAGGCAGCGGGCCGGAAATACACGACGAAGGCGTCGGTGCCCGCGTACTCCGACTTGACGGCCGCCACCCGCCTTCTTCGCCTTCTCCGGCCCTCCTACGCCAGCCGCCCAAGGAGACGACGGGGAGCGCCCTGATGGAGAGCTTGGCGAGGAAGGCCCTCGGCTGGGCGCATGGCCGAGGGAGGGGCGGCGCGGTCAGTCGAAGTCAGAGTCGGCATCCTGCCGCTCGACTCCCTCGTCGTCGCTGTCGCTGTCCTCCTCTTCACTCCCGGTTGAGGAGGAATCTTCATCGTCGGAGGAGCTCTCCACGCAGCACTTCAGGCGAGTTCCAAGATCTCCAAAGACTTTGACGGAGAGCAGGCCGCCCTCCATTAACTTGGAGTAGAGGACGAGCCCCACCGTCAGGCTATGGATGCGAGCCAAATGTCTTCCATCCGCGAAGGAGGTACATAACATGAGGAGCGGGGAAGTCGACGTCGACCCACGTGCCGTCGGTCCTGCAGCCCCTCATGTGCAATCTGAGGGTCTGGGGTGGATCGAGCTCCATTTCCTGAGCGAAGGGGGTGGGAAGACGGAGACGGCAACGCGGTGGCCGGCGCAGCCTGATGAAGAACTCGCGGGGCTGGTCCCCGATGTGACCCTTGATACGTCTCCAACGTATCTATAATTTTTTATTGTTCCATGCTATATTATATTCTGTTTTGGACATTAATGGGCTTTATTATACACTTTTATATTATTTTTGGGACTAACCTATTAACCGGAGGCCCAGCACAGAATTGCTGTTTTTTGCCTATTTCAGAGTTTCGCAGAAAAAGAATATCAAACGGAGTCCAAACGGAATGAAACTTCGGGAACATGATTTTCGGAACGAACGTGATCTAGAGGACTTGGACCCTACGTCAAGACATCAACCAGGAGGGCACGAGGTAGGGGGCGCGCCTACCCCCCCTAGGCGCGCCCTCCACCCTCGTGGGCCCCATGTTGCTCCACCAACATAGTCCTTCCCCCTATATATACCTACGTACCCCCAAACTACCAGATCCGGAGCCAAAAACCTAATTCCACCGCCGCAACCTTCTGTACCCATGAGATCCCATCTTGGGGCCTTTTCCGGAGCTCCACCGGAGGGGGCATTGATCACGGAGGGCTTCTACATCAACACCATAGCCTCTCCGATGATGTGTGAGTAGTTTACCTCAGACCTTCGGGTCCATAGTTATTAGCTAGATGGCTTCTTCTCTCTTTTTGGATCTCAATACAATGTTCTCCCCCTCTCTCGTGGAGATCTATTCGATGTAACCTTCTTTTGCGGTGTGTTTGTTGAGACCGATGAATTGTGGGTTTATGATCAAGTTTATCTATGAACAATATTTGAATCTTCTCTGAATTCTTTTATGTATGATTGGTTATCTTTTCAAGTCTCTTCGAATTATCAGTTTGGTTTGGCCTACTAGATTGATCTTTCTTGCAATGGGAGAAGTGCTTAGCTTTGGGTTCAATCTTGCGGTGTCCTTTCCCAGTGACAGTAGGGGCAGCAAGGCACGTATTGTATTGTTGCCATCGAGGATAACAAGATGGGGTTTATATCATATTGCATGAGTTTATCTCTCTACATCATGTCATCTTACTTAAAGCATTACTCTGTTCTTTTGAACTTAATACTCTAGATGCATGCTGGATAGCGGTCGATGTGTGGAGTAATAGTAGTAGATGCAGGCAGGAGTCGGTCTACTTGTCTCGGACGTGATGCTTATATACATGATCATACCTAGATATTCTCATAACTATGCTCAATTCTATCAATTGCTCAACAGTAATTTGTTCACCCACCATATTACTTATGCTCTCGAGAGAAGCCACTAGTGAAACCTATGGCCCCCGGGTCTATTTTCCATCATATTAATCTTCCAACATTTAGTTATTTTTATTGCTTTCTATTTTACTTTGCATCTTTATCATTAAAATACCAAAAATATTATCTTATCATATCTATCAGATCTCACTCTCCTAAGTGACCATGTAGGGATTGACAACCCCTTATCGCGTTGGTTGCGAGGATTTATTTGTTCGTGTAGGTGCGAGGGACTCGTGCGTGGCCTCCTACTGGATTGATACCTTGGTTCTAAAAAACTGAGGGAAATACTTACGCTTCTTTACTGCATCACCCTTTCCTCTTCAAGGGAAAACCAACGCAGTGCTCAAGAGGTAGCAAGAAGGATTTCTGGCGCCGTTGCCGGGGAGTCTACGCAAAAGTCAACATACCAAGTACCCATCACAAACCCTTATCTCCCGCATTACATTATTTGTCATTTGCCTCTCATTTTCCTCTCCCCCACTTCACCCTTGCCGTTTTATTTGCCTTCCTCCCGTATGCCTCTTTGTTTGTGTTTCCTTGTGCCTTCTATATGCTTGCATCTTCGCTTGGTGAAAATCAATTGATATGGATCCACTTAAATTGTTCTACTTGGATCATCTTCGATCCTTATGCGCTCTTTCTGAAACCCCAACTAGCCTAGTTGATGGGAAATCTTTAGATGAGCATGCTCATTTTGTGCGTCATCGTTTGTCTGAAAAAGGGAAGCTCTTATGGTATCATATAAATAGTTTGTTATGCTATGCTTGGAATCTTTGTGAAATTTGTGATTTTACTTGTTGCTCTAAGAACCCTAAAAAACACCTTCCCTACCTATGTGAGTTCAATGATAATGAAATCTTATCTTCTTATGCAAAGGATGTTTACGGCTACTATGATATCGAACAAATTGAAGAATCTGTCGTTTTTAAGGGTGCTCATGAAGTTGCTTCTTTGATTGAAAAGTATGATTTTACTCTCAACAAATCTGAAAATTCCGTCATACTTAAATATTGCAATGAAAACTTTGCTCATAATGTCTATGTCCAAGAATTTATTGAAAGAATGACCGTTGCTTTGGAAGAAAATAATGATATGCATGAATCTATATATAACGATGATTCCGATGATTTTGTTGAAATATCCCTCGATGAAAAGCATGATTGCAATGATTTTACTATAAATTCTCTTCATGTCAATTGTGCTAATAATATGCAAAACCCTAAGCTTGGGGATGCTAGTTTTGCTATGTCTACTACTTGTTGCAATGATCATGATTGGGGTGATTCTTCTTATGATCTTGAATATTTATTTAATCCCCATGATGAATATGAGATTGATAATATTTTTTGCAATAATATTGAAAGTGGATTTGGAAGAGTGTCAACTTTAGATCCAACATATTTGGAGAATGTTCAATCTTGTGAATTTTTTGATAAAAGTGGGTTTGGAGAGGTAATGACTTTAGTTAATGTTAATCCCACTATTTTGGAAGAGTGTCAACTTTGCATGCATGTGGATCATGTTGAGAAAATTATATGTGATAGCTATATTGTTGAATTTGATTATGATCCCACATGTAATTATTATGAGGGAGGAAAATATGGTTGTAGAAATTTTCATGTTACTAAATTACCTCTCGTTATGTTGAGATTGTCTAGGGTTTATTCTTCTTCCTTGCATATGCTAGGATTTGCTTGCCTTGATAATCTGTTTGCCTATAAGATGCCTATGCATAGGAAGTATGTTAGACTTAGATGTGTTTTTCACATACTATATGATGCTCTCTTTATGTTCCAATTGCTATCTTTCTTGTGAGCATCATTGAAACCTTTATGCCTAGCTACGGGCGTTAAACGATAGCGCTTGTTGGGAGGCAACCCAATTTTATTTTATTTGCTTTTTGCTTCTGTTTAGGAATAAAAATTTGATCTAGCCTCCAGTTAGATGTGTTTTTATGTTTTAATTAGTATTTGTGCCAAGTTTAACCTATAGGATCTTCTTGGATGATAGTTATTTGATCTTGCTGAAAATTCCAGAAACTTTCTGTTCACGAAAATAATTGTTAAAAATCACCAGAACGTGATAAAATATTGATTCCAATTGCTGCTGATCAATAAAAATATTTTATAGGTCTTCCTATTTTGGTAGATTTTTTGGAGTTCCAGAAGTTTGCGTTAGTTACAGATTACTACAGACTGTTCTGTTTTTGACAGATTCTGCTTTTCGTGTGTTGTTTGCTTATTTTGATGAATCTATGGCTAGTAAAAGAGTTTATAAACCATAGAGAAGTCTGAATAGAGTAGGTTTAACACCAATATAAATAAAGAATGAGTTCATTACAGTACCTTGAAGTGGTCTTTTGTTTTCTTTCGCTAACAGAGCTCACGAGATTTTCTGCTGAGTTTTGTGTTGTGAAGTTTTCAACTTTTGGGTGAAAGATTTGATGGATTATGTAACAAGGAGTGGCAAGAGCCTAAGCTTGGGGATGCCCATGGCACCCCCAATATAATATAAGGACACCTAAAAGCCAAAGCTTGGGGATGCCCCGGAAGGCATCCCCTCTTTCGTCTACTTCCATCGGTAACTTTACTTGGAGCTATATTTTTATTCACCACATGATATGTGTTTTGCTTGGAGCGCCTTGTATGATTTGAGTCTTTGATTTTTAGTTTACCACAATCATCTTTGGTGTACACACCTTTTTAGAGAGACACACATGATTCGGAAATTATTAGAATACTCTACGTGCTTCACTTATATCTTTTGAGTTATATAGTTTTTGCTCTAGTACTTCACTTATAACTTTTAGAGCACGGTGGTGGTTTTGTTTTATAGAAACTATTATTCTCTCATGCTTCACTTAGATTATTTTGAGAGTCTTAAACAGCATGTTAATTTGCTTAAATAATCCTAATATGCTAGGTATCCAAGACTAGTAAAAACTTTCTTATGAGTGTGTTGAATACTAAGAGAAGTTTGATGCTTGATGATTGTTTTGAGACATGGAGGTAGTGATATCAAAGTTGTGCTAGTTGAGTAGTTTTGAATTTGAGAAATACTTGTGTTAAAGTTTGTGATTCCCGTAGCATGCACGTATGGTGAACCGTTATGTGATGAAGTCGGAGCATCATTTATTTATTGATTGTCTTCCTTATGAGTGGCGCTCGGGGACGAGCGATGGTCTTTTCCTACCAATCTATCCCCCTAGGAGCATGCGCGTAATACTTTGCTTTGATAACTTGTAGATTTTTGCAATAAGTATATGAGTTCTTTATGACTAATGTTGAGTCCATAAGTTATACACACTTTCACTAGTAGAAAACTGGGCTTTGGTCACAGGGCAATATTCACATTAGTCCCGGTTCAGTCACGAACCGGGACTAATGTGAGCATTGGTCCCGGTTCGTGCGGCCAGGGGCCTGCCGGGCCTCGTGGGGGCATTGGTCCTGGTTCGTGGGACAAACCGGGACCAATGGGCCACGCTCTTGGCCCACCACCCTTTAGTCCCGGTTCATACCACAAACCGGGACTAAAGGGCTGGTCCTAGTTGCGGCCAGTGTTTAGTCCCACCTCGCCAACCGAAGGGCGCTCACACCAGTTTATAAGCCCGTCCCTCTATGCCTTGTTGAGCTTCTCTTAAAGTGAAAATAGATGCCCTTATACAGGGAATTTCACCTAAATTCACAGTAAATTGAAATTTACTGTGAATTTAGGTTTAATTTTCTCTATAAGCGCATCTATGTTCATTTTTCTATATTTATAAAATAAATAAACCTTAATAAAATAAATAAAAATAAAATAATTAAAGTAAAATACATAAGTAATTAGAAATAAAATAAATAAGTTTTTTGTTGTAAGTAGAAACAAAACAAAACAAATAAAGCAAAAGAGAAAAAAAACACGAGCCATCAACTCCATAACCGCCATATCTGGGATAGAGAAGGGCGATCCCTTGGAGTGGGATTCACATACAGTTGCCTGTAACATCTACCATTCGAGCCTAGCAGGTGGAACTCGGATATGTCAACAGTGTCAAAGCGGCAAATAGCAGGCGGAGGAGAAGCCACCGATGTCATGTGTAGATCCCTTCTAGGTCTTGCGGATCGTGCTATTACAGCAATTTGGTTGGTTGATCCCAAAAAAAAGGAATTCGGTTAGTTTTCTTGAAGCCCTAGCTTGTTGTGCCATCCTATTCTCTCAATGCAATTTAGCAAGTGCTACTACAGTACAGTAAAGGGCACAAAGAAAAATCACGCAGTGAAGGAAAATACCTCCATATCAAAGCTGCTACTTATCTTGTTGGTTATCAAGATGTGGATATGTAGAATTTTCTCTAGCCACGGCAACAGACATGCATTCATCGAGGGGGTTCACTACAGAACAAAATAAATGCTGACGTTAGTTGTTGAGGGTACGTTTGACCTCCCTGAGAGACTAGATAATGAAAAGATGAATCGTCAAACCTGGATGAACAAAGACGCTACCAAGTGGATGAATCTGATGGCCTGTCCTCCCTTGAAGATCATGTGTCCTCCCTTGAAGGCGCCACCATGGCCATGGATGCCTCATACACCGCCGCCGACGTGTTGTAGTGATGAGGTATCGTGCAGGATCTGACACAGGATCACCTTCAGGCAAGATGAATAGGTCTTCAGGGGCACGACAGCAGCGGCGGCGCCATGGGCGGGACTGGTGACGACGGCGGCGGCGAGCGAGCGGGAGGGTGGCGGCGGCTGCGTGCGAGTGGGAGGCCGGAGGATCACCACTCATTGTGCTCGACATATCACTACAAGAAACCTGTTAATCCATGAAGGATTTCTAATGACATTTTGGGAAACTCTCATCGATGACCTGGTAAAACCCCACAAGCCCGGTGAAAGCCCGCTAAAGCCCGTCTAACCGTTCCCGTATAAAAACTTAACCCTAAATTCCCTCCTCGGCCCCTGCATCGTGTCCCACAGCACGTCGCCACCCCTCGTCCCTCCCACAGCTCGTAAACCTTAATAAAATAAAATAAAATAAACTATAGTAACTACAATAAATAAACCTTAATAAATTAAGTAAAAATAGCAGCAGTAAAATAAATAAAAATAGCAGAAGTAAAATAAATAAAAATAAAATAATTAAAGTAAAATACATAAGTAATTAGAAATAAAATAAATAAGTTTTTTGTTGTAAGTAGAAACAAAACAAAACAAATAAAGCAAAAGAGAACAAAAAACAGAGGAAAAAAATTATGCCACCTACTAGGCCACCACGGCCTGAATACGACTAGAAACCCATCCATGGGCCAGGATTCAGGCCCGCAGAAGGCCCAGTAGGCCCCACAGGCAAAGAGAATAGTTAGGCCCGAAAGCCTGCAGTTGAGAGGAGTTCGAGAGGGTGGGCGCAGCAGCGCTTATAAACCACTCTCGAGCTCTCTCAACTAGCGAGGTGGGACTAAACTTTTGACGCAGGGCAGCACAAGGCCTTAGGTCCCGGTTGGTGCCACCAACCGGGACTAAAGGGGCCATTGGTCCCGGTTCGTGGCACCAACCGGGACCAAAGGCCTTTAGTCCCGGTTGGTGCCACCAACCGGGACCAATGAGTTCCCTATATATACCCCATCGCCACAGCAGAGCACTCCAGAGTGCTCTATTTTTTCTGGCCGGCGAGGGGAGGGCATTTGGGTGCTCTAGCTCACCTCCTATGCACATGAGGTGTTCGATGAAATGTCGGAGCCACACTAGTTAATCTTTGTCCTCTCGAAACTCGACCTCCGAGCTCCATTTTCCCCGAGATTTGTCTAGGTTTAGCGGTCCGTCACGTCCAGTCCCCGTCTTCACCGCCGTCGATCGCCCGCGCCGATCTCGTCGCCAGCACCACCGTGGTGAGCCTCTTGTTCTTATCTTCTTTCTGAAAGGAAAAAATTCTTACTTTAGATAGTTACTTGTCTAATTTTGTTACTTTTATTATTCCTTCTTATTACATAGTGCGATGGTTTTGGTATCCGCCCCCGTCGGCCCTCGTCCTGTCTATGATTTGGATGTGGTATATATTATCTTTTTATAACTATTTGGTTCATTTATTGTTTATGACAAATATACCGACCAACGTGACATAGATTTTATTTATCTAGGAGGTGGTTGAACCGGAAATTCTAACCGACCCTATTGTCGAGAGGTTAAATTTAGTTGAAGAAGAAAACAATTACTTGAAGGAAAAAATAAAAAAAATTGAGGAGGAGAAGATGATATTGGAGTTGCATGTTGCGGATGTCGTCGATGATCACAAGATCAAGATGGATGCAATGCGCTTGAAGATTAGAAAGATTAGAAAATATGCCATTCATACCGAGGCTTGGTATCATTATGCCGTTGGATCAATTGTTACCTTGGTTGCGATTATGATCGCATTTGTTTTCGCATTGAAATGTTTTACATAGTTTCAATGTATGGTTTAATTAATTAGATGCTCTGGAGAGCTATATATATGTTGTTAGATGAGAACTATGTATGTACTTTGTTTCTAATGTGATGATGAACTTCTATTAATTTGGTCACTTAATTATCTATTCATGATGTTCTGTAATGGTTTTTGACACACTTAATTATATATAATGCACGCAGATGAACCGGCAATGGATGTACGGTGACAGACACACCTCCGAGTACATTAAGGGCGTGCATGATTTTCTCGAAGTGGCTGAGGCAAACAAGCAGAATGGTTTTATGTGTTGTCCATGCCCTATATGTGGGAATACGAAGTCTTACTCTGACCGGAAAATCCTTCACACCCACCTGCTTTACAAGGGTTTCATGCCACACTATAATGTTTGGACGAGGCACGGAGAAATAGGGGTTATGATGGAAGAGGGCGAAGAAGAAGAGGACGATGACAACTATGTGCCCCCTGAATACGGTGATGCTGCAACGGGGGAAGCTGCTGAAGATCAAGAGGAACCAGACGATGTGCCCAATGATGCTGCAAGGGGGGAAGCTGCTGAAGATCAAGAGGAACCAGTGCCCGATGATGATGATCTCCGCCGGGTATAGTCGATGCAAGGACGCAATGCGAAAGTCAAAAGGAGAAGCTGAAGTTCGATCGCATGTTAGAGGATCACAAAAAGGGGTTGTACCCCAATTGCGAAGATGGCAACACAAAGCTCGGTACCGTACTGGAATTGCTGCAGTGGAAGGCAGAGAATGCTGTGCCTGACAAAGGATTTGAGAAGCTATTGAAAATATTGAAGAAGAAGCTTCCAAAGGATAACGAATTGCCAGACAGTACATACGCAGCAAAGAAGGTCGTATGCCCTCTAGGATTGGAGGTGCAGAAGATACATGCATGCCCTAATGACTGCATCCTCTACCGCGGTGCGTACAAGGATCTGAACGCATGCCCGGTATGCGGTGCATTGCGGTATAAGATCAGACGAGATGACCCTGGTGATGTTGACGGCGAGCCCCCCAGGAAGAGGGTTCCTGCGAAGGTGATGTGGTATGCTCCTATAATACCACGGTTGAAACGTCTGTTCAGAAACAAAGAGCATGCCAAGTTGATGCGATGGCACAGTGAGGACCGTAAGAAAGACGGGAAGTTGAGAGCACCCGCTGACGGGTCGCAGTGGAGAAAAATCGAGAGAAAGTACTGGGCTGAGTTTGCAGCTGACCCAAGGAACGTATGGTTTGGTTTAAGCGCGGATGGCATTAATCCTTTCGGGGAGCAGAGCAGCAATCACAGCACCTGGCCCGTGACTCTATGTATGTATAACCTTCCTCCTTGGATGTGCATGAAGCGGAAGTTCATTATGATGCCAGTTCTCATCCAAGGCCCTAAGCAACCCGGCAACGACATTGATGTGTACCTAAGGCCATTAGTTGAAGAACTTTTACAGCTGTGGAATGGAAACGGTGTACGTACGTGGGATGAGCACAAATAGGAGGAATTTAACCTGCACGCGTTGCTGTTTGTAACCATCAACGATTGGCCCGCTCTCAGTAACCTTTCAGGACAGACAAACAAGGGATACCACGCATGCACGCACTGTTTAGATGACACTGAAAGTATATACCTGGACAAAAACAAGAAGAATGTGTACCTGGGCCATCGTCGATTTCTTCCGACCAACCATCAATGTCAAAAGAAAGGCAAGCATTTCAAAGGCGAGGCAGATCACCGGAAGAAGCCTGCCATGCGTACCGGTGATCACGTACTTGCTATGGTCAATGATTTACACGTAATCTTTGGAAAGGGTCCCGGCGGACTAGCTGTTTCGAATGACGCTGAGGGACACGCACCCATGTGGAAGAAGAAATCTATATTTTGGGACCTACCCTACTGGAAAGAGCTAGAGGTCCACTCTTCAATCGACGTGATGCACGTGACGAAGAACCTTTGCGTGAACCTGCTAGGCTTCTTGGGCGTGTATGGGAAGACAAAAGATACACCTGAGGCACGGGAGGACCTGCAACGTTTGCACGAAAAAGACGGCATGCCTCCCAAGCAGTATGAAGGTCCTGCCAGCTACGCTCTTACGAAAGAAGAGAAAGAAATCTTCTTTGAATGCCTGCTCAGTATGAAGGTCCCGACTGGCTTCTCGTCGAATATAAAGGGAATAATAAATATGCCAGAGAAAAAGTTCCAGAACCTAAAGTCTCATGACTGCCACGTGATTATGACGCAACTGCTTCCAGTTGCATTGAGGGGGCTTCTACCGGAAAACGTCCGATTAGCCATTGTGAAGCTATGTGCATTCCTCAATGCAATCTCTCAGAAGGTGATCGATCCAGAAATCATACCAAGGCTAAGGAGTGATGTGGCGCAATGTCTTGTCAGTTTCGAGCTGGTGTTCCCACCATCCTTCTTCAATATCATGACGCACGTCCTAGTTCATCTAGTCGACGAGATTGTCATTCTGGGGCCCGTATTTCTACACAATATGTTCCCCTTTGAGAGGTTCATGGGAGTCCTAAAGAAATATGTCCGTAACCGCGCTAGGCCAGAAGGAAGCATCTCCATGGGCCATCAAACAGAG
Source organism: Aegilops tauschii subsp. strangulata (assembly GCF_002575655.3). NCBI lineage: Eukaryota > Viridiplantae > Streptophyta > Magnoliopsida > Poales > Poaceae > Aegilops > Aegilops tauschii. Next base: position 517,543,515 of record NC_053041.3, on the reverse strand, counting down.
GATGTCATTGGGTTTTGTGTTGACTTCATTCCTGGCCTTAAGAAGATAGGTCTCCCTAAATCGCGGTATGAGGGGAGACTGACTGGAAAAGGCACGCTTGGAGGGGAGGACTCAATAATATGCAGGGATGGATATTCTTGGTCTCAAGCACACTACACAGTTCTACAGAACTCTACCTTGGTGACCCCGTATGTCGATGAACACAAGAACAGTCTGCACTCCAAACACCCGGAGCAGTGTGACGACTGGATTACATGTGAACACATCAGGACTTTCAGCAGTTGGTTGGAAACACGTCTCAGAGGTGACACCACTGTTTGTGATGAGTTGTACTCATTGTCCAGGGGACCATCTTCGACTGTATTGACTTCCAAAGGATACGAGATAAATGGGAATACATTTTACATGATCGCCCAAGATCAAAAGAGCACCAACCAAAACAGCGGTGTCCGCTTTGATGCAGCAACCGAGAGGGGAAAGGACACATATTATGGTTACATAATGGACATATGGGAACTTGACTACGGACATGATTTTATGGTCCCTTTGTTTAAGTGCAAATGGGTCAATCTGTCAGGAGGCGGGGTACAGGTAGACCCACAGTACGGAATGACAACAGTGGATCTGAACAATCTTGGGTACACTGACGAACCGTTTGTCCTAGCCAATGATGTGGCACAGGTTATCTATGTGAAGGACATGTCTACCAGACCGAGGAAAAGAAAAGATAAGGAAGCGAATACATCATACGATGAGCCAAAGCGCCACATAGTTCTTTCAGGAAAAAGGGACATTGTGGGAGTGGAGGGCAAGACAGACATGTCTGAAGATTATGAAAAGTTTCATGAAATTCCTCCCTTCAAAGTCAAGGCTAACCCAAGCATCCTGATAAACGATGAAGATTATCCATGGTTACGGCGCAATAAGCAAATGACACAAGCAAAGAAAAAGTGAAGACTTTCTCCCGCAACTATTATGATGATACCATGCCAACTTTGTAATAGACGAGTATGATACCATTGTCCGTTTTGTACAAGAAGTGCATCTAGTTTTTGCCGTAACCCTCTCAACTTTCTTGCACATGCTATGTGGATGAAATGATGATACCATGCCAACTTTCAACCTTCTCAGAGTTCATTTGAAATGCTTTTATATTTTAGGGTCTTACAGCTCAAAATAATTAATAAATGCAAGAAAAATAACAGGCCAAAAATTAAAAATTATGCCACCTACTGGGCCACCACCCGCCTGAATACGATTAGAAACCCATCCATGGGCCAGGATTCAGGCCCGCAGAAGGCCCAGTAGGCCCACAGGCATGTACAGAGAGGTTAGGCCCGTAAGCCTACTTTAGAGAGGAGCTCGACAGCTCAGGCGCACCGCACCTTATAAATAGGTGCGGCTCTCTCTCAGCTAGCGAGGTGGGACTAAACTCACCACCACGCCGCTGTGCAAGGCCATTGGTCCCGGTTGGTGGCACGAACCGGGACCAATTCCACCCTTTGGTCCCTGTTGGTGCCACGAACCGGTACTAATGAGGCTGTGGCCCCACGAGCACCTTTAGTACCGGTTCGTGGCACCAACCGGTACTAGAGTTTCTTACTAAGCATTTTTTTAGTCCCACCTCGCTAGCTGAGAGGCACTACGAGCGGTTTATAAGCCCTGAGTGCAGAGACGATGAAGATGAGGCGCAATGCTCACGTTGCTTAGCTTCAAGCCTTAAGGAATAAGGTAGACTGCATGGAGCTATGTGCAGTGCAGTCTACACTATTCCGAAAGGCTTGAAGCAAATCAACGAGCATTGCGCCTCTTTTTTATTTTTAATAACTTATTACAACTCCGGACTTCTTGTGTTCCGACAAAATAAAATAAACTTTAATAAAATTTATGAAACTAAAATTAACAAAGTATTTTCTGTTCAAAACATTATAAGAAACCTCTGTTATTATTGAAACTAAAATCATATAAAATTGATGCAACTAAAATTATCGAAGTATTTTCTGTTCAAAATCATTAAAAGCAAAAAGAATTTTCATAAAGAACTTTTTTTGATAGAAACTTTAATAGCAAAAAGTATTATCATAAAGTAAAATAAATAAGTAATTAGAAACAAAATAAAATAAAATAAATAAGTTTTTTGTTGTAAGTAGAAACAAAACAAAAGAAATAAAGAAAAAAAGAAAACAAAAAAACTAAATACAGCAAAAAAAATTCATAAAGAACTTTTTTGATAGAAACTTTAATAGCAAAAAGAATTATCATAAAGTGAAATAAATAATTAATTAGAAACAAAATAAAATAAAATAAATAAGTTTTTTGTTGTAAGTAGAAACAAAACAAAATAAATAAAGCAAAAAAGAACACAAAAAAACTAAATACAGCAAAAAAAATTGTTGGGGCGCTGCCCGCTTAGCCTTCCAACCCTCAGGTTTGCAAATACAGGCCCAGAAGGGCTAGGAGGCTAAACGGGCAGGGCGCCAAAGTTAGGCCCAGAAGCCTGCTATAGAGAGGAGTTCGAAACAGCAGCCGCGCCGCGGCATTTAAACTGGTGCGGGCGCCCCTCGGCTAGCGAGGTAGGACTAAACTTTTGGCCGCGATGCGGACAGCAAAAAAATTGTTGGGGCGCTGCCCGCTGGGCCCTCCAACCCTCGGGTTTGCAAATACAGGCCCAGAAGGGCTAGAGGGCTCAACGGGCAGTGCGCCAAAGTTAGGCCCAGAAGCTTGCTATAGAGAGGAGTTCGAGACAGCAGCCGCAGCGGGGCTTATAAACCACTCCGAGCCCCTCTCAACTCGCGAGGTGGGACTAAACTTTTGGCCGCGACGCGGGCAGCAAGAGGCCTTTGGTCCCGGTTGGTGCCACCAACCGGGACTAAAGGGGTGCATTGGTACCGGTTCGTGGCACCAACCGGGACCAATGCCCCCCCTTTAGTCCCGGTTGGTGCCACCAACCGGGACCAAAGGCCGCCGCTTCCCGCCCTTTGCGCTGCTGAAAAGGGACCTTTGGTCCCGGTTGGTGGCACCAACCGGGACTAAAGGGTGGCATTGGTCCCGGTTGGTGCCATGAACCGGGACCAATGCCCTTGCTATATAACCAGGACTTGTGAAAATTTCACATCTCCGTCGCCTCCCTCGCCAGTTGCCCCCGCCGCCAGGCTGCCCAAATCGCTCGCGCGCTCCTCGTCGCCGTCTACGCCGTCGCAAATGCCGTCGCCTCCCCGAGCCCGCGCCGTCCTCATCGCCGGCATCCCTCAGCTCGCCGTCCTCGTCGTCCCCGTCGCCGCGTGCCTCCCTGAGCCCACCCCTCCACGTCCCCGTCGCCGCCTGCCGTCTCGAGACCGCCGTCCCCGTCACCGCGTGCCGCCCCGAGTCCGCCGTCCTCGTCGCCGGACTCCTGCCATCGCCGCCCCCCTCGAAGTGAGCCCCCCCTTTCCCATGGTCCCGATCGAGCGCCGCTCTTGCGCCCGAGTGCCCCTTGCTCTCTGCCACCCCTGCTCCATGGTCGCCGCCGGCCCCGACGCATAGAAGAGCAGAAGGAGAGGAGAAGGAGAGGAGAGGAGAAGGAGTGGAGCAGCAGCAAGACGCCGTCCAATTTTCTGAAACTTCTGAATTTTTTTATAGATATGAACAGTGCATATAGAGGGTGTTTGATCAAATGCTAGATGGCTTTGGGCATTTTTAGAATTTATGATATTTTTTGTGGTGAGGTACTGATGCAAGACAAAGGTGATGGCAAAATTTCAGAATTTTTGGATTGGTTTAGAATAGGTTTTCAGCAAGGAATTTGAATCTGGTTCAAATTTCATTTGAATGGAATTTGAAAATGTTGAACTATGGATCAGAAGGTTTTTGGTGAAATGGAGTGTGGGTACTGTCATGAAGTTGGAGTAATTTTTGTGGTTGTAAAAGAGTTAGGGAAATTTAGAATGTGCTAAATATGTCAAAAAATGTTTTTTTGTTCATATACAGAAAGTTTTTATATATGACTATGGATATATGAGCAATGATGATCCATGGATGTATGCATTGATATATATGAGAAACGATGTTCATAGAATATTTACCAAGTATATATGTATTTTTGTTCATAGCATTTTTTTCCATTTATATATGTATGTGGCTATAGATGGATATATATGAGAAATGATGATCCATGGAAAAGTTTTATATATGCAAAAGTTACATTTTTAGAAAAGTTTTATATATCTAGCTAGGAAAGGAAGAAGAAGAAAAAGAAGGAGAGGAAAAAGGAAAATAAGAAGAGGAAGAAAGGAGAAGAAGAGGAGAGGAAGAAGAGGAGAAATAAATAAGAAGAGGAAAAAAGAAGAAAAAGAAGAGGAGAAGAAGAAAGGAATAGAAGAGAAGAAGAAAAAATAGAAAAAATTCTATTTTTTCTTCTTCTCTCCTCTATTCCTTTCTTCTTCTCCTCTTTTTTTTATTCTTTTTTTTCTTCGATCTTCTCCTCTATTCCTTTTCTTCTTCTCCTCTTTTTATTTCTTCTTCGTTTTCTTATGTTTTATCGGGTCTGTCGTCGTCGATATACCCCTCTCCCGATAACTTCAACACGAGGGGGGGTCGATATACCCCCTCCCCGCCGATAAAATTATTTTCCCATGTACGTATGTCGTCGTTGTCGATATAACCCCCTCCCGATAACTTCAACACGTGGGGGGGGGGTCGATATACCCCCTCCCCGATAACATTATTTTCCCATGTATGTATGTCGTCGTTGTCGATATATATAACTCCCTCCCAGATAACTTCGACATGATGGACGGTCGATATTTATACCCCCTCTCGACCGTGATAACTTATACCACGGGAGCACCCCCCGGCCCTCTCGCTCGACCAAAACTCTCGAAGACACCCAAACCCTAGAAAAAAACGATGTCGGTCTCCTACCCCCTCCCGCCGTGCCCCTACCCTTGAAGCGTTGCCTAGGCCACCCCGAACCCGGAATAAGCTAGGTCTACGTTTGCACTAATATATCCACCTGCTGTCATGTTTGTGTAATAATTGCCATGTTGTAATATTTGCAGAAACAATGGAGCACGGACGAGATGAGCAAGCAGAAGAGGTGTTGGGGGACATAATCTTAGCCGGAGGTGATATCTTGTCGTATCTTAATGACAATGATGGTCTGGAAGAATAGGGTGAAGAAGCAGGCTACGGTGATCGAAGAGTGAAGGAGGAAAGACATGATTATGATGGCTCCGGTGACCCAATGCTGGTGCAAGAAGGAGCCCGTGGTGACGGCTCCGGTGACCGAACAGAGTCCGGCCAGGTAAATATATTAGTTAAGCCTGTGCTGACTAGCTAATTGATGCATTCATTGTTTTGGTATGTACACATATTAATTAACACTCGTCTTTCTTCTTTTTTATAGCCCTCCGGATCGAGCACAACTTCGGTAAAGAGACGAGGCCCGAAGAGAAAGTTGTGCTCGGATGAAAGGTTTGAGATCACAGCAATCGCGCGCGACAGCCAACCGATTGAACCCCTCCGGACAAAGGATGCATTTGCTGCTCAGTGTGGCGTTCTAGTTAGGGACAAGATCCCGATCAGCATCCACCAATGGTATAAGCCTAAGAAGGAAGACCCTGAGGTGTCTTATGTCAATGATATGCAGAAAGATGATCTTTGGACTGAGCTGAAGGCAAATTTCACCCTACCGCCAGAGAAGGATCCGGAGAAGCCAGTTATAGAGCAATTAATCAAGTCTCATGCTCTTAAGAAGATGGCAGACCTATTCAGGAGGTGGAAGAATGAGCTGAAAACGTTTGTCGACAAAGAAGAGACACCAGAATTCATCGGCCGGTATGAGAAGATCAGAGATCATTGGCCCGCATTTGTGGCCCACAAGACATCGGAAAAGAGTAAGAAGATGTTAGCGACAAACAAGAAGAATGCTGCGAAGAAGAAGCTTCACCATCGCACGGGGTCAGGTGGCTACCTCAAAGCCCGACCTAAGTGGGCCAAGGCTGAGAATGATCTGCTTGAAAAAGGGATCGAACCACAGACAATGAACTGGACAGACCGTTGCCGGACTTGGTTCTTCGGGGCTGGCGGAACCTTGGACCCTGTATCAGGGAGGTGCGTTTGGACGAACGAGCTTTTGAGAATACCAGTCAAGAAGATTCAGCAATATATCGATAGAGCGCAGGAAGCGACGTTCGTTCCAGACAGAGAGAACGACGAGCTCACAATGGCCCTCGGGAATCCTGAGCACCCTGGACGGACACGAGGCACGCCAGGCTCCGTTCCGTGGAAGGCTGGTTTTCCGGACGCGGGCGGTTACAAAAGCCAGGAGAGGAGGAAAAAAGTGGAGCAGATCCAAATTCAGAAGCTGCACGAAAGGGTTCAAGCGCTAGAGGAACGAGACGACAATCGAGATGCAGAAACTGCCCCCGAAGCTACACCGCCATCTCAACGGAGAAGGAGCGTGGCTTCCACCGAGCTGCTTCAGCTGGAGCATGCGGCTCCTGCTAGCTACCCCGTGGATGCTATCACGGAGTCTCAACATTGCCACCTTATGGCGGAATGGCAGAACTTCAAAGTCAAGGCGGCTGTTGGCTCTGTTTTACCTCCTGAACCCGGCGCAACCTACCACTGCCGGCTAATTCCAGAAGGATATGCTAGGGTGATGGTGGATGAAATAACGGAGGGATTTGAGGAGCTCCAGCTTGACCACCCTACCGGTGAAGGGGAGACTCGGCTGGGTTCTGCTCTGAAGACTCCATGCCTATGGCGGAAGGAGCTCATCAAGCTTCCGAACGCGACGGCTCCGGCGGGTAAGGGCACTCCGCCTCATCCTCCACCTCCTCCTCCGGCGAGTGATCAGGGCACTCAGCCTCCTTCACCGGCGCGTGGCGGCACTCCGCCTCCTTCTCCGCCAGCGCCGGCGCGCCAGAGCAGCCAGCCTCCTCCTTCTCCGCCTCGTCAGCAAGGGCGGAAGAGACCCGCCGCCGCTGCGGCTGCTCCGGCGCGTCGTAGTCCTTCTCCTCCGCCTCGTAAGCAAGGAAAGAAGACAGCCGCAGCCGCTCCGTCTGCTCTGCCGGCGTCTAGCAGTACAGCTGCCAGAGGTGGGACGCAATACAGATTCGGTCCTTCTCTGAAGACTCCGGAGAAGTTACCATACGAGAGGACCGAGGAGGAGAACACGAAGATCATGTGAGCCGAAGTGAAGAACTTCTTTGAAGGGGTGAAAGCAAAGAAACATCCACCTCCGGAGGAGAAGGTAGATCCGGTGAAAGCAAAGCGCACTCTGGCTGCCCTGACAAAACCACCAAAGTCTCCGCCGAGAGGCAACTATGAGCGCATTCTTGCAAAGACATATGCCGAAGCGGAGCGGTCGGGAAGTACTGCCAGTGATAAAAGGTTAAAAGAACGACGAGCTGGGAAAAAATTGCCCAACTCGGCGAACAAGCGAACCAATCGTGCCCCCCGCTCAAGGTGTCAAAAGACATCGTCGCTAATGATCCGAGTATGGTGCCCGGTTATAGCAATCTTGGAGATTACCTACCCGACGATGTACATTATGAAATCATGGAGGTGGACGAACACAAATACCATTACGGGAAGCCTCTCGTCAAAGATGAAAGATCTCTAAGCACGATGATGCGAAGACTACATGATTGGTACATGAAAACCTGCAGAGAGTCTGATGGGATGGATACTTTGACGCTGAGAGTTAAACCGGAGCATGACCTCGTTGGAATTGATCTGTTGATTGTTCCATTTGAGGATTTCTTCCAGTTTTACAATCAAAAGGCCCTCGATAAAACAACGATCACTTGCTACTGTCTGTAAGTAGTACTACTTCTGTCATTAAGTCTCTCTATATAGGTCAGCTCTTTCATTGCATGTATTTATACTTATCCTCACTATATTATGCAGATTGAAGAACGCCGAATTGAAGAAAAGACAAATCGATGATATTGGGTTCATTAACACAAATCTCATAGATGCATATACGGTTGAAAAACATCCCAAAGAAGCCGAGGCCAACTTGCTAGAATCGTTGGTATTAAATCAAAACAAAGATATAATACTCTTTCCTTACAACTTCAAGTGAGTGTTACTATCTTGTGCATATTCGGTTTCCCTTATTAGTCCAGGTTATGGTAATGTAATTGATGACTTATGCATGCATGCGCAGCTTCCACTATATTCTCCTAGAGATTAAGCTTGAGCAGGGAGTAGTATCCGTCTTAGACTCGAGACGAAAAGATCCCCATGACTATGCGAACATGACTCAAATGCTCGAGAAGTAAGTTAAATCGGTCATTATCCACCATATCAGCAACTTTGTTCATTTCCTGATATCAAGTAATTGTTTTCTTTGTCTGGCAGGGTTTGGAGAAAATTCACCTCAAAAGCTCCAGGACTGCCGAAGAAGCTGCAATTTAATCACCCGAAAGTAAGTACTATAGTAGCATGTTCCGCGCATCTCCTAGTGATTCAAGCGCTAGTTTCATCAATACCATTTAGCATGCTTTCTTATCAGTTTGATTGACCTCTATTTCTTGTAAAGTGGTTGTGGCAGGAACCCGGGAATAATTACTGTGGATACTACGTTTGCGAGTCCATCCGCTGCACGACCTGTGAGCGGGGCTACACTGAAGAACAATATGAAGTGCGTAAGCAATAATATTCACAATTTTATTTTATTACCATCATTTGTGTTGAGTTTCATTTATTCATATATATATGTATTGACCCCCTTCTTCAAATTAGATGTTTCGGAAGCGGGATGAACTCCTAGCACCAGATCGTATGCGAGGAATTCAAGAGGAATTGGCGGCATTCTTCCTTGACCACGTGATCGCTGAAAACGGAGAATACTATGTGGACCCTGTGTTCCTACAATTTAATAAGGAGATTGTATTGTAAGAGATAATTATTGTATATATGTAGCCGGTAGTGTCGGATAGATATACGAGAACTTGTTGTTCGACCAATATCTCGGAGAAGGAGAGGTGGTCGATATCACTTCTCTCTGTATGCATATGTTCATGACGATCTTCTGTTTCCTTCATTTGATTACTAGCTAGCGTGTCTACCCCTCTCCATACGTATATAGTACGTAGCATCGACCAAGCACGGAGATAAGAGAGGACACTTCTTTCTATTAATTAGCTAGCTAACACAATATATGAAACACCTAAATTAACCCCCCAAAACCCCTAAACCACCCCCTTTCAAAAAAAACAAAAACCTCTGCTCCTGCCAGCTGCTGACGCGTGGATGCCTATTGGTCCCGGTTGGTGACACCAACCGGGACAAAAGGCCCTGCCTATTGGTCCCGGTTGGTGGCACCAACCGGGACTAAAGGCCCTCCTGCTTGGGCTCCCCGCACCGGCCACGTGGACGGCCTTTAGTCCCGGTTCGTGTAAGGACTGGGACTAAAGGGCTAGGGCATTAGTAACGACCCTTTAGTCCCGGTTCTAGAACCGGGACTACAGGCCCTTATGAACAGGAGTAAAAGCCCCTTTTCCTACTAGTGTTTTCTTCATTCCACCATTGCTAGCCTCTCTAATACCGCACACTTTTTGCCGGTATCATACACCCACCATATACCTTCCTCAAAACAGCCACCATACCTACCTATCATGGCATTTCCATAGCCATTCCGAGATATATTGCCATGCAACTTACCACCGTTTCGTTTATTATGACACGCTCCGTCATTGTCATATTGCTTCGCATGATCATGTAGTTGACATCGTATTTGTGGCAAAGCCACCATTCATAATTCTTTCATACATGTCACTCTTGATTCATTGCATATCCTGGTACACCGCCGGAGGTATTCACATAGAGTCATATTTTGTTCTAAGTATTGAGTTGTAATTGTTGAGTTGTAAGTAAATAAAAGTGTGATGATCATCATTTTTTAGAGCATTGTCCCAAGTGAGGAAAGGATGATGGAGACTATGATTCCCCCACAAGTCGGGATGAGACTCCGGACAAAAAAAAAAGAGGCCATAAAAAAGAAAATGCCCAAAAAAAATGAGAGAAAAAGAGAGAAGGGACAATGTTACTATCCTTTTACCACACTTGTGCTTCAAAGTAGCACCATGATCTTCATGATAGAAAGTCTCCTATGATATCACTTTCATATACTAGTGGGAAAATTTTCATTATAGAACTTGGCTTGTATATTCCAATGATGGGCTTCCTCAAAATGCCCTAGGTCTTCGTGAGCAAGCGAGTTGGATGCACACCCACTTAGTTCCTTTTGTTGAGCTTGCATATACTTATAGCTCTAAGTGCATCCGTTGCATGCCAATCCCTACTCACTCACATTGATATCTATTAATGGGCATCTCCATAGCCCGTTGATACGCCTAGTTGATGTGAGACTATCTTCTCCTTTTTTTGTCTTCTCCACAACCACCATTCTATTCCACATATAGTGCTATGTCCATGGCTCACGCTCATGTATTGCGTGAAGATTGAAAAAGTTTGAGAACACTAAAAGTATGAAACAATTGCTTGGCTTGTCATCGGGGTTGTGCATGATTTAAATATTTTGTGTGGTGAAGATAGAGCATAGCCAGACTATATGATTTTGTAGGGATAAATTTCTTTGGCCATGTTATTTTGAGAAGACATAATTGCTTAGTTAGTATGCTTGAAGTATTATTATTTTTATGTCAATATTAAACTTTTGTCTTGAATCTTTCGGATCTGAATATTCATACCACAATTAAGAGAATTACATTGAAATTATGTCAAGTAGCATTCCACATCAAAAATTCTGTTTTTATCATTTACCTACTCGAGGACGAGCAGGAATTAAGCTTGGGGATGCTTGATACGTCTCCAACGTATCTATAATTTTTTATTGTTCCATGCTATATTATATTCTATTTTGGACATTAATGGGCTTTATTATACACTTTTATATTATTTTTGGGACTAACCTATTAACCGGAGGCCCAGCCCAGAATTAGTGTTTTTTGCCTATTTCAGAGTTTCGCAGAAAAAGAATATCAAACAGAGTCCAAACGGAATGAAACCTTCGGGAACGTGATTTTCGGAACGGACGTGATCCAGAGGACTTGGACCCTACGTCCAGACATCAACCAGGAGGGCACGAGGTAGGGGGGCGCGCCTACCCCCCCCAGGTGTGCCCTCCACCCTCGTGGGCCCCACGTTGCTCCACCGACGTACTTCTTGCTCCTATATATACCTACGTACCCCCAAACTACCAGATACGGAGCCAAAAACCTAATTTCACCGCCGCAACCTTCTGTACCCGTGAGATCCCATCTTGGGGCCTTTTCCGGAGCTCCGCCGGAGGGGGCATCGATCACGGAGGGCTTCTACATCAACACCATAGCCTCTCCGATGATGTGTGAGTAGTTTACCTCAGACCTTCGGGTCCATACTTATTAGCTAGATGGATTCTTCTCTCTTTTTGGATCTCAATACAATGTTCTCCCCCTCTCTCATGGAGATCTATTCAATGTAACCTTCTTTTGCGGTGTGTTTGTTGAGACCGATGAATTGTGGGTTTATGATCAAGTTTATCTATGAACAATATTTGAATCTTCTCTGAATTCTTTTATGTATGATTGGTTATCTTTGCAAGTCTCTTCGAATTATCAGTTTGGTTTGGCCTACTAGATTGATCTTTCTTGCAATGGGAGAAGTGCTTAGCTTTGGGTTCAATCTTGCGGTGTCCTTTCCCAGTGACAGTAGGGGCAGCAAGGCACGTATTGTATTGTTGCCATCGAGGATAACAAGATGGGGTTTATATCATATTGCATGAGTTTATCCCTCTACATCATGTCATCTTACTTAAGGCGTTACTCTGTTCTTTTGAACTTAATACTCTAGATGCATGCTGGATAGCGGTCGATGTGTGGAGTAATAGTAGTAGATGCAGGCAGGAGTCGGTCTACTTGTCTCGGACGTGATGCCTATATACATGATCATACCTAGATATTCTCATAACTATGCTCAATTCTATCAATTGCTCAACAGTAATTTGTTCACCCACCGTAATACTTATGCTCTTGAGAGAAGCCACTAGTGAAACCTATGGCCCCCGGGTCTATTTTCCATCATATTAATCTTCCAACATTTAGTTATTTTTATTGCCTTCTATTTTACTTTGCATCTTTATCATAAAAATACCAAAAATATTATCTTATCATATCTATCAGATCTCACTCTCGTAAGTGACCGTGTAGGGATTGACAACCCCTTATCACGTTGGTTGCGAGGATTTATTTGTTCGTGTAGGTGCGAGGGACTCGTGCGTTGCCTCCTACTGGATTGATACCTTGGTTCTCAAAAACTGAGGGAAATACTTACGCTGCTTTACTGCAATACCCTTTCCTCTTCAAGGGAAAACCAACGCAGTGCTCAAGAGGTAGCAACCCTCCGCCGCGGGAGGCACCACTGGCGGAGGCACGGCCGTCGCGCCACCTCGTCCCCCTCTCCCCCAACCGCCGCGGCGACCTCGGCCACGTCCCCTCCCCCTTCCTCTTGTGGCCGGCTCCACCGCCATGGGCTCGTGGGAAGGAGGGACGCGCTGACGAGCAGCGACCCTTGCCGTTACCGTCGAAGGACCAGCACCTCCTCTCGCCATGGCAGGTGGAAGAAAGGAGCAAAGGTGGAGGAGGATGGATACCGAAGGAATGTGGAATGACGCCCTCCCTCCCCCTCCTTATAAAGGGGCGGGGTCGAGACTCGGCTGCCCCACTCAGCCAATCCAGCCATGGGAGGCGCAGGGAATCAGGACCGACCCGCTTGCCCAATCAGCGACGGCCCGGTTTCCCGCCTCCATCACCTGCCACTTGCATGGAGGACGCGTGGCGAGCGAGCAGGATCGAAAGGACGGGTGAGGCGACCGTTCCACGCCCCGTGATCACGGGGCGTGGGCGCCTTGAAGACTGCGACCCGAGTCCACCCAGTAAATGAGCCGCGCCTCCACGCCTCCCTCTTTTTATGGGGAAGGCGCGAGTTGCCTCTTTACCACGATGTGACGCATGCATGCGGAAACCGCCCCACGCATGACCCCCACGTCACGCATGCTCCTCCACGTCGCGCGTTCAACGCGGGTCGTGGGGAAGTGTAGCGGGCGAAAAATTACTACGGTAAAATTCCGCCCCACCTGCCCGTGCACCGTTTTGGGCCTGGCCCAACAACGTGTCGCGCTTATGTGTGGCCCAGGCCCGGGGGCTCCTGTCGGTGTACAAAAGTAGGGGCACTCCTTTGTACCCCTTTACTTGTGCACGGGCAGTCGGAGCCGCGCGCCGCGGCCACACTAAGCAGTGCAGAGGAGGGGTGCCGGGAAGAAGCCTAAGCACAAGACGGCCAAGGCAATGCTAAGACCAAGAAAACAAAGGACGGAAGGGCGAAGCAGGCTCCCCCGGCAAGACCCTTGAAGGGGCGGCACGCCCAACGCCAGCAGAGCGAGCCACCCTTGAGCCCACGGGTTCCAACCCAGCCAACTATGTTGGAACTAGGGCTTGGGAGGAACCTCCGTGGTGGCATGCAGATCATCGTCAAAATCATAAACTCACAAGACCAGATGAGGACCAGAAGACGACGACCCTCGGCGGGATCCTAGCCGAGGAGATCCACAAGACCCCCGGCAAGCGCCTTGCTGGGGACGACTGCAACGCCACGGCAAGACCCTTGCCGAGGGCGCCAGCTGGGCCACTTCCGGACCCGCACCAGCCAAAGCTCCACCGCCATTCGCATGCAGCTCCCAGCCCAACCAGCTGGGCAGGCACCTACGTGGCAACACGCGACCTCTACACGAACTCGGCAAGCACCTGCGTGGTGGCATGAAGATCTTCGTGAAGACCCTGTCACCGCGCCACCTCAGCAGCATGCCTGCCTACATGGCGCTGCATGCATCGCTGGCCTGGGTGCGTGTCGAAGCAAGGAGGAGCGGCGACGGACGGGACGGGCCTCATTCCCGTCCCCGATAAAGCTAATGGATACCTAAGTAGCGCATTTAATGCACTTTATCCCATAATGCTGTGCGATAAGCTCGCGCACTGTAGGCCTTTCCACCTCCTGTGTGCCACTGTGGCAACCCCTTTTGCCTATAAAAGGAGGCATGAGGCGACCAGGAGAGGGATTCGGCTTTTGGAACTACACAGCCACCGTAGCTAGTTCGGAAGCTCAAGAACACTTAATACATCCACCAAAGCAGAACTAGGATTTTACGCATCCCGAACCTGGGTAAACGATCCTTGTGCTGGCTCTTGGACCTGCTCTTCTCACAACCCCGCGCCCGCCGACCGTAGAAGGGATTCCAGTGATCCCATAGGTGTCGTTCTCACCGACACCGCGATACATCAAGATCGTGACATCTCAAGAACATGAGAGAGAGAGAGATTAAACACATAGCTACTGGTACAAACCCTTGGCCCCAAGGGTGGAATACTCCCTCCTCATCATGGTGGCCGCCGGGGTGATGAAGATGGCCACCGGTGATAATTTCCCCCTCCGGCAGGGTGCCGGAAAGGGCATAGATTGGTTTTTGGTGGCTAAGAGCCTTGTGGTGGCGGAACTTCTGATCTAGGTTAACCGCAAGGGTTTTTGGAATATTTGGGAATTTATAGGGTAAAGAGGGGGTGCGGGAGGCCACCGAGGTGGGCACAGCCCACCTGGGCGCGCTTATGCCCCCAGGCGCGCCCTGGTGGGTTGTGACCCCCCCCCCCGGGGGGGCACCCCCCAGGTGCTGCTCTGGCCCATCCTGGGTGTTCTGGTCCATAAAAAATCTCCAAAAAGTTTCGCGGTGTTTGGACTCCGTTTGATATTGATTTCCTGCGATGTAAAAAACATGCAAAAAAACAACAACTGGCACTTGGCACTATGTCAATAGGTTAGTACCAAAAATGATATAAAATGTCTATAAAATGATTATAAAAATACAAGAATGATAATATAACAGCATGGAACAATCAAAAATTATAGATACGTTGGAGACGTATCAGCATCCCCAAGCTAAATTCCTGCTCGTCCTCGAGCAGGTAAATAATAAAAACAGAATTTTTCATGTGGAATGCTGCCTAACATGTCATCTCATATTCTTTTTCTTTATAGCATGGACATTTGGACTTTTATATGGTTCAAAGCAATAGTATAGTTTTGACATGATAATTTAGATACTCAAGCATACCAAGAAGCAACCAAGTCTTTCAAAATATCAACGCTAAAATAAGTTATCCCTAGCCCATCATGCTCAATCATTGATCCATTCATGAAACACACTTGCATATTAGTTACACCCAATGCTCAAGTACGATCATAGTGCCCCCTAGTTGGTGCTTTATAAGAGAAGATGGAGACTCAAATTCAGAATAAAAATTGCATAAAGTAAAAGAAGGCCCTTCGCGGAGGGAAGTAGGGATTTGTAGAGGTGCCAGAGCTCAAAGCCAAAATTGAGAGATAAAAACATTTTCGAGAGGCATACTTTTCCCACCAACGAAAACAACTTAGAGTTCCCAACACTTTCCATGCTAGATATATCATAGGTTGTTCCCAAACAGAAAATAAACTTCATTCCTTTTTCCACCGTACTTTCACTTTCCATGGCTAACCGTATCCACGGTTGCCCTCCATACCAACACTTTCCAAGGAATTTATTATTTGACAACATAAAGTAAATTCATTTTTTATTTCAGGATTGGGCATCCCTAATACCTTTGCCTTACTCTCGTGCAATGACAAGTGAATAAACAGTCATCGTGAGAATAACACATCTAGCATGGAAAATATTAGCCACCCCACACCGCCTTGTTAGCGGTACTAGCACACAAAAGAGAAATTTATTTTGAAAATTAGAGATGCCACAGACAAATTTGCTTAGAACGGCAAAAGAATAACGCATATAGGTAGGTATGGTGGACTCATGTGGCATAATTGGTTTTTAAAGGATTTTGGATGCACAAGTAGTGATCATACTTGGTGCAAAATGAAGGCTACCAAAAGATTGAGAAGCGACCAACCAAGAAACGAATAATCTCATAAGCGAGCATTGAGCATAATTAACACCGAATAATGCACCACAAGTAGGATGTAATTTCATTGCACAACTATTGACTTTCGTACTTGCATAGGGAATCACAAACCTTAACACCAATATTATTACTAAAGCATAATTACTCATCAAGATGACTCACATATCACATCATCATATCTCAAAACTACTACAAGGAATCAATTTTATTTTGTCCAATGATCTTCATGAAAGTTTTTATTATATCCTTCTTGGATATCTATCACTTCGGAACTAACTTTCATATGTTGCTTTTGATAAGCTCAAACAAATATAAGTGAAGATCGTGAGCATAATATTTCTTTCTCTCAAATTAATTTAAGTGAAGCAAGAGAGAATTTCTTCAAAAATACTAAAGCACACCATGCTCAAAAAGATATAAGTGAAGCACTAGAGCAATTCCATAGAAAAGAGCTTCGTTGACGGGATGTGAGGGCCGCTTACCTAGCCTCCCTGGCAACTATTTGAGGACTCTAATTTATTTAAAAACTTTCAGATCTAAGTACTTTATTAAAACATCAAGCAAAACAAAATAAAATGACATTCCAAGGATAGCACACATCATGTGAAGAAGCAAAAACTTAGGCTTAACCGATACTAACCGATAATTGTTGAAGAAGAAAGGTGGGATGCCTACCAGGGCATCCCCAAGCTTAGATGCTTGAGAGTTCTTGAAATATTATCTTGGGGTGCCTTGGCATCCCCAAGCCTGAGCTTTTGTGTCTTCTTAATTCCTCTCATACCACGGTTTTCCTAAATCTCAAAAGCTTCATCCACACAAAACTCAACAAGAACTCGTGAGATAAGTTCGTATAAACCAATGCAAAAAGTTTATCATTCTCTACTGTAGAAAATCACTAAAATTACTATTTGACATTGCATACTAAATGCCTCTGCATATTTAATACCCCTATCCTCAAATATAATCATTTAACAAGCAAACATATGCAAACAATGCAAATATAACAGCAATCTGCCAAAAGAGTACAGACTGTAAAGAATGCAAGAGTATCAATACTTATTTAACTCAAAAAATTATGAAAAGTTAACACACTATAGAAAATTTATCATAACTTATTGTGCAAAAAATTTCAACATTTTATCACATTCTGATTTTTCTAGGGAATTTTTGCAACAACGATAAACTTTCTGTTTTGAAACAGCAACATATAGAATTGCAAAATAAGCATGGCAAAGGCTACCCTTGCCACTTCTATTGCAATAAAAGATGCAAAACAGTATTATAAATAGCAGCAAGAAAATAAAAATAAAAGAAAATGACGCTCCAAGCAAAACACATATCATGTGACGAATAAAAATATAGCTCCAAATGAGGTTACCGATAATGTTGGAGACGAAAGAGGGGATGCCTTCCGGGGCATCCCCATGCTTAGTTGCTTGGATATTCCTTGAATATTACCTTGGCGTGCCTTGGGCATCCCCAAGCTTAGGGTCTTGTCACTCTTTATTCTCCTCATATCGATATCTCACCCAAAACTTGAAAACTTCAATCATACAAAACTTGACGGAACTTCATGAGATGGGTTAGTATGATAGACAAATCATTCACTTTGGTACTGTCAAAGACAAAATTCATAATTGTTCTCACACAATGCCTACAGTACCTTATCATTTCACCAATTTATATTGAGTAATATAAGCCATAGAAACTAGAAAACAAGCAAACTATGCATTGAAAATAGAATCTGTCAAAAACAGAACAGTACTTAAAGATCTGAATTAAGGTCATACTTCTGTAACTCCAAAAATTCTGAAAAATTAGGACAACGTAGAAAATTTGTATAACCCTTAACTGTAAAAAATTCAGAATTTTTCCACCTTCCAGTAAAAGATAAGAATTTCTGCACTAGACGCAAAAGTTTCTGTTTTTGCACAGAATCAAGTCAACTATCATCCACACTATCCCAAAGGCTTTGCTTGGCACTTTATTGAAACAAAAGCCATAAAACATGATTAATACATTATCCTAATCATGTGAACACACAAAAACAGTAGGTAAAAGTGTTGGGTTGTCTCCCAACAAGCGTTTTTTCTTTAATGCCTTTTAGCTAGGCATGATGATTTCAATGGTGCTCACATAAAAGATAAGAATTGAAACACAAAGAGAGCATCATAAAGCATATCACTAGGACATTTAAGTCTAACCCACTTCCTATGCATAGGGATTTTGTGAGCAAGTAACTTATGGGAATAAGAATCAACTAACATAGGAAGGCAAAACAAGCACAACTTCAAAATTTTCAACACATAGAGAGGAAACTTGATATTATTGCAATTCCTACAACCATAAGTTCCTCCCTCATAATAATTTTCAGTAGAATCATGAAGAAATTCAACAATATAACCATCACATAAAGCATTCTTTTCATGACACAAAAGCATAGAAATTTTATTACTCTCCACATAAGCAAGTTTATTCTCATGAATAGTAGTGGGAGCAAACTCAACAAAATAACTATGATGGGATTCAAAATTAAAATCATGATGACAAGTTTCATGGTTATTATTATTCTTTATATCATACATGTCATCACAATAATCATCATAGATAGCAACTTTGTTGTCATAGTCAATTGAAACCTCTTCTGAAATAGTGGATTCATCACTAAATAATGTCATGACCTCTCCAAATCCACTTTTATCAATATAATCATCAGAAATTGGAGGCATGCTTTCATCATAATAAATTTTCTCATTAAAACTTGAGGGACTAAAAATATCATCTTCATCAAAGATAGCATCCCCAAGCTTATGGCTTTGCATATCATTAGCATTTTGGATATTCAAAGATTTCATACTAACAACATTGCAATCATGCTCATCATTTAAATATTTTGTGCCAAACATTTTATTGACTTCTTCTTCTAACAATTGAGCACAATTTTCCGATCCATCATTTTCAAGAAAGATATTATAAAGATGATCAATAATATGATGCAACCTCAATTCCATTTTTTATGTAGTTTTATTTTATAAACCAAACTAGTGATAAACAAGAAACTAAAAGATTCCATTGCAAGATCTAAAGATATACCTTCATGCACTCACCTCCCTGGCAACGGCGCCAGAAAAGAGCTTGATGTCTACTACGCAACTTTATTCTTGTAGACACGTGTTGGGCCTCCAAGCGCGGAGTTTTGTAGGACAGTAGCAGTTTTCCCTCAAGTGGATGACCTAAGGTTTATCAATCCGTGAGAGGTGTAGGATGAAGATGGTCTCTCTCGAACGACCCTGCAACCAAATACAAGAAATCTCTTGTGTCCCCAACACACCCAATACAATGGCAAATTGTATAGGTGCACTAGTTCGGTGAAGAGATGGCGATAAAAGTGTAATATGGATGGTAGAAATATATTTTTATAATCTGAATAAATAAAAACAGCAAGGTTGCAAATAGTAAACGGGCACAAAGACGGTATTGCAATGCTTGAAAATGAGGCCTAGGGTCCGTACTTTCGCTAGTGCAACCTCTCAACAGTGCTAATATAATTGGATTATATAACCTTCCCTCAACGTGCAACGAAGAATCACTCCAAAGTTCCTATCTAGCGGAGAACATAAGAATAAATTGTTTGTAGGGTACGAAACCACCTCGAAGCTATTCTTTCCGTTTGATCTATTCAAGAGTTCGTACTAAAATAACACAAAGCTATTCTTTCCGTTCGATCTATCCTAGAGTTCGTAATAAAATAACACTAAAGCAAATTCATATTCATAATACTCAATCCAACACAAAGAACTTCAAAGAGTCCCCAAGATTTCACCGGAGAAACAAAGACAAGAACGTGCATCAACCCCTATGCATAGATTACCCCAATGTCACCTCGGAAATCCGCGAGTTGAGTGCCAAAACATATATCAAGTGAATCAATATGATACCCCATTGTCACCATGAGTATTCAATTGCAGGACATATATCAAGTGTTTTCAAATCCATTAAAGTATTCAATCCGATAACAACGAAATCTCAAAAGGAAAAACTCAATTCATGACAACAAGATAGAGAGGGGAAAACACCATATGATCCGACTATATTTTCAAAGCCCGCGATACATCAAGATTGTGACATCCCAAGAACACGAGAGAGAGAGAGTGAGATTAAACACATAGCTACTGGTATAAACCCTCAGCCCCGAGGGTGGACTACTCCCTCCTCATCGTGGTGGCCGACGGGATGATGAAGATGGCCACCGGTGATGATTTCCCCCTCCGGCAGGGTGCCGGAAAGGGTCTAGGTTGGTTTTCGGTGGCTACAGAGCCTTGCGGCGGCGGAACTTTTGATCTAGGTTAACCCCGAGGGTTGTTGGAATATTTGGGAATTTATAGGGTAAAGAGGGGGTGCGGGAGGCCACCGAGGTGGGCACAACCCACCTGGGCGCGCCTGGGCCCCCAGGCGCGCCCTGGTGGATTGTGCCCCCCTCGGGGCACCCCTCAGGTGCTGCTCTGGCCCATCCTGGGTGTTCTGGTCATAAAAATCTCCAAAAGGTTTCGCGGTGTTTGGACTCCGTTTGATATTGATTTCCTGCGATGTAAAAGCATGCAAAAAACAGCAACTGGCACTTGGTACTATGTCAATAGGTTAGTACCAAAAAATGATATAAATGACTATAAAATGATTATAAAACATCCAAGAATGATAATATAACAGCATGGAACAATAAAAAATTACAGATACGTTGGAGACGTCTCAGTGCCCACCTCGGTGGCCTCCCGCACCCCCTCTTTACCCTATAAATTCACAAATGTTTCGAAAACCCTCGGGGTTAACCTAGATCAGAAGTTCCGCCGCCGCAAGGCTCTGTAGCCACGAGAATCCAATCTAGACCCCGTTCCGGCACCCTGCCGGAGGGGGAAATCATCACCGGTGGCCATCTTCATCATCTCGGCGGCCACCACGATGAGGAGGGAGTAGTCCACCCTCGGGGCTGAGGGTTTGTACCAGTAGCTATGTGTTTAATCTCTCTCTCTCTCGGGTTCTTGAGATGGCACGATCTTGACGTATCGTGGGCTTTTTTAATATAGTTGGATCATATGGTGTTTTCCCCTCTCTATCTTGTTGTGAATTGAGTTTTCCCTTTGAGATTTTGTTTTATTGAATTGAATACTTTTATGGATTTGATAACACTTGATGTATGTCTTGCAAATGAATACTCATGGTGACAATGGGGTATTATTTTGATTCACTTGATATATGTTTTGGCACTCAACTCGCGGATTCCCGAGGTGACATTGGGGTAATCTAGGCATAGGGGTTGATGCACGTTCTTGTCTTTGTTTCTCTGGTAGAAATCTTGGGGCACTCTTTGAGGTTCTTTGTGTTGGATTGAGTATTATGAATCTGAAATTATTTGGTATTTTTTTAGTACGAACTCTTGGATAGATCGGTCGAAAAGAATAGCTTCGAGGTGGTTTGGTACCCTACAAACGGTTTCTTCTTATGTTCTCCGCTAGATAGGAACTTTGGAGTGATTCTTCATCGCACTTTGAGGGTTGGTTATATGATCCAATTATATTATCATTGTTGAGAGATTGCACTATTGAAAGTACGGATCCTAGGCCTCATTTTCAAGCATTACAATATCGTTTGTGCTCCGTTTTATCAATTGCTACCTTGCTGTTTTTTATTGTTCCTATTACAAAAATCAATATCTACTATCATTACTATGCTTGTGTCACCATCTCTTCGCCGAACTAGTGCACCTATACAAATTGCCATTGTATTTGGTGTGTTGGGGACACAAAAGACTTTTTACTATTTGGTTGCAGGGTTGTTTGAGAGATACCATCTTCATCCTACGCCTCCCACGGATTGATAAACCTTAGGTCATCCACTTGAGGGAAAATTGCTATTGTCCTACAAAACTCTGCGCTTGGAGGCCCAATGCAATTCTACAAGAACAAGTTGTGTAGTAGACATCAAAGGGCCAAGGTTTGTCTAAGGCAGCAAAGGAAGTTCTTGTCAAATGTTTGCTACAAGCGACTCCAACATTCACCATGAGCTGGTTTCAACTCTCAGAGAAAATGTGTCGGAACCTGACTACTATCTCCTCTAATTTCTGGTGGGGTTCGGCAAATGGTGAAAAGAAGGTGCACTAGGTGGCTTGGGACAAGATGTGTTTGCCAAAAAGAGATGGTGGTATGGGTTCCGGAATTATGAGGCTTTCAATCAAGCACTGCTTGCAAAACAAGCTTGGAGAATCTTGCATGGACCTCAATCTTTATGTGCCCATGTTCTTCAAGATAGGTATTTTAAGGAGGGGTCAATCATGCATGCAACCTGCCCTTCGGGAGGGTCATACACCTTTCAGAGTATTCTTTATGGCCGGGACCTTCTTAGTCAGGGCCTTATTTGGCGGATTGGTGATGGTTCTAAAGTGCATATTCACCATGATAACTGGATTCCGCACAAGGGTTGTCTAAGGCCACTGGGCCAAGTTTATTTACACAGCACTACCCGCGTGAGTGATTTGTTGTCAGTCACCGGGGATTCTTGGGATCATTCCAAGGTTGGCGCCATGTTCTGTATGGAAGATGCCAAGGATATCAAGCAAATATCGATTGGTGGTCATGGTATGGACGATGTCTTGGCTTGGAACTACACTAAGGATGGTGTTTTCACAGTTCGGTCTGCATATCATCTATTGATGAGCAAAAAGAGGGCACAAATCAGACGGCTGGAGCCTTCCTCTAATGTGTAAACCCATCGGAGCTAGCTGGCGCTGTGGGGTGCTCATGTTCCCAATAAAGTGAAAGTGCACTCTTGGTGTCTCATGGGGAATGGTCTGGTTGTTGGATCCGAGTTGAATAGAAGAAAGATCAAACCAGGAGTGTTATGCATGGCTTGCAGTAGGGAGGAGATAATTGCTCATAGATTCTGGGCATGCCAACACTCTCAATGCTTTTGGAAGGATCTCTTGGAGAGAAGGGGCATCCCAGCTTGTTTCCCTCCTGATTGCGTCCAAACCAACTCGGAAGTGGGCAGATGGCTGCTCCAATGGATGGTTGAAGCTCATGATGACCAAAGGGAGATGATGATGCAGGGCGTGTGTGGCCTTTGGCTAGCGAGGAATGAGGCCAGGGACGACAACCGGATCCAATCCCCACATGAAGTTTCAGCCTTGATCTGCTAGTTCATGGATGAATGGCTCAAGGTGGTGCAGCGGAGAGACCTATAGGACGACATACACCTGAGAAGTGGGTGCCCACCAGAAGATGGATGAATTCTTGCTAACGCCGATAGTGTTGTTTCAAAGAATGTCAGCACGGGAGGAGGAGGGGAGGTCCTACGTGATCATGATGGTGCCTTTAGAGGCGCCGCAGCTCGCTTCTTCCCATATGATTCAAACCCAGAAACTGTCGAGCTGAAGGCGGTGAGCTCTCTAGCTTGGTCGTGCGCTAGAGATCCCGAAGATCCATGTTGACTGCTGCCAAGCTATCCGGATGATCAATAACTCAAGTCTAAACCTCTCGGCAGTGGGGCCAATTGTCGAAGATATTAAAGGTATGATGGAGGGCTGGCAGGGATGCAGAGTTATGTGGAAGCGGTATTTAGCAAACTGGGTGGCTCATATCTTAGCCAAGCTTGCTGTAGGTGATGAGTTGTGCGAGGAATGGCGATTTGTGCCTCCTGATTGTATTCTACATGTAATAGCGGATGAGATTCCAAACGCTTTTTAATTAATGAAATAGTTTCGCCCCTCAAAAAAGAGTAAAATTGGAATTAAGTTATAATATAAAGATGAAACCCAAACTTTGTGCAATAGTCACTCAAAACAATAATAAAAGGATGAACATGAAGCATATATCCTTGGCGATAACCACTCTGACATTCATTGGCCAATCCTAATGGGGCATTTGACAATATTAATTCCTCCGGATAGCTATGAGTGACATGAGTCATATTGTTGGACTACGAGAGAACTTATGTGCCGGAACGTAGGTCAGAAACTGACCACCCTATACTAGGTATTGATGCGAAATTGATCACCCGGTACAAGTAATGATCAGCATATTTTCCTAATTTCTGCTGCAAGGTTTGCCATGGACAACATCATCGGCTGAGAGGGGTATATGCCCTTTAGCAGCAACATGTAAGTTTCCACTATAACTTCTCGGGAAAGCCTTTTAGTTGCAAATGGGCTGAAAAATCAGTCTAACTCAACTGCTAGATATGTTTCGGTGGAGATTAACTACTAATGAACATTTTCACCATGAAGTCTAATAGCCTGTGAACATCCAGGCGCTTATGACTTTTGAGTGAACCCGGCTGGAAACGGCTGCACGGGGTTTATTCATTTAATTTGGCTAGTGGGTCACTTGTAGATTAGGAATCTCTGTTCCGGCTGGTTGTGTTCATGTTTGCTTTTTATTTAATTTTTGTCTTGTACTCAGTCACTTGAACTTTGGTTTAAATTTCATAAATAGGTGTGGGTGCATCATATGATGCAGAGGCCAGGTATTTTCCTTTTCAAAAAAATCATGAGTTACCGTCAAAATTGCCCGAACAACCCAAAAATGGTTGGTGGATTACATGTACCGTGAGTTATGATCTTGTACACCGTGTACTATCATGATTTCGGTGGCAGTGGTAGCTATATATATGGACTAACAAATAGTATGGTATCTTCATGCTACAAAGAAAGCAAGGATGACCACATCTGGCTAATTGTAATGCTGCAAGTGCATATGGAGGATAAAGGAAGCTCAACGCAACATGCATGTTGGTCAAATATATAAGAATAGGAGGTATAGGGAATCAATAGTCCGGTGGATGGCTAACACGTCAATGCAACTGACTATGTCTCAGTGAATTGCATTTATAGTCACGCACAAGAATGTCGGAAACATCGGAGCAATTCCATGTGTTCTTCGTGGCTGGTCGTTCCTCAGCTATACGATATTATACTTATTTTACAGAACGAACTCCTATACACTGCTCGGCATGATCCCACAATTTTCCTCTTTTCCTTTCCTATTTCCCATGAAAGCACAACTATATTTTGGACTTTCTTTTCTAGGCTAGCTAGCGCCGGTAGTATGTTTTCTATTACACCCTACCCACATGTCCGGCTGTTCATCGTTCGCGGATGCACCGATCAAGCCAACGCACAAACACAACACACACCACGGGTCAAGCCGGCTCAAGGAGCGACGCACTAGCCCTAGAGGCTAGCAGCGGGAGAGGTGGCGGTAGCCAAGCGGACAACAATGAGCGACGAGCAACAAGCCTCATGGCCTCTAGTCTCCTGGTCCAGACGACCTGGCCACAAGACCCCACATGGGATGCAGGATAGGGTGCAGAAGCATAGGCGCACTACACACATTGCTTTGCTGGTGACCACTGGGTGATGTGACGATGTTGCCGGTGAAGGGAAAATGAGGAGATAAATAAGAAGGGGAAGGTTCTAGCACAAGTAAAAGAGAGGTATAATTTTCCAAAATTTTGTGATCTTTTCAGAGAATAGTTTGGCAATCTAAAATGTAGTGATTTTAGTGGCATTTTGGGACAAGATATCACACCAGATTTCCTTGATCTTGGAATCACCGTTCCAAATTCTGGTGGGGTGATTCCACTGGGAACATCGTCTGCTGGAGAAGTTGATCAATCCCTTCTCAAGCTGAAGCTGGATGATTACAAGATGCCTAGCGAAAAGAACCCATACTCATCACCTCCAAGGAGTCCTCCTGGTGGCATCAAGCACTGCCTGCTTAGCCCAGTCACCCCTCTGGACCTGCTGGGCTCTCCGACCCAGCCATGGAAGAAGCTCAGAGGAGTGGCGGCAGAGCTGGGGATCGACAAGACTGGTGGCCATGGAGGGGACATGTCGAGCATCATGCTTGCATTTTAGTCTTATTTTCAAGAGTCTGATAGGCCTCACTATATGATGTATGCTGTAAGAAGTTCTTATTTCCTTTTGTAATCTGACCTCTGAACATGCTTAGCATGCTCACGGGTCCTGAGATCTGTGCACTGGATCTTTTCTGGTTTCATTTATAAAAAATGGGGCCGGGGGGTTTAACCCCCTTTCATCTAAAAAAAATTTAGTGGCATTTTCATGTAAGGAATTGCATATTTGACAAGATATTTTAAAATACTTGGTAGTGATAATAGCTCTAGTTCAAGTACTCATGAAAGTGGCATTGTTGCAGCACATGCCACTTATAAAGATCAAATGCATTCTCAAGTGTGTGCATTTTTAGCGTGTATAGATTACTTTGGATTTGCATCCACACCTACCTTAATTTTTTGCATCCTCCGCAAATGATCAAAATAAGATGATTTACACAAAACGCAGAAACTTGGAGGTACATTCTGACCTCATTAAATTCCCTTAATATTACGCAAGTTAGGAAATAAACAAATTAGGTGTCATGATGCAAAATTGACCACCCATACATGTATGATAGTGATATGGAAATGTAGTCTTATTTGTCATGTCACCAAAATTGATTCCTACACCAGTGGCACAAGCATCAGATGCATTCTCCATACCGCCCAAATGTAAGATGTTTCGCCACTATTGAGAGATGTTGCTTATGGTTTCAGCTACAAGGTTAACCATGTACACCACCATCACCTCAAGGAAGCATGGCATGTGGCAGCGGGATGGGGTTTTTCACCATAATTTCCTCGAAGATGTATCCTAAAAGCCTTTCAATTGTGGGTGGGCTGCAAAACCAGCAGCTTTAATGAAAAATGGTGAGTATAGTTCACTTTTGCGAGCATAAACAATGAATACAAAGATAGTGATGTTGCAAATAAGATAAACCCCCAAGGTCTAGCTATATTTTTAACTCAAGCTACTATGTATCATCATTTTTCAAAAAGGAGGTTGAAATCCCCGGCCTCTGGCCTCTACATCATTGTGATGCACACATCCATTTTAATTGAAGTTGACGGAAGAGAACGTGGCCATAGTCATCAATAAGAGGAGTACAAAACATAGTCGACTACGACATGACCATTACAAGATATGCATAGAACACCTATGACTAAATCGACTTCTTCGTTACAAGACATCATATGTACATTTGATTGTAAGACACGACGCTGGACCCCGGAAAGAAAAGCGGCGTGGCAAAAGAAGCGACCGGTTGTAGTTGTTTATTATAAATCACCAAAAGCTAGTCTAATAAAATAGGATGAGATGCCACACAAAACAAAGCTGAAGACGGGATTCTTTATTGGCACGCCATCCAAACCAGCCCTATAAATTTACTATCCATGCATATGAAACTAAATTCTAAGTCAGCGTACCACATTTGGTTAGTCCTTTGGCATGTTATCCCAGTACCACATCACTACAAAAGCGGAGGATATATAGGAACAGAGAAAGCACTTTGTAGATGACTTGCTATTCACTCGATGCATGGCTTATGTAAGTGGGGGTGCATATACACCCACGGTACACCAAATACACATTCCACAATCTCCGCCATATGTAACAATTAGTTCTGAGCCCATGCATGTTGTTGACTAGGTCATACAAGATGCATGGGAAACCGTGAAAAAGAAGGATAATCGCCACCAAATAGCAAAATTAGGAAAGTGAGGCACCAGGAATTGAAGTTCAAGATGCACTAATACCTTTGGCTGGCATCTAATTAGCACTGTCTTGTTTGCCTATTTGTAGCTTACCACCAGGATATGCCTTTCTTGTTCAACAAAATGGCTGAGTGAATCATATGATGCAGAGGTCGGGATTACTTTATTTTTTTCTTAAAAGATCTTTGTGCGTTAACCCTGGTGGATTTTTCATCTACAAGACCAAAGTGTAATGCTTTGTAACTGAGAACTCAATACGCGACCATGTTGCCACCACAACTGGGTTTTTTTAGTAAGCAAAGATTGCATATCATTTCATTTTTTTAAGACTGAAAAGAGGCTATATGGTGCCATGCTCGCTTATACTTATACGTGCTCATTGACGATGGCGCAAAGGGATTGACCAGATCAGATAACATGGTTTACCAAACCCCAACAAAAAATCCTATCTCTAACAAGCTATCTAATCTTGAGGCCACTTCCTTTTCCCATTAACACGCTTCTTCTTGGATCTGTTGTACCAGGAGCGAGATGGAGGGGCACTTGATAGAGTTTACCTTGTTGTCTAGGTATCCATCATGTTTATTTCGTCGCATTAGTTCGTTCATGCATGTAGTTAAGTTGAAGGCTTGAGGCTGCGGCAGTGAGCGTGCTCGTAGAAGTGTGGAGACGAGTACGCATGCAAGTTGATATTGCCTAGATAGTTAGTTGAGTTAGCATGAGCTGCTCAGTAGCATGCACATCGTGTAGTTTGCATGGATATGGTTGTTAGCAACATGCGCGTACAGCTCCGTCGAGTCAGAGCGGCCGAGATCAGCGTGGAGCTAGAAGCGGACGCATTCAGTTGAGACGTGCGTCAAGTGTGCCATTGTGGGCAAGCTCAAGTCTGTTGAAAACTTGGATTTGACTCAAGCCTGTACATGCAAGAATAATCGGATCAAGCAGCTGGCTTGGCCGTCGCGTTTGCATGCAACGTAGTGGGTTAGTGGGTGCGTGTGTGTTGTGTGGGTCTGGTACTTAAACCCATGTACTCAGTTCATTTCCGTGAGAAGAAACAAAGAAAAGGCAAAGTGTGTGCGTGCCAAGACTCTGTGCGTATCTTCTTCCACCTCTAGTTGTGTGTGTGAGTCTTCTTCCTCCTCCTGGGCATAGCCAACATTTGGTATTCAGAGCCATGGTGACTGAAGGTTCGCGCACTCCGTCGCCGGGTCGCCGCCGTGTCTCGGCCTCGCCGGTGGTGCGCCGAGGCCGGAGCCCGACGCGGCGTGGCTGCCGTGAGGTGGTGGTGCAGCAGGAGGTCGTCCACCAGGCCAGCAGCACCGTCGTCTACCCGCCGCTGATGGCGACGAACTACTTCGAGTGGTCGCTGATCATGAAGGTGAACATGGAGGCCCAACGCGTGTGGGACGCCATCGAGGGAGGCGGGAGCTTCTGCCAGGACAGGGCGGCGCTTGCGGCAATTCTGCGAGCCGTGCCGGAGGAGATGCACTCCACGCTTGCCGTGAAGGCGACGGCAAAGGAGGCATGGGATGCCATCAAGATCATGCGGGTCGGCGATGCCCGCGTCCGTGAGGCCAAGGCGCAGACTCTCCTCAAGGAGTTTGATGCCGTCCGCATGAGGATCGGCGAGACCCTTGATGAGCTCGCCATGCGCATGAACGGGATCGCCAACAAGCTGCGCACACTCGGCGAGAACCTCGACGAGGTGAAGGTCGTGAAGAAGCTTCTCCGCATCGTGCCGTCCAAGTATACCCAGGTAGCTATTGCCATTGGACAGCTTCTTGATCTTAAAACCATGTCCATGGAAGAGCTTGTGGGAAGGCTCAAAACGGCGGAGGACCGGAGCGACTTGGACGAGGGCGCCAGCAACTACGACCAGGGTGGTGGGAGTCGCCTGCTCCTCACGGAGGAGGAGTGGCTTGCTCGCCACCGCAGCGGCGCCGGCAAGAAGAAGGGCAACTTCGACATACGCAAGGTGCGTTGCTACAACTGTCAACAGTACGGACATTACTCCAAGGACTGCACCGAGCCAAGGAAACAGCGGGCGCTTCTTGCTGCCGCGACGGCCGACGACGAGCCGGGGCTGCTTTGAAGATCGACATGGAGGTGTTCGAATAAACGACAACAAGGTTAAGGGGGTGATTGATAGAGTTTACCTTGTTGTCTAGGTATCCATCATGTTTATTTCGTCGCATTAGTTCGTTCATGCATGTAGTTAAGTTGAAGGCTTGAGGCTGCGGCAGTGAGCGTGCTCGTAGAAGTGTGGAGACGAGTACGCATGCAAGTTGATATTGCCTAGATAGTTAGTTGAGTTAGCATGAGCTGATCAGTAGCATGCACATCGTGTAGTTTGCATGGATATGGTTGTTAGCAACATGCGCGTACAGCTCCGTCGAGTCAGAGCGGCCGAGATCAGCGTGGAGCTAGAAGTGGACGCATTCAGTTGAGACGTGCGTCAAGTGTGCCATTGTGGGCAAGCTCAAGTCTGTTGAAAACTTGGATTTGACTCAAGCCTGTACATGCAAGAATAATCGGATCAAGCAGCTGGCTTGGCCGTCACGTTTGCATGCAACGTAGTGGGTTAGTGGGTGCGTGTGTGTTGTGTGGGTCTGGTACTTAAACCCATGTACTCAGTTCATTTCCGTGAGAAGAAACAAAGAAAAGGCCAAGTGTGTGCGTGCCAAGACTCTGTGCGTATCTTCTTCCACCTCTAGTTGTGTGTGTGAGTCTTCTTCCTCCTCCTGGGCATAGCCAACATTTGGTATTCAGAGCCATGGTGACTGAAGTTTCGCGCACTCCGTCGCCGGGTCGCCGCCGTGTCTCGGCCTCGCCGGTGGTGCGCCGAGGCCGGAGCCCGACGCGGCGTGGCTGCCGTGAGGTGGTGGTGCAGCAGGAGGTCGTCCACCAGGCCAGCAGCACCGTCGTCTACCCGCCGCTGATGGCGACGAACTACTTCGAGTGGTCGCTGATCATGAAGGTGAACATGGAGGCCCAACGCGTGTGGGACGCCATCGAGGGAGGCGGGAGCTTCTGCCAGGACAGGGCGGCGCTTGCGGCAATTCTGCGAGCCGTGCCGGAGGAGATGCACTCCACGCTTGCCGTGAAGGCGACGACAAAGGAGGCATGGGATGCCATCAAGATCATGCGGGTCGGCGATGCCCGCGTCCGTGAGGCCAAGGCGCAGACTCTCCTCAAGGAGTTTGATGCCGTCCGCATGAGGAGCGGCGAGACCCTTGATGAGCTCGCCATGCGCATGAACGGGATCGCCAACAAGCTGCGCACACTCGGCGAGAACCTCGACGAGGTGAAGGTCGTGAAGAAGCTTCTCCGCATATCGTGCCGTCCAAGTATACCCAGGTAGCTATTGCCATTGAACAGCTTCTTGATCTTAAAACCATGTCCATGGAAGAGCTTGTGGGAAGGCTCAAAACGGCGGAGGACCGGAGCGACTTGGACGAGGGCGCCAGCAACTACGACCAGGGTGGTGGGAGTCGCCTGCTCCTCACGGAGGAGGAGTGGCTTGCTTGCCACCGCAGCGGCGCCGGCAAGAAGAAGGGCAACTTCGACATACGCAAGGTGCGTTGCTACAACTGTCAACAGTACGGACATTACTCCAAGGACTGCACCGAGCCAAGGAAACAGCGGGCGCTTCTTGCTGCCGCGACGGCCGACGACGAGCCGGGGCTGCTTTGAAGATCGACATGGAGGTGTTCGAATAAACGACAACAAGGTTAAGGGGGTGATTGATAGAGTTTACCTTGTTGTCTAGGTATCCATCATGTTTATTTCGTCGCATTAGTTCGTTCATGCATGTAGTTAAGTTGAAGGCTTGAGGCTGCGGCAGTGAGCGTGCTCGTAGAAGTGTGGAGACGAGTACGCATGCAAGTTGATATTGCCTAGATAGTTAGTTGAGTTAGCATGAGCTGATCAGTAGCATGCACATCGTGTAGTTTGCATGGATATGGTTGTTAGCAACATGCGCGTACAGCTCCGTCGAGTCAGAGCGGCCGAGATCAGCGTGGAGCTAGAAGCGGACGCATTCAGTTGAGACGTGCGTCAAGTGTGCCATTGTGGGCAAGCTCAAGTCTGTTGAAACCTTGGATTTGACTCAAGCCTGTACATGCAAGAATAATCGGATCAAGCAGCTGGCTTGGCCGTCGCGTTTGCATGCAACGTAGTGGGTTAGTGGGTGCGTGTGTGTTGTGTGGGTCTGGTACTTAAACCCATGTACTCAGTTCATTTCCGTGAGAAGAAACAAAGAAAAGGCAAAGTGTGTGCGTGCCAAGACTCTGTGCGTATCTTCTTCCACCTCTAGTTGTGTGTGTGAGTCTTCTTCCTCCTCCTGGGCATAGCCAACATTTGGTATTCAGAGCCATGGTGACTGAAGGTTCGCGCACTCCGTCGCCGGGTCGCCGCCGTGTCTCGGCCTCGCCGCTGGTGCGCCGAGGCCGGAGCCCGACGCGGCGTGGCTGCCGTGAGGTGGTGGTGCAGCAGGAGGTCGTCCACCAGGCCAGCAGCACCGTCGTCTACCCGCCGCTGATGGCGACGAACTACTTCGAGTGGTCGCTGATCATGAAGGTGAACATGGAGGCCCAACGCGTGTGGGACGCCATCGAGGGAGGCGGGAGCTTCTGCCAGGACAGGGCGGCGCTTGCGGCAATTCTGCGAGCCGTGCCGGAGGAGATGCACTCCACGCTTGCCGTGAAGGCGACGGCAAAGGAGGCATGGGATGCCATCAAGATCATGCGGGTCGGCGATGCCCGCGTCCGTGAGGCCAAGGCGCAGACTCTCCTCAAGGAGTTTGATGCCGTCCGCATGAGGAGCGGCGAGACCCTTGATGAGCTCGCCATGCGCATGAACGGGATCGCCAACAAGCTGCGCACACTCGGCGAGAACCTCGACGAGGTGAAGGTCGTGAAGAAGCTTCTCCGCATCGTGCCGTCCAAGTATACCCAGGTAGCTATTGCCATTGAACAGCTTCTTGATCTTAAAACCATGTCCATGGAAGAGCTTGTGGGAAGGCTCAAAACGGCGGAGGACCGGAGCGACTTGGACGAGGGCGCCAGCAACTACGACCAGGGTGGTGGGAGTCGCCTGCTCCTCACGGAGGAGGAGTGGCTTGCTCGCCACCGCAGCGGCGCCGGCAAGAAGAAGGGCAACTTCGACATACGCAAGGTGCGTTGCTACAACTGTCAACAGTACGGACATTACTCCAAGGACTGCACCGAGCCAAGGAAACAGCGGGCGCTTCTTGCTGCCGCGACGGCCGACGACGAGCCGGGGCTGCTTTGAAGATCGACATGGAGGTGTTCGAATAAACGACAACAAGGTTAAGGGGGTGATTGATAGAGTTTACCTTGTTGTCTAGGTATCCATCATGTTTATTTCGTCGCATTAGTTCGTTCATGCATGTAGTTAAGTTGAAGGCTTGAGGCTGCGGCAGTGAGCGTGCTCGTAGAAGTGTGGAGACGAGTACGCATGCAAGTTGATATTGCCTAGATAGTTAGTTGAGTTAGCATGAGCTGATCAGTAGCATGCACATCGTGTAGTTTGCATGGATATGGTTGTTAGCAACATGCGCGTACAGCTCCGTCGAGTCAGAGCGGCCGAGATCAGCGTGGAGCTAGAAGCGGACGCATTCAGTTGAGACGTGCGTCAAGTGTGCCATTGTGGGCAAGCTCAAGTCTGTTGAAAACTTGGATTTGACTCAAGCCTGTACATGCAAGAATAATCGGATCAAGCAGCTGGCTTGGCCGTCGCGTTTGCATGCAACGTAGTGGGTTAGTGGGTGCGTGTGTGTTGTGTGGGTCTGGTACTTAAACCCATGTACTCAGTTCATTTCCGTGAGAAGAAACAAAGAAAAGGCAAAGTGTGTGCGTGCCAAGACTCTGTGCGTATCTTCTTCCACCTCTAGTTGTGTGTGTGAGTCTTCTTCCTCCTCCTGGGCATAGCCAACATTTGGTATTCAGAGCCATGGTGACTGAAGGTTCGCGCACTCCGTCGCCGGGTCGCCGCCGTGTCTCGGCCTCGCCGCTGGTGCGCCGAGGCCGGAGCCCGACGCGGCGTGGCTGCCGTGAGGTGGTGGTGCAGCAGGAGGTCGTCCACCAGGCCAGCAGCACCGTCGTCTACCCGCCGCTGATGGCGACGAACTACTTCGAGTGGTCGCTGATCATGAAGGTGAACATGGAGGCCCAACGCGTGTGGGACGCCATCGAGGGAGGCGGGAGCTTCTGCCAGGACAGGGCGGCGCTTGCGGCAATTCTGCGAGCCGTGCCGGAGGAGATGCACTCCACGCTTGCCGTGAAGGCGGCGGCAAAGGAGGCATGGGATGCCATCAAGATCATGCGGGTCGGCGATGCCCGCGTCCGTGAGGCCAAGGCGCAGACTCTCCTCAAGGAGTTTGATGCCGTCCGCATGAGGAGCGGCGAGACCCTTGATGAGCTCGCCATGCGCATGAACGGGATCGCCAACAAGCTGCGCACACTCGGCGAGAACCTCGACGAGGTGAAGGTCGTGAAGAAGCTTCTCCGCATATCGTGCCGTCCAAGTATACCCAGGTAGCTATTGCCATTGAACAGCTTCTTGATCTTAAAACCATGTCCATGGAAGAGCTTGTGGGAAGGCTCAAAACGGCGGAGGACCGGAGCGACTTGGACGAGGGCGCCAGCAACTACGACCAGGGTGGTGGGAGTCGCCTGCTCCTCACGGAGGAGGAGTGGCTTGCTCGCCACCGCAGCGGCGCCGGCAAGAAGAAGGGCAACTTCGACATACGCAAGGTGCGTTGCTACAACTGTCAACAGTACGGACATTACTCCAAGGACTGCACCGAGCCAAGGAAACAGCGGGCGCTTCTTGCTGCCGCGACGGCCGACGACGAGCCGGGGCTGCTTTGAAGATCGACATGGAGGTGTTCGAATAAACGACAACAAGGTTAAGGGGGTGATTGATAGAGTTTACCTTGTTGTCTAGGTATCCATCATGTTTATTTCGTCGCATTAGTTCGTTCATGCATGTAGTTAAGTTGAAGGCTTGAGGCTGCGGCAGTGAGCGTGCTCGTAGAAGTGTGGAGACGAGTACGCATGCAAGTTGATATTGCCTAGATAGTTAGTTGAGTTAGCATGAGCTGATCAGTAGCATGCACATCGTGTAGTTTGCATGGATATGGTTGTTAGCAACATGCGCGTACAGCTCCGTCGAGTCAGAGCGGCCGAGATCAGCGTGGAGCTAGAAGCGGACGCATTCAGTTGAGACGTGCGTCAAGTGTGCCATTGTGGGCAAGCTCAAGTCTGTTGAAAACTTGGATTTGACTCAAGCCTGTACATGCAAGAATAATCGGATCAAGCAGCTGGCTTGGCCGTCGCGTTTGCATGCAACGTAGTGGGTTAGTGGGTGCGTGTGTGTTGTGTGGGTCTGGTACTTAAACCCATGTACTCAGTTCATTTCCGTGAGAAGAAACAAAGAAAAGGCAAAGTGTGTGCGTGCCAAGACTCTGTGTGTATCTTCTTCCACCTCTAGTTGTGTGTGTGAGTCTTCTTCCTCCTCCTGGGCATAGCCAACAGCACTGCCGGTCGAAGATGCATCCATTATGGGGCTTCTAAAGCCACCAAGTAGTGAGAATGATGATGGAGTGTATACATCGGCGCTATGCTTGGGGAGATTGCGAGCACAAGGAGGCCCACCACTCAGAAAATACGGTCATGGGTGCTAGGATAGTGATCGTGGATCAGCACCAATATAGCACTTTGTGCCACACCCGATGAGATATGTAGTAATGGGCATGTGTGGCACCCCATTCTAGTTTTTCTGGTGTCCCTTCCTTGGGTGCCCTCCCCTTGTCGTTGGGGATGCCACTGGGCTAAGCCTGAGAGGCAAGGACGATAGGCGTGGCTCCATTTTGATCGGCGACGACAATGATGATGATGACGAAGGCTTCCTGAATCTTAATTTCTAGTGGTGGTGGATCTTCCTGGTTCTTATTTAATGGCAGAGACAATGTGTCTTCCCCGTTCTGGATAGGAGGCAATTTGTAGCTTTGCATTGCAGGCTCTATTTGATCGGATGTGGGCTGCCTCGCGTGATGGCTATATTCGTCCCAGTCGGTCTCACCTAGACTACTAGTCATTCCTACAGGGCGCAAGGTGGTGGGCTTCAGCCTCCATATTGGAGGTTCACGGTGTCATGCTCCCATGATTAATAGTTCCCTGCTCAGTGCAAGAGTTCGAGTGCTTTTCATGGCCCATGAAGGTGTCTACGATGGAAGATATGGTGAGTCTACTTCTACTCGATGTGTGGGTTTGGTCCTTCTTTGTGATGCCCCACGTGACTGACCTAAGTCGGCTTTGCGTGTGTGGGCATGATTCTCAACTATATCTGGCCTGGGCCGGGCGGGGCCGGGCTTGGACCGGGCCTAAAAAGCCCACGGCAGAAAACTAAGGCCCAGGCCCTCCCAGGCCCTTTCATCGGGACTACTTTTCAAGCCCAAGCCCGGCCCATCTGGTAAAAAGCCCTGAAAAGCCCTTAGGGCTTAGGGCCATGGGCCGGGCCTCTTTCTTAAAATGCCAATATGCCAAGCCCAAGCCCGTCCAGGCCCTGCCGATGGGCTCAAAACTCAGGCCCAAGCCCAGCCCACGGGCAAGCCCATTGGGCCTAGGCCCTGGATTTTAGGGCCGGGCCTGGGTGGGCCGACAGGGCCGGGCCTGAGATGGCCAGGACTATTCTCAACTACATGGGATTATTAGTGTAGGGCCTTTGGTATTGGTAGGTGTCATCAGCGTTGATGGTGGGCGTCCCTAGTTGCGTTGATGGTGGGCGTCCCTGGTTGTTGTTCAGTAGCGTGTGTTGCCAAGGCATGGTTCCAGTTACATGGTGATGGTCTCCAATACAGACCTTCGTGTAAGGATCTCAATAGTTATCATACCAACAAAGAGTGGATGAGAGTATTAATTCGGGCATTTCCGTTGCACACGGATCTTGTGCGAAATAACTATCTTAAAATCTACAGATGGGGTTATTATCAGTTAAAATGAATATAGCAGACAACTGATAGCAGAGTGGCAAAAGAGTTGATGGTTGCAACGATAATAATAGGGATCTTAAATGTAAAGAACATAAAGTAAAGCAGCTGAATTAAACGGTTTGTTGTCCAGCAGTGGCGGGGCTACAATGCCAAATATGGACGGGTCGGTACAAAGTAAAGCCCACTATTTTTCTCTAATTGGTCCAGTCTAATCTGAACTCCCATTGTTTTGCTTTGTGTAGGGTAGGCCAATGACGCCCGGATACGGTATGAGGCACCGTATTTATACAACCGGACAAGTTCGAGCACCACTTTCATGTATCTTACAACTTTAGGCACCAAACTGATCATACATGACAAGTTAAGGCGCGAGTCATAATGTATTTAACTCTTTTGTTGTAAACAAAGGGTTGACTTTGTTCTTTGAACAATAGTCAGAATGGAGTAGGCTTCTGTAGCCTACATGTAGTAGACAACGTTGTTTTTTGGTCTGTTGTTGTCCTGTACTACGTATACCATTTGGTGGTTGCCTTTGTCTCCATTCTACCCAGATGCACCTTCTCGCTCTCCCCGCTTCTTCTTGGCCATCCCTCTCTCGTCTTATCTCAAACATTTTGATTCAAGTTTGGTTTAGGCCACACTGCATGACTACACAGGGGTCTCCATCCACTTCCATGGCGATACATGGACAACACGTTGAACTCGTCTCTCCTCACTTTAGATTCGGTCATGGTCACTCGAACCGGCAAAAAATACAATCTTGGTTTCAGCCCTGGGATTGATGAATGCCATGAAGTATTCTTCACTGATGGCACAAGAAAACAAGAGAGGGCTGGATGGACGCAAGCGGTCAGAATTACAGTCATGTGGTGGTCATACACGGACGAGAACAAGATAATCTCATGAACAGTGACCTATGTGAACAGAAGGCAAGTCAGAATTAGTGATCTTGTTGACCCTGCCTCCCTAATAGCTAGGCCACACCTTGCATAGATCTCTATGACCCCAACCTTAGTTGGATGTACGAGATACGCTACTGGAATTAGCTTATTTGTTGTCTGCCAATTCTTTGCCGTCCGCTCACAGAAAATGAACGGCAAAGAACTGGCTGATGACAAAGAAGGTCTTTGCCATCAGCCAATTATTTTCCGTCTGCTAGCGGACGGCAAAGGATCTTTGCCGTCAGCTAGCGGACGGCAAAGAGAGAGGTGTGCCCCACTAACGAGCTGCTTAGAAAAAACCTAACGGCCCCCTCTTTGGCGTCTGCTAGCAGACGGCAAAGGAGGGCGGACGGCAAAGAATTGACCTAACTAACGGCCGAGCCCCACCCGCCCCTCTTTCTCTGTTTCTGTCCTCTCCTCCCCGACAACCACCGCCACCCGCCGCCGCCCCCGCCACCCGCCACCCGCCGCCGCCCCCACCACCCGCCACCGCCCCTCACCCCGCCACCCGCCCACCCACCGCCCCTCGCCTCGTCGCCCCGACCACCCGCCGACCCCCCTTGCCCCACCACCCGCCGCCGCCCCTTGCCCCTTCGCCCCTCGCCCCGTCGCCCCGCCGCCCCGACCACCCGCCACCGCCCCGCCGCCCGAACGGCCCACCGCCGCGGCGCCCCGCCGCCCCCACCACCTGCCCAGCGCCCCGGCTCCACTGTCGCCCCCAGCGCCACCACCCCGGAGCCCTGCGGCCCCCGTCGCCACCGCCACCCTGCCGCTGCGAAGCCCCGGCCAACGCCATCTCCGGTGAGTTTTTTTTCTTCTGTTTTTTTTCTTTTTTTGTTGTTTAATTTTTAGATTAGACTAGATATGTGTTAGTGTTAGATTTAGTGCTAGATTATATTAGATTAGACTAGTGCATGGGTTTTAGTTAATTAGTCATATAATTAAAAGAAGTAGAAAAAAGATGAAAAAAGAAGAAGAAGAAGAAGAAGAAGAAGAAGAAGAAGAAGAAGAAGAAAAGAAGAATATGTAGAAGGGGGAAGAAGAAGAAGAAGAAGAAGAAGAAGAGGAGGAGGAGGAGGAGGAGGAGAAGAAGAAGAAGAAGAAGAAGAAAAAGAGGAGAACATGAGAAGAAGAAGAAGAAGAAGAAGAAGAGGAAAAAGGAAAATAAGGAAGAAATAAAAGAAGAAGAAGAAGAAGAAGAAGAAGAGAAGGAAAGAAGAAGAAGAAAGGAAAGAAGAAGAAGAAGAAGAAGAAGAAGAAGAAGAAGAAGAAGAAGAGAAGGAAAGAAGAAGAAGGAGAGAAGAAACACCCCGACCCCCTGACCCCCTGACCCCGACACCACACCCCGACACCCTGACCCCGAAACAGCACCCCGACCCCGACACGGCACCCCGACCCCCTGACCCCGACACCTCGACACGACACCCCGACACACCGACACCCCGACCCCGACATGGCACCCCGACCCCCTGACCCCGACACCCCGACACGACACCCCGAGACCCCGACCCCGAAACTGCACCCCGACCCTGACACGGCACCCCGACCCCCTGACCCCGACACCCCGACCCCGACACGGCACCCCGACCCCCTGACCCCCTGACCCCGACACCCCGACACGACACCCCGAGACCCCGACCCCGAAACTGCACCCCGACACGGCACCCCGACCCCCTGACCCCGACACCCCGACCCCGACACAACACCCTAACACCCCGACCCCGACACGACACCCGACCCCGAAACAGCACCCCGACCCCGACACAGCACCCTGACCCCGACACGACACCCACGACACCCCGACCCCCAACACCTCCCGAAAAGGTGCTCTTTGGCCTTCCAGAGGCCGACGGGGTCATATATTTGTGAATTATGAGTTAGGTCGTATATATTTTGATTTTGTTATGCAAAACATCATATATATTTGTGTTGATTGGGTGTATTTAAATGTGCAGTTGTTTCGTTGCTGCGAGGGTGTGGTGTTTGACGACCTCCATGTGCGTTCGATGAGCTCCGCCCCTGCGTTCGTTGGTGAGCACAAATGACATCTCCTCCTCCCCCCTTCACTTGCTCTGTGCCGATGAAACTTGCTAGCTATAGGTGTCAATCATCAGTATGCGTAACCACTATGCGTCTCCCGTTTGAAAGGGTTACATCTATAAATATGCATGCATTTGCATATTTATAATCGCGATTCTTTCAAATTGTCCAACGTTATCCATGGACAGCCCGAGTATGTGTAGATTGGGTTCGTGTTCCCATATGCTCTACTCCGGATCCGATGCAGAATTCCGTCAGTGCCTCCCTGTTGTTCTCCGGGTACACATCCTCTCTGCTTATTGTCGAGACGTGTACCAGGAGAACAACAGGGAGGTGCTGCCGAAATTTTGCGTCGGATCCGGAGCAGAGCATGGGAAAACGAACCCAATCTACACATACTCGGATGTGATTAGGACCTATCTTTACCTATTAGCATGTAGGTTGCATGGACGTAATAAAACTGACAAACTCCATTAACTGATGGATATGGTTTGCTTAATTATGTATATATTTCTTGTATGTCCAGTAAGAAGTCAATATGAGTGATCGTGCGTGGATGTACACTGGTTACACTAGATAGAAAGTTTGGACCGAGGAATGGTTAACAAAAACCAAAGGGTTTGTTAGAGCCGCATTTGCAAATGGCCAGAAATTTAGCTGGTGCCCCTGTGTCCGGTGCGACAACTATAATAAGAGGGACGAGCTTGAAATGAGTAAAGACCTGCAGAAGTTTGGTTTTACGCCTGGTTCCACAGTCTGGACATTTCATGGTGAGTCTGCCCAACGTGCCAGAGCCGAGGTGGTTCGTCATCGCACCGACGAGCATGGTACCGGGATGGAAGACATGGTGCAAGACTTTCATGATGCTCGGGACTCGGACGAGGAGATGGAGGAATCTGCAAAGGCCTTCATTGAAATGTTGGAGTCTTCAAAACGTCCTCTCCACGAGCACACTGGCTTTGTCAGCTAGATGCCATCTCACAAATAATGGCTTTGAAGGCTCAATTCAACTTGGGCAGAGAATGCTACGACGCGATGATGACAGTATTCGGACGATTTCTGCCCAAAGGCCATGTGCTACCTGCAAACCTGTACCAGTCAGACAAAATCCTCCGTGCTCTTAAGATGCCCTATGAGAAGATACATGCCTGTGAGAAAGGATGTGTCTTATTTAGGCTTTAGTATGAGGACTTGAACTATTGTCCCATTTGCAATTCTTCTAGGTATGTTGTGGTAGACAACTGTATGAGTGAGAAGACGCAGACCAAAATACCCGTTAATGTTCTTCGGTATATGCCAATCGTACCAAGACTTCAACGTCTTTTCATGGTCGAAGAGACGGCCAGACAGATGACATGGCACAAAACATGCAAAAGAACCGAACTAGATGCATATGGGAATGTGATGATGGTGCACACATCGGATGGTGAAGCGTGGAAGCGCTTCGATGCATTACATAAGGAAAAAACGGCAGATCCAAGGCATCCTTGAGTCGCCATCAGCACGGATGGGTTCAGTGTGTTTGGTCAGGCGACAGCCCCATACAGTTGTTGGCCCGTGTTTGTCATTCCACTCAATCTCTCCCCCGGGCAGATTATGCAAAGAAAGAACATTTTCCTGACGTTGATAATTCCAGGGCCCAACTATCCGGGGAAGAATATGAATGTGTACATGCAGCCGCTTAAGGACGAATTGCAAGAAGCTTCGGATCATGGGTTCAATACATATGATGCCTTTAGCAAACAGAACTTCATAATGCGTGTCTGGTACATGTACTCGACGCATGACTTGTCGGCGTATGCGCTATTCGTTGGCTGGTGTGTCCATGGAAGGTTCCCGTGCCCCACATGCAAGGGAGCTCTTGAGTTTCGTTGGCTGATGGCAGGTGATACGTCTCCAACGTATCTATAATTTTTGATTGTTCCATGCTATTATATATTCTGTTTTGGACGTTTAATAGGCTTTATTATACACTTTTATATTATTTTTTGGGACTAACCTATTAACCGGAGGCCCAGCCCGAATTGCTGATTTTTTTTCTATTTCAGTGTTTCGAAGGAAAAGGATATCAAACGGAGTCCAAACGGAATGAAACCTTCGGGAATGTGATTTTCGGAACAAACATGATCCAGAGGACTTGGAGTGGACGTCAAGAAACGTACGAGGAGGCCACAAGGCAGGGGGCGCGCCTACCCCCCTGGGCGCGCCCTCCACCCTCGTGGGCCCCTTGAAGCTCCACTGACCTACTTCTTCCTCCTATATATACCGACGTACCCCCAAACCATCAGATACGGAGCCAAAACCCTATTTCCACCGCCGCAACCTTCTGTACCCGTGAGAT
This sequence comes from Aegilops tauschii subsp. strangulata, assembly GCF_002575655.3. Classification (NCBI taxonomy): domain Eukaryota; kingdom Viridiplantae; phylum Streptophyta; class Magnoliopsida; order Poales; family Poaceae; genus Aegilops; species Aegilops tauschii. Next base: position 517,501,581 of record NC_053041.3, on the reverse strand, counting down.
CCCATCTTGGGGCCTTTTCCGGCGCTCCGCCGGAGGGGGCATTGATCACGGAGGGCTTCTACATCAACACCATAGCCTCTCCGATGATGTGTGAGTAGTTTACCTCAGACCTTCGGGTCCATAGTTATTAGCTAGATGGCTTCTTCTCTTTCTTTGGATATCAATACAAAGTTCTCCTCGATTCTCTTGGAGATCTATTTGATATAACTCTTCTTTTTGTGGTGTGTTTGTCGAGATCCGATGAATTGTGGGTTTATGATCAAGATTATCTATGAACAATATTTGAATCTCCTCTGAATTCTTTTATGTATGATTGGTTATCTTTGCAAGTCTCTTCGAATTATCAGTTTGGTTTGGCCTACTAGATTGATCTTTCTTGCAATGGGAGAAGTGCTTAGCTTTGGGTTCAATCTTGCGGTGCTCGATCCCAGTGACAGCAGGGGAAACGACACGTATTGTATTGTTGCCATCGAGGATAAAAAGATGGGGTTTATATCATATTGCATGAGTTTATCCCTCTACATCATGTCATCTTGATTAAAGTGTTACTCTATTCTCATGAACTTAATACTCTAGATGCATGCTGGATAGCGGTCGATGTGTGGAGTAATAGTAGTAGATGCAGGCAGGAGTCGGTCTACTTGTCACGGACGTGATGCCTATATACATGATCATACCTAGGTATTCTCATAACTATGCTCAATTATATCAATTGCTCAACAGTAATTTGTTCACCCACCGTAATACTTATGCTATCTTGAGAGAAGCCACTAGTGAAACCTATGGCCCCCGGGTCTATTTTCCATCATATTAATCTTCAGTCAACAAGCTATTTCTATCTTTGTTTATTTTGCTTTCTTTACTTTTAGTCTTTATCATAAAAATACCAAAAATATTATCTTATCATCTCTATCAGATCTCACTCTCGTAAGTGACCGTGAAGGGATTGACAGCCCCTTTATCGCGTTGGTTGCGAGGTTCTTATTTGTTTGTGTAGGTGCGTGGGACTCGAGCGTGGTCTCCTACTGGATTGATACCTTGGTTCTCAAAAACTGAGGGAAATACTTACGCTACTTTACTGCATCACCCTTTCCTCTTCAAGGGAAAACCAACGCAGTGCTCAAGAGGTAGCAGCAGGGCACAAGTATACTTGCTTCGACTTGCATAGACCATTTCTAGATCCTCGCCATAAGTTCATGAAAGACAAGAAGAACTTCATCAAAGGTAGAGTTGTCAAACACTCTGCACCACCTGTGTTGATAGGCCAACAGACCCTAGATCAGTTAAACGCTCTTGAGCCAGATCCAGAGCGTCCAGGGTATTTCAAGGGGTATAATAAGGAACATCCCTGGACTCACAAGACATGCTTGTGGGATCTGCCTTACTTCAAAGACCTCCTTTGCCCACACAACATCGACGTGCTGCATACTGAAAAGAATATAGCCGAAGCCATTTTTGGTACATTGTTCGGCATAGAGGGGAAATCAAAGGATAATACTAAGGCTAGAGTCGATCAAGAGAAGCTATGTGATAGACCGTTACAAAACATGCAAGAACCGAAAGGAAAGCGAAACTGGACGAAGCCAAAGGCATGGTTCAATCTTGGAAGGCCAGCTATGAAGGAAATTATTTTGTGGGTGAAAATGCAGCTGATGTTCCCCGATGGGTATGCAGAAAATCTAAAGAGGGGAGTGAGTCTTGAAAAATTGAAAATATTTGGTCTAAAAAGTCATGATTGGCACATATGGATTGAGCGGATAATGCCGGTGATGTTGCGTGTTTTCATCCCTGAGGATGAATGGCTAGTACTGGCAGAGCTGAGCTATTTTTTCCATGTTCTTTGTGCGAAAGAACTATCGCATGGCCTCCTAGAAGAGATGGAACAGTTGGCGCCGGAGTTGATCTGCAAGTTAGAGATGATCTTTCCGCCAAGCTTCTTTAATCCAAGGCAACACTTGATTTTGCATCTCCCAACCGAGGCACGATTGGGGGGGCGTGCAAAATCATTGGTGCTACTCAGCTGAGAGGATGCAGAAGACGCTTCGAGCAAAATGTAAAAATAAACATAGAATTGAGGCATCAATGGCCGTACATCGAGTAAGATCTCGGTACATTGTTTCACAACTTCTAATTCCTTTGAACTGCTCTTATTCCTGGATATTTGATGCAGTCGATACGTCGCCATATTCTCGTATGGAGCGGTGATCCAAAAGGATTCCGTCGAAGAGGATGAGCTTATGGCAAAGCAAGGAGGCGAATATCCCGGTTTCATCTCTTGGTTCAAAAAAACGGTAATTTCCATTAGACCATTTCATTTCTTTGGCTAATTTGCGACTAATGCAACAATCCTTTCGTATTAAACTTGTAGGCTAATTCAGAGATTATGGATGCCGAATTGAGACAAGTAGCTAATGGTTTTGACTATAAGATCCGTTCATTTGACAAATACGACATCAACGGGTATCGCTTTCGTACCTATGGCAAAGAGCTATCTATGGCCGACCGAAAGTCTACAAATTGTTGTGTCTCTGCTATCGGCGAAGGAGATATCGAGTATTATGGAAGAGTTGAAGCAATTTATGAACTTCAATTCTATGGTGAAAACCCACCAAATGTCGTAGTCTTCAGATGTTATTGGTTCCAGCCGAGGGAGACTAGAAGGACTCATGAACATATAGGGCTAGTCAAAATCAAACAAAGCACCCATTTGGATGTTCCCAATGTCTATATTACGGCTCAACAGGCAACCCAAGTTTTCTATCTACCGTGGGCCCGTCAAAGTGATCCAAATCTCAGTGGTTGGGATGTCGTTTATGAAGTGCCGCCACGTGTTAGACCACCTCCCCCCAATGAAGAGGATTATGAACCTCACATTAACCAAGACACATATGACGAAGGAGAATTCTTCCAAGAAACACGTCTTTCCAAAAAAACGTTTCAAGAACTGCTCTACTCCACCCCAGAACATCCCAGAACATTGAAGTAGACAATGATAGTGAATCCGACTTCACCCCTGAGCCGGAACAAGAAGAAGTTACTGCTGCAGATGACCTGTCAATACTTGAACGATTACATAAAGGAGGCCTTCCACATTTTGATGCATTTATTGATGATGATGATGATGATGAGCACATCACTGATAGTGATGATGATGATGCATTTAATGATCCCGGAGCATATATAGATGATTCAGAGTAATATTAGTAATGTGAGGTATTCAATTTTTTATTATGTTCATGATGATGATACACTTAAATTATATACATATTATTCATGTCAGGTATTTAAATTTTTTATGTTGTACTAATTTCGTTTACTTTTTGTCATTGCAGGTGTTGACAGGATGGTGGCAAGGGTCCAGAGCGCCCCGAGCCTCCTGTGAGCGCTACTGGGAGAGGTGGACCATTATTCCAGCACAACCCCTCCGAAGAGCGCTGCTTGACAGTATGGAGACAGCTGCGGCGGGCGCTTCTTCTTCGGCTGGGAGAGGTCGGGGGAGGACGAAGAAGGCTGCTAGAGGTGGACGTCGCAGCGGGAGAGGTAGGAAGGCTGCTACGCCTTCCTTGCTGCCACCCTCAGCTGATTCACCCGACCACAGGACTGCTTCGTCTGACGTGGACCCGTCTCGGACTCCGGTCCTGAGCCTCCATTCGCCGATCCTTCGCCCCACCAGACTCGGGTCGCCAATCCTTCGCCCCACCAGACTCGTGTCGCCGATCCTTCGCCCCACGTGAGTCCGGTCCCAGAGTCTTCGTCCCAGAAGACTCCGATCCCGGAGTCTTCTTCCCACGAGACTCCAGAGGCTAGTGGCCCTACTGATGGTAGCGAGGACACCTTTTCTGATGATAGCTACAGCAACGACGAGCTGGTTGAGAAGGGCCAGAAGGTCTACAAGCGTGGCTGTACAAAGCTCCCGCCCGTGCTGACGACCCCCGACCAGAGGTGGTTGATTGCGCCAAATGGGTTGAAGTAAGTGCATTTACTATTTTTTAACCTTTTGCCTTCATGTTCCTTCAAATTAATATCTAATGCGTTGGCCTTGTCATAATGCAGGGGCTGGGTACACCCCCGTGGTGTCCGCAGGCCCAACCAGGTCCTTGGTGTGCTTTGCAGGCAGCACTTCCCTGGGTGGGTCACTGAGGGAGTCCTGGACTAAGGGGTCCTCGGGCGTCCGGCCTGTTATCCATAGGCCGGACTGATGGGCTGTGAAGACATGAAGGCCAAAGACTACACCCGTGTCCGGATTGGACTCTACTTGGCGTGGAAGGCAAGTTTGACGACCGACCATGAAGATTCCTTCTTATGTAACCGACTCTATGTAACCCTAGATTCCCCTGTGTCTATATAAACCGGAGGGTATAGTCCGGATAGGACACATTCATTATCATAGTCATATAGGCTAGACTTCTAGGGTTTAGCCATTACGATCTCGTGGTAGATCAACTCTTGTAATACTCATATTCATCAAGATCAATCAAGCAGGAAGTAGGGTATTACCTCCATAGAGAGGGCCTGAACCTGGGTAAACATCGTGTCCCCCGTCTCCTGTTACCGTCGATCCTAGACGCACAGTTCGGGACCCCCTACCCGAGATCCGCCGGTTTTGACACCGACATTGGTGCTTTCATTGAGAGTTCCACTGTGCCATCGACGAAAGCCTCGATGGCTCGCCTTGTCCTTAAAGACAACATCACCTCTGGGGGAGCTCTGGCCCTAGGCCAAACCCTCCAGCTGGGCGGCTCTACTATGATCGCCCGTTCGGCCGTTGAGCCGACGATGACCTCTCGGGCCATCGAAAACCCCCTTCGCATCAACTCCGAGCACTCCAAGCAGATGGATCCGGTAGAGTTTTCATCTTTGAGTGAACTCCTAGATCGCATCGCCGCTTTGGGAATCGCCACAGACTATGACTGGATCGGGCCTAAAACCGATCAAGGAGAAATCAAGGCCCCACCGGTCACCCACCAGATTGCGGTAGTCGTGGAGCAGGACGGCGAGTCTTCTTCTATATCAAAGACGGACTATGTTCGGATCGCCGTTCAGGAAGAGCCGGATACTCACCCGCGAAAGGACGCGACCAGCCCTCCGAACATAGCATCGGACGGCGGTCCTAAACAATCAGAAGATATTCCGGAACCCGGACTGGTAGGCCCGGAAGGTCGTCAGACTCCGGATAATCGGTCAGCTCGGGGTTCGGATTTAATTCCACCCACCCACCCGGACATAGAAGCTCTCACGAGCATAAAACAGCAGTCTCAGGAAACGGTCCACCACTTCTGGGCCAGATTCCTCCTTGTCAAGGACAAGGTAAAAGATTGCCGTGACGAGGACGCGATATCAGCGTTCTGTAACAATTGCGCGGACGAAGGAATCCTCAACGCCATCAATCGCCGCCGCATACTAAAATTCGCTGACTTAGCAACCATCGTACAAAAGTACAGTGCGATGGAGAGCGCCTGGAAAACTCAGGCAGCTCACTGGGAGCCGTCGGTCCCAATTCAACTCCCCCTACAGGCGAAGAGGGCGCACCCCCGTGGCACGCCTAGTCCAACAGTCAAGAAACATAAAACCACTATGTGGCACAGCACCATTCTGGAGGGGTGGCTCGATGGCCCATGCAAAATACATACAACACCAGATACTGTGGCAACCCACAGCCTTAGAGCATGTTGGATACTACGGCAGGTAGCCAAGAGCGGCGAGGACATCCTTATCAAGGACGCCCCAGAACAGCACCCCCCAGAAGACGATGACACCAAAGTATTGATGGTCTTCGAGACATTCGCGTCAAACAACAAGCACAAAAGGGCACTCCGCAACCTCGCGGAAGTCTGCCAAATTGCTGCAATAAACCCTTGGAACGACACGGCTATAACATTTAATGCCAGGGACGAACCGAGGTGCAGGACAGTCCGAGCACCAGCCGCATTAGTCCTCAGTCCCATTGTGGACGGGTTTCGACTTACCAAGGTCCTCATGGACGGCAGCAGCGGACTAAACCTCATTTACGAGGACACACTCCACAAAATGGAAATAGACAGGAGCCGTATCAAGCAAAGTAGCACAACCTTCCGAGGAATCATTCCTAGTCGGGAGGCGCGATGCGCGGGAAAATCACACCTGACGTGGTATTCGGCACTCCCGAGAATTATCGGTCCGAAGAAATCACATTTCAAGTGGCCCCTTTCAGCAGCGGATACCACGCCCTGTTGGGGTGGGACGCTTTTACATGCTTCCAAGCCATACCTCATTACGGGTATATGAAGCTCAAGATGCCCGGACCAAACGGTATTATCACCCTCGTCAGTAATCCAGACATAGCACTCCGCGCTGAAAACAAAACAGCATCCCTCGCCCTTGAGGCGCTATCCGAAGCCCTTGTGGCTGAAGAACTAACCGCACTACGCTCTACGGTGGACAGGAACGATGTGATCCTCGACAAACTCCCCAAATCCACGTCCTTAAAACCAGCAGAAGAAATAGTCAAATTCCAGGTCCACCCAACGGACCCCTAGAAGACAGCATCCATCGGAGCACAACTGAACCCAACAGTCGACGCCGCATTACAAGAATTCCTGCGCGAAAACTGGGAATTTGCCTGGCACCCTTCAGATATGCCAGGGATCCCACGCAAGATGGCCGAACATAGCCTCAATATATTAAAGGGATTCAAACCGGTCAAGCAAGCACTGCGACGCTTTTCCGAACCCAAGCGACAAGCCATGGGGGAGGAGCTGGCCAAGCTTATCGAAGCCGGATTCATTAGAGAAATCAAACATCCGGACTGGCTGGCAAACCTGGTGATGGTACCAAAGAAGGACAAATCCTGGCGCCTGTGTGTCGATTTCAAGGACCTCAACAAGGCTTGCCCTAAGGATCCCTTCCCCCTCCCCCGCATTGATCAAATCATCGACGCCACCGCAGGACACGACTCACTATGTTTCCTTGACGCATATTCCGGATACCATCAAATCAAAATGAAGGAGTCCGACCAAGCTGCAACAGCATTTATTACCCCATATGGGCCATTCTGCTTCAACACCATGCCCTTTGGGCTCAAGAATGCCGGCGCCACATACCAACGCATGATCCAAACATGCCTGGAGAAGCAGATCGGCAAGACAGTCGAAGCTTACGTGGACGACGTCGTCATCAAAACTAGGCCCGTCGAAATACTAATAGACGACTTACGTCTTACATTCGACAACCTCCGTGCGTATGACATTAAGCTCAACCCGAAAAAATGTGTCTTCGGCGTCCCTGCTGGAAAACTGCTGGGCTTCATCATTTCCAATAGAGGAATAGAAACAAATCCAGCTAAAATCCGAGCTCTGTCACAGTTGGCTACGCCAACAGACCTCAAACAAGTTCAAAAACTAGCTGGTTGCGTGGCAACGTTAAGTCGCTTTATCTCCAGATTAGGAGAAAAGGCACTACCACTTTATCGACATTTACGGCGCACCGATAACTTCGAATGGACAAATGCGGCGACTGCCGGACTGGAGGAAATAAAGACCCTCCTAGCAAGCAACCCAATCCTGGCCGCACCAAACGCTGGCAAACCCATGTTGCTATACATATCGGCAACACATCAGGTGGTAAGCGCCGTGCTCGTCATCGAACAAGAGCAGGATAGACACAAATTCCCACTTCAAAAACCAGTGTACTACGTATCTACTGTTCTTACACCATGCAAATCCCGGTACCCCCATTATCAAAAGATAGCATACGCGGTCTTCATGGCATCACAAAAAATACGACACCACTTCCAGGAGTGTTCAATCACGGTGGCCTCTGAAGTACCACTGAATGACATAATAAACAACCGCGATGCCACTGGCCGGATTGCCAAATGAGCTATTGAGCTACTTCCATTCGACATAATATACAAGCCCCGTCGAGCCATCAAATCCCAAGTACTGGCAGACTTTGTCACCGAATGGACAGAGGCCAAACTCCCTAAAGAGTACGGCACATATTCCAATTCGGTTATGTATTTTGACGGCTCCAAAATGTTGGCAGGACTGGGAGCGGGCGTCGTATTAACGTCCCCCACTGGAGATGTCGTCCAGTATGTACTCCAAATATTATACACAGACTCCAACAACGCAGCCGAATACGAGGCCTTATTGCACGGTCTGCGGATGGTCGTATCCATGGGCATACAACGCCTGGAGGTGCGCGGGGACTCCAACCTCGCAATATATCAAATAAACGGAGACTTTGATGCCAAAGATCCAAAGATGGCAGCTTATCGCAATGCCGTCTTACAAATGTCGGCTCGGTTCGAGGGGCTTGAATTTCATCACGTCGCCCGAGAAAGTAACCAGGCGGCGGACGTCCTTGCTCGCATCGGCGCTAAGCGCGACCCCGTCCCACCCAACATCTTCCTGGAAAGGCTTTTTAAGCCATCCGTGGTGTGGCGAGAGGAGGGCGGCAACAACAGTCCAGATCCGAACACAACCCCAGATTCTGAACACACCGACATCATTGGGGGCTCAGCCACCGAAATTACACCATCGGCCCATCTCATTATGGCAGTCATTGCCCCATGGACCGAACCCTTCTTGGCCTACATTGATAGGAAGGAGCTTCCCGAAGACCAGAACGAGGCCCGCCGCATTGTCCGACGCTCAAAGGCTTACAAGGTTCACGACGGAGAGCTCTACAAGAAAAACACTATCGGAGTACTTCAAAGATGTATCTCCGAGGAGGAGGGGCGGCAGCTTTTGGCAGAAATTCACGCCGGTCTCGGTGGACACCACGCGCGCAGCTCGGGCTCTCGTTAGCAAGGCCTTCCGTACTGGGTTTTATTGGCCGACAGCCTGAGTAGACGCACAAGACCTCGTCCAGCGCTGCATGGGATGCCAACTCTTCGCCAACCAAAGCCACATGCCCCCAAGTGCCTTACAAACTATCCCCATTACTTGGCCTTTCGCGGTCTGGGACCTGACATGGTCGGACCCCTTAAAGGGGGAAGCCATAAGAAAAAATATCTACTGGTTATGGTGGACAAATTCACTAAGTGGATAGAGGCTAAACCGGTCAAAACGGCCGAGTCCGGCCCGGTGATAGAAGTCATATCCAGGGAGGTGCACCATTATGGTGTTCCACACGGCATCATCACCGACAATGGCTCTAATTTCACAGCCGATGAGGTAAAAGCCTGGTGTACTAATCTTGGCATTAAACTTGACTACGCCTCCGTCTAGCACCCGCAAACCAACGGTCAGGTCGAACGAGCCAATGGTCTTATTATGAGCGGCATCAAATCCAGACTAGTGCGGTCTTTAAAAGAATCAGACAAGCACTGGGTTGAGGAGCTCGACTCCGTACTCCGGGGGCTGCGGACCACGCCCAACCGTACTACCGGATACACACATTTCTTCATGGTGTATGGTGCAGAGGCTGTGTTGCCCTGCGATATTTTACATGACTCACCTTGAGTGCGTATGTACGAATAGAAAGAGGCCGAGTTGGATTGGCAGGACAGCCTAGATGCCCTGGAGGAGGAGCGCGACATCGCCAAAGCCCGTTCAGCATTTTATCAACAGCAGGCTCGAAGATATCAAAGAAGAGAAGTACGGGCCAAGACTTACAACGTTGGCGAACTCGTTCTACGCTTGCCGGAGAAGAAAAAGGACAAACTCAAGCCCAAATGGGAGGGTCCCTTCATAATTGACGAAGTTCTTACCGGAGGAGCGTACCGTCTTCGTGATGCATCAGACAATCGCCTAGAGCCGAACCCATGGAACGCGGCCAGACTCCGAAGGTTCTATGCCTAGCACCGAATTCTTTGTTTGTCTCCTTCTCCTCTATAGTTTCCATTTTCTCTCTTTTCTGCTTTTATTTCTTCGCTTTAAAGCTCTCTTATGGCTCGACCGAACACCATCAACGCACACATCTTTATATATGTACGTCCATTATACCTGGGGGCTTCTTGAACAGAAGCTTTTTTATTATTCACAGAGCATCATGCTCTTCACATATGTGTTTTCTTCCATATGTACGTTTTCTTCACCATTATATGCATCGATATGACTTAAGTTTTGGCCAAGCTGGGTTGCCTGGCTCCTGTGCTTATGCCCTACGTTCCCGTTAGTTTGGCTAGGGCATAAAGGGAGCACCTCTGCGATTGTTACTGTCGGGTCATCCGGATGTGTACCTCAGACTGGGTGAAGCCGAAAGCTAGCGTTCTTAAGGGAATATTCGGTCGGTGAATTAAAGACATTATTGCATTTACTCCATTGCAAACCCCCAGAAGTTACATACACCGTGATTTTTCAATCATAATTCGGACATGTACATTAATACATGCACACCCAGGGAAAGGAACCCTTAACAGAACTATTATCTCTGGAAGATGTTTCTTACGATCTCAATGTAATATAACATAACTAGCAGGATACAACTTGTCTGTTCAAGCAACAATGACCCCTACGCCTAGTTTTCCAAGCATACCCCGGTCTATTCGGCCGCGAGGGTATTCGGAAACACTCCGCACCCTCGGGTCCGGAGGTTGAAGCGAAAAGGTCTGCCATGACAAATGCTATACAATTCAGCTAGAATTACACATGGTAAGGAAAGTACATAGTCACTTGGACTCAAACACTTCCTCCTCGATACCGTCCAACAGGCAGTCTAATTTACAATCCTGTTGGGAATATTTGGCGGCCACCTCTACTTGGTCATATACTAAACTAACGGGAATTTCTTCCCTATTCGACCCTAGCGGTCCAACCCGGGCCATGTGATTCGGATCCAGCTTGGTATATCGCGTTTTCACCATGGCCCAGGCCTCTCGCGCACCCTCTCGGCAGGCCGATATCTTCCATAGTCAGATATGCCGCCGCGCTCCCTTGAACAGCTCTACAAGCTCCTCCATACTTCCTGGAGGGGAGGCGGATGGCCATAAGGCCTTGGCAACAATCCGCATGGCGAGCCGGGCATGCTCGTGCACTTGCGACAGACTTTGCAGCAGTTCACTTGATGATCTGGACACCTCCTCTTCAAGACGGCCCGTCAATATGCCTGCAAACATAACTATATCAGTCCACTTCTCTCTGAACTATTCTAAAAATAAGTTCAGATACATATCGAATATGCCGCCCCGCAGCTTCTTGTTCTCCTTCACGGAGTCAGCCAGCTGGGCCCGCACATCTTTCAACTCTTCACCCAATGTGGTGTTGGACTCCTGTAGCTTGTTTTTCTCGTCCTGACGCGGGTCAGGACACGCTCGCCTGTGTTGTGTAGCCTTTTCGCCTCTCTTTCTCCCTCTTGGGCGATCTTCAACTTCTCTTCAAGTTGATCAGGCGATCCTATTATGCGATCAGCAACAGTATTAGCACAGTTGATATAAAATTATTGTTCCTCGATGGAGGGGAACGTTACCGGAAGACGCCTTCTTGAAATTCTCCAGTTCGGCGGTAGCAGCATTTAGCTGCGCCCGACACTGCTCCAGCTCTTAGGCTAGCAGAGCATTCTTCTCAGCAAATACCTGATTGTACAACGATCCTTAAATCAGTTGTGCCAACTGCTTTTAGTCTCGGGGGCTACGGGCACATGGTTATCCTTTTTTGGACAAATAAAACTTACATGCACATTCGTCAGATATTGCTCCATAGCTTTTCTAAGCCCGTCTCGAGCAGCCCGGATGTATGCGTCGCCCAAGCTAAAGGCATTGAATGCCTCTTCCGAGAACTTGGGGTCTCATAAAACAGCCCTGCAGCGCCGATGAATCATGGCACTCTCTACCTCAGAGTTGGTGACGGACATATTTTCCGAACCCTCGGCCGAAGGGCAGTCCGGCGTTGTTCCTATACCGACCCCCGTCTCTCCGACAAGACCTGAATCCCGGTCGACAGGAAAACGGCTGGCCGGGCCCCCGGACATAGTCCGACGGACCCTTTTCCTGGAACTGGACGAACACACGAAGTCATAGTCAGGTGCGGCCGCTGAAAAAAACATATTTATGGATCTGTACCTCTTCGATGAAAGCATGCCTGTGTCCTCGCCGGCCTTCCTCTTCGAAGGCTGGCCCGGTGTAGGAGCTGATCTCCTCGGAATCGCCGAACGCCTCCTCTTTGGAGCACAAGACAGTACGGTGGGTAATGTAGAATAAGAGCACTCTTTTAAAAGGAGGTGTCTCTCGATTACTTACGCGCGAAACGGGAAGAAGGCCCGGGTAGTCGGCGGTGATGTCCACTTCTGTGCCATCATAGGTTGTCTGGTAAAACACTCCCTCTGCGAGCACCACGAATATATCCGGATCCTCCTCAAACCCAGGATCAAGCTCCTGGTTGTGGTTCTCCGGCTGTGGGGCGGGACTATGAAGTACTTCGGTGACCTTTCGCCAGTGCTGTCCTAACAAACGGATTTGAAATTTATCAAAAGTAATCCGGAAGTGGAATGAATGAAACAGAGGGGTTGAGGCTTACCCAGCTAGGGGGATCATACATAGAATACCCATCTCTGGACTTAATGCGAAGAAATTCCTCTTCCTCCCCTTTAAACAGCTCGGTTAATATCTTGGCCAGAGCGGCAGGGGTATCCGGACCTTTCCGGCCACAGCGGGAGGCGTCATCCTCTCCATTATAGTGCCACATTGGCAGCCCTCTGTATTGTAGTGGCTGAACCCCTCGCACTATGGAGGTCGCCATTAGCTCGCTTATCGTGAGTCCGGACTGAGCGAGCGTCTTTATCTTGCTCATGAGCTGACGAACTTCTGCACTGTCATCCTCTTCAAGACTCCGGGGACGCCAACTGTGGCGTTTCTTCAGCGGAACACTCGCAAATTCAGGAAGGCCCTTTCCAACTGGGTCGGGAAGTGCGACGTCCTCAATATAGAACCATTTGGAAGGCCATTCTTCAGATGCCTTCCTTGGTGTGCCGGACAGATATCCGGTATTGGCGATACGCCACACTTCGGCTCCGCCCACTTCAAATATTGACCCCTCATGATTGCGCGGGACAAGACAGAACAATTTCCTCCATAGCTCAAAATGGGCTTCAATGCCCTGGGATAATTCGCATAAAGCGACATAACCCGCGATGTGCAGAATGGAGGCAGGGGTGAAGTTGTGCAGCTGGAGGCCATAGTATTCCAGAAGCCCTCGGAGGAACGGATGGATAGGAAATCCAACGCCTCTTAGCAGGTAGGGGATGAAACATACTCGCTCTCCCCCGGATGGATTGGGAGAGTCCTCTGCCTGAGTCTCACCGTTGAAGAAGTCTAGCCCCGCTCGAATAGGGACTAGATTTGCAGGGGGAAGAAATCCCTGCGTCTGCAACTTCATCAATTGACTGTGGGACACTGAACACCTCTCCCACTCGCCTTTCTCTGGGCCGGAACGGGTGGAGGATCTGGGGACGCTAGCCATGCTGGAATGATTTCTCTTAAACAGTCTCCAGGGATTTTTTTTCTCTGTGTGGTGCCGAATGGATCTAAGATCCAATCTCTTTAATAGGCGCTCTTCCTTGCATGGACGGGGTGTTATCTGCAAAAATACCCTGACCTTCCACCTTCGCTCGACATGTGGAAGACAAAGTTATTTAACGCGCAGAAGCCGAGGGGAGCGACATTGGATCAATGGCCGAATACATTACTTGGAGAGGAACCCGCCTTGCAATGCCGAAGACAATTTGTGTCGAACACTTCGCTATTGAAGACCGGTTCGGGGGCTACTGAGGGAGTCCTGGACTAAGGGGTCCTCGGGCGTCCGGCCTGTTATCCATAGGTCGAACTGATGGGCTGTGAAGACATGAAGGTCGAAGACTACACCCGTGTCCGGATTGGACTCTACTTGGCGTGGAAGGCAAGTT